>NC_058133.1:468870250-468885382 GCF_016433145.1 Gracilinanus agilis
TCCCTCCCTCTCCTTCCTTCCTCCCTTCCTTCCTTCCTTCCTTCCTCCCTCTCTTTCTTTCTTTCTTTCTTTCTTTCTTTCTTTCTTTCTTTCTTCCTTCCTTCCTTCCTTCCTTCCTGCCTTCCTTTCTTTCTTTTTTTACTTTTTTAACACAAGCATCTAATTCAGTACCTTGAACCTACTAAGTTCTTAATAGATATACATTGAATTAAATGGAATGCAACTAAATAAATACAATATGCCCCCAAAGCGGTTATCCCATGTTTCTTAAAGACTTACAATGAAAAAGGACACAAATTGGACCAACAAGTTAAGCATCTGATGTTTCCTTGTTTCCTTTTTGCTCTGAGAAATAAAGGCTGAAGCCTTCATGACTAGAGAGCATTTGACCATCAGGTTTTTGTGTTTCTGAATCTGCCCATACATGTAAAATGAAGAGTCTACGTGATGCAATAGGCCCTTAACAGAAAGGTGTGGTGAAAGGAGCTGAAAGATGGTCTGAAACCAAAGCCGCACATCGCTCACCCACATGAGCCTGCTCAAACCAACTCTAGCAAAGGGATCGGCATGCCTGTGAGGTCTATGGTTTCTCTGAATTATATCACTTGTAGTAATGTTTTCCAGAGTGTTAGCAGAGTTCCTGACACCAAGTAATTGTCAAATCTAAGAGCCTGTTTGACTGTGCCAGACAGAGTGGCCAGAGACATGTGAAAAACAAAGCCTTATGGTGTAGGAAATAGAGCACTGGATTTGGAGTCAGGAAGAGCTAAGTTTGAATCCTACCTCAGACTAGCTATGAGATCCTGGGCAAATCTTTTAATCTTTCTATCCTTTGGTTTCCTAATCTATAAAAATAATAGGTTGAACTCAGTGACTTCTAAGGTCCCTTCTAATTCTAAGACCTTTCAATAGACTTAACCCTCAGACTTCTCTGAGATTATCTTCAATTTAACATCTATGTTTCTGTTTATCTATCTACCTATCTATTAATCTATCTATCTATCTATCTATCTATCTATCTATCTATCTATCTATCTGCCTATCTATTTTTCTGTCTGTCTGTCTATCTATCTATCTATCTATCTATCTATCTATCTATCTATTCATCTTTCTGGCTCTCTGGCTCTGCCTTTCTCTGTCTCTGTCTCTCTCTCTCTCTCTCTTGCTGTCTCTCTCTCTACCTACCTACCTATCTATCTACCTACCTACCTATCTATCTGTCTTGTCTGTTTGTGTCTGCCCATCCCTCCATCCATCTATGTATGTATGCATGTATGTATCTATCTCATATGTATGTATTTTCCCCTCATGTTGTCTCCTCCATTACATTGTAAGCTCTTTGAAGGAAAATCTTTTTTTTTTCCTTTCTTCATATCTTCAGTGCTTAGAATAGTGTCTGGCATACAGCAGGTGCTTAATAAATGCTTGTTGACCGACTGATCATGTAATCTTACAACATATAGATTCAGGGAATCAGTATGCTTAAAAGGATGTCACCTCTTCCAGCACGTCCCCCTAATTTTACAGATGAAGAAACTGGGTCCAAGCCTTGCAGCTGGAGGCTTAATATTATTCCAAAGAATTTCTCAATAGCTCTATTTAAACATGCTCCCTGCCCCTGGGAGTAAAGGTGCAAAGATGTGTGCATCACCTCACTTACCATCATCAAGAACCCAGAATGGCACTTGAAGAAGACAAGTTGATAAGGGATTTGCTGATTATTTGGGAGGGGGGGATCAGAGTTTGGAAAAGAGCCTGGCTAGAAGCCTGAGAATACCTAGAATCCTATTCTTTATACATGTATTTTTCATCTCTCTCCCTCCCCACCCCCACACATAAATCAAGTCACACCTACTTTTCTCCTATCTCCTACTCAAAAGTGATGAAATTTAATGAAGCTCCTTCTGCCCAAACTCCCTTCATCCAGCGGTTTCTTGGATTGGTGGGGATGGCCTCTGCTAGGAAAGGAGGTAGGCTGGTCACATTGAAGTTAATCTTTTAGACAGATTCCATTGGAGGAGGTATAAGGAGAAGAGGGAGTCAAGAACAAAGGCACCAGGTATTTTAAGGTCTCCGACATTCTGGGAATTGGCCATGCTTTGTGGCTAGCCCAGGCTATAAGCTTGACCATAGCAGGTCCCTGACAACATTTAGAGACAGATGAAGTTTGGCTTCTGATGACCTCTGGTTTGCCTCCTGTATCTTCTTCCCTACATCAGTCGTGCCCCTTTCCCGGCCTTCCTCCTTCTTCTTCCCCATCTCCTATCAAACTTGCTCTCAGAGCCTTCATTTATTCTGTTAGATGCCTACATACTTATCCATTTCAATGCCAGCAATATGGTAATGTGCCACACCTCCTCACAGCCCTGCTGATTATTAAGATGTCTGGAAATGTCAGTTCTGGCCAGAACAATAGACCTGAGGAAAGGGGGTGGGGTGGGGAAGCATTTTATAGGCAGAGTGACTGAATTTGTTATCACAATCAAGGAGACTGTGAGCTATGGGAACCGAGAGGCAACACCTGCCTCCAGTACACCGAGGAAGGGACTCGTCTCTCTTTTCCTCTGAAGCTGCTTGTAGGTATGTGTTAGCAAAGGCAGCCCAAGATGCTGAGGGGATGTTCCTTAAACTGACTCTCATGGTGTATCCATAGTCTTGAGCAGTGGTTCCCAAACTTTTTTGGTGTGCCACCCCCTTTCCAGAAAAAAAAAACATTACTTAGCCTCCTGGAAATTAATTTTTTTAATGTTAAGAGCAATTAATAGGAAAGATAAATGCACCTGTGGCCATCACCACTCCCTGGATCACTGCAGCACCCACCAGGGGGCGGTGGCACCCACTTTGGGAATCACTGGTCTTAAGTGTATTGATTAGAAAAAGAGATAGAAAGTCAGGTGAGACCTCATTGTGGGAGAGTTTGGCTTTGGGGTGTCTCACTAGCTGTTGTCTTCCTTGGCATCAGCATCTCCAGTAAGTAGCTGGAGGTCTTCAGGACAGGATACAGGATGATGCCTTTGTATTACACGGTGATCAAGAGGCATCCTTGACAATAGGACCCTGGCATGAGCGGGTAGACAATTATCCATTCAAAGATGGAGCGATATCTCTCTCAGTCTCATGTAACCTTTGTGAACACATACCCAGGAATCATCTTCATCTAACCAGATGTTATGTGGGACACAGCTTACAGGTATGATAGCCCTATCCTGGATGAGGCAGGAGGTAAAGGAGAAAGAGCAGAATTTAGATACAGCAGCAAGCAGGAAGGTCACCTTGGATGGGCTTTTTTAAACATGACCAGACTAGACTGGTAGCATTAGACAGAAATATAGAAAACTCCCACAAGCACTTCTCTCCTTAGGCCAGGCCAGCAGATGGAGCGGGCCACATCTCTTCTCTCTTCTGGGTGCTCAGCCAAGGGGCTATACCCATGCACTGTCTCCATCTCAGCATTCTCAGTGGCCAAAAGCATCCTTCCATTGATGCCAGAGGTGATATGAGGTGTTTCCTTAAAAGGCTGGGTATTCGATGTAATTTCTCTCTCTCCTGTCCCCTGCATCGCCCCAGCCTTTTCTCCTCCTGTTTGTTCTCCCCTGTCCCCATTCAGTTCATGATCTCTTGTTTTAGATTGAGTATGTCTTTTCTCCCCTTTTATTTTTCATGTAGTTCCCAGCCTTCTCCTACCCTTCTCCATTCCCCAACAATGAATCAGAACTCAAATAGATGGGGTTCAATCCAGGTATCCTGATCTCAACGGGTCGGTTTCTCTCTTTAACTTTGTTGCCCTCGTCCCAGAGCTTTTCTCTATGGAAATAGCCAAAATGAAGCTTCCGGCATACCTCACATCTAGGTTTCTCCCAAATATAGGTACCAGAGTTCCTAACTCACGCATAGGTACTTAATGTACATTGGACATGTGTAGCCCACAAAAACCCAAGTTTCATTTATAAGGGCGCAATCTGGCAGGGAGGACATTAAGGTCTGGCTGAGCTTTCTTTCTCAACTAGTTCTAGTCTTGGGATCTTTTGTTTTCCATCAACTGAGCATTGTGGTGGACTAAACAATAAAATATATATGTGACTTTTTATGGTTCTTTTAATTTTTTAATAGATTTTATTTCATTAAGCATTTCCCAGTTGCTGTAAAAATTGTAAAATTCATTTTTTGCAATTTTGAACTCCAAGTTCTCTCCCCGCCTCCTGCTCTTCCCCCACCCCCTTGTAAAGGCAAGCAATGCGGTATCAATTATACATGTGAAGTCGTGTAAAACATTTCCATATTAGCTAACACATGACTCTTCTCAAAAAGGATGGGAATATTTTATGTCATAATACTAGCAATGACATAGTCATTGAGGGAAATTCCCAGCTCTGTAGGAGCATTTATGTCTAGCCAAAAGAATTTCTGTCTATTCATTCAGCTAGCATTTATGAAGTACCTTCTCTGAGCCAGACACTGAGGAGATGGAGTTATATTTTTCAACACTAGCCTTAAAAAGGTGGCAGCTGGGTGGAGAACCTAAGTTCAGCTAAGAATTTAGACACTTACTAGCTGGGTGACCCTAAGAAAGTCAATTGCCTCCTCTCAGCCTCAGTTGCCTCATCTGTAAAATTGAGATAATAATAACACCTATTACACAAGGCTGTTTAGCTATATAATATATATTATACATGTTATATATGCATAACATATATATAGTATTTTGCACTGTTAAAAGTGCTATTTAAATTTCATTCTTTCATTTCAGTTGTGTTCGGCTCTTTATGACCCCATTTGAAGTTTTCTTGGCAAAGATACTGGAATGATTTGCCATTTCCTTCTCCAGCTCATTTTATAGATGAAGAAACTGAGGCACACAGGGTTAAGTGACTTTCCTAGGGTCTCACACCTAGTAGGAGTCTAAAGCTAGATTTGAACTCAGGAGGATGTGTATATAAGGAGCTAAAGGAGAGAGACTCATTTACCTCTTTAATACAAACTGCAGATGACTCAGAAACTTGCCAAGCAATTTATTTTAAGCAATTTCCTGCTAGAAACACAGCACAGGGGTGGTCATACCCTCCCTTTGAACGTGCTAATAATTCAGACTCTTACTTCAGTCTTTTCCCATGCCTACATTTGGCACAGAAGGTAGAATCATTTTCATATTTCACAATCACTCAAATTCATATTATATCCATATACTGTCTTTATGTAGATGAGAAGATACTCACATATGCCTTACATTCGTTTAGCTGATGCATTAAATTAGCTAAACACTCTCTTCTCTATTTAAATATATCCTACTCATACCTCAAGATAAAACCCACAAGTCTCATCTCCTTTCTTTAACTCTAGTGCAACATGATTTCTACCTTTTTAGAGCCAAAATAAACCCCATCCAGAGGGCCATGAAATCAACTACGACTTTCTTATATTGCTTCCTAATTGTTCCATGTGCATAAATTCTGTCTCTCCAGAGAGATTACAAACTCCTTAAAGGGAGAGAATGTCATATTTATTTCAAATCAGTCAAGATCACAGCCAAAGCTAACGGTCTATGTATGTGGAGTGGCAGTAGTAGGGAGAGGGCAATGGGTATGGAAGGGAGTAGGCCTACCTAGAGAACAGCTAAGAGGTTGAGAAAGTGTTTGGGGCACAACTCAGATTTTCTGGTCTACTGAAGGACTGGTGGATACTAGAACTGGGACCAAGATTGGAAGGTAGGGAAGATAGATGGGTATGAGTGCTAGAGGGGAAAAGTAGATGATATCCCATGGTTTCTCTTCTGTCAAAGGGGAAGAAACCTATCTACTGGTAAAAGACATTGCTATTGATGCAAGTTGGATTATCAAGGAAGGAAGAGCACCCATGGATAGTGTTGTGGGTACTCTCTAACTATGTAGCCCTAATTATGGATCTGGCTAGGATCTCTGGCACTGGAAAATACACACAAGTGATATGTGATACTGAATTGAGTCAGTGACAAAATAGTCCCTTCAGGTCTACTTTCCTCTGTAGCCAATGTATGTCCTACATCCCCAATAAGTATGCTGACAAGGAGTGTGAAATCAATCAAAACACACTTCCTTACTGGTCACTATTGTAAGAGCATACACTCTTACCCCAGAATAAATCCGGAAATACACTAATGTGAAAGATAGTATGCTTTGAATCCATAGCTTTCTGATTCAAAGAGTTCTTTCTTTGGAGGTGGATAGCATTCCTGTAGAGAGCTGTAAACAAATAATTTGATCTATAAATACTATCAGATCCAGTTATAACTGATGATTATAACCAATTTATAACTTGTTTCATTATTCAAAGTTTTCCTGTGTAAAAAATCATGTTAATTTGAAGAAAAGGGGGATTATGTCAGAAGCTATTAAGAGAAATTAGAATCTCAAGTAGATATTTTTATCTGGACCCCATCAAAAGATCAATACAGACTGGCAGAGCCATGTATTGACTTTTTTCCCTATCAGGTTCGAGACTGGAATGGGATATCTAAGATAAAAATCTGAGATTCCTCTTTTGATTCCTTTCATAATTCATACCTTTCTTTAAAAAGCAATATAGTCTTATCGAAAAAGCTTTGGGCTCTCAGTAATCCAGCAGGAGGAGGGTTAACACAGTTTCCCTTTGGCCAGGAATGCAGCTGCCTGGTATAGTCAAGGCCAAAACCTTAGCAGGGGCAATGCAACCCTGAGAAAAACATTCCCCGACTTGGCTTTCTGATAAGAACCCAGTCAAAATTCAGCCTTGGCCTTGGTCTGTTCTGAAGCCAATGAGACTTTTTGTGTTTTGATATGACATAATTTATAACTTCTGCGCATCTGCACAGTTTCGGTGGGGGTGGTTCTTTTGTGTGAAATGAGTCTTGAAATATATATAATAAACTCCATGCTCCTGGAGCCAGAGCTGGAAGCATGAGCTAAAAGATGTTCAGTGTCCCTTATTTCCTTATCAACTAAACTGTCCTTATTAGATTATCAGAGATGATAAAGAGATCTCGAGACATTCCCCATCATAAGTCCTTCAGAATTGTTCCAGATGGTTGCATTGCTGAGAGTAGTCAAGTTTTCACAGCTGATCATCATACTGCTGTTACTGTATACAAATGTCCTCCCGGTTCTGTTATTTTGCTCTGCATCAGTTCATGCAGATCTTTTCCACTTTTCCTGAAATCATTTTGCTTATCATGTAAGGTGAAGTCATTATAATCAAATCATAATAGTCACAAGAGCTCAGCAACTTGTAATCCCCTTTAATGCTAGTTAGTGCCTTCCCTTTGAGATGATCTCCAATTTATACAATGCCATGTATACCATTTGTACTAAACCATCTGATCTGCATGTTGTCTCCTTCATTAGACTGGGAGCTCCTTGAGGGCAGAAACTCTGTTTTTACTTTACTTTGTACCCCCAGTGTTTAATACATGAGCACATGTTGTTATGTTGTTTTTCAGTTGTGTTCAATCTTTCATGACCCCATTTGGGGTTTTCCTGAGAAAGATACTGGAATGGTTTGCCATTTCCTTCTCTAAATCATTTTACAGATGAGGAAACTGAGGCAAAAGGTGACTTGTCCAGAGCCAAACAGCTAGTGTCTGAGGCCAGAAGATGAGTCTTCCTGACTGTAAGCCCAGTATTCTATGTACCATGGTGCCACCTTGCTGCCTCTGCCTGTTACATAGTAGGTTCTTCATATTTGTAGATTTGATTTGACTTCTAGTCCTAAAGCATTACCTAAAGGAGTGAGAATTTCAGTGATTCATCTAGGGTCACCTAACCAGTCTACTCAGAAAGAGAACTTGAAACCAGGTTTTTCTGACTCTAATCAATCAATCAAGTATTTTTAAATGCCTACTTCATGCTAGGTGGTAAGGATGAAATACAATGAATGAAATGATCTCAACTAATGAGAAGCTTTCATGACAGCAGGAGAGACAACAAGGATATATAGCATAAGTTTTTATAGCTTCAAAAGGCACCTAGACTTTTGAGACATCATCTGTATGTTTCAGGAATATGTATGTATATAGAATGAGTATAGATACAAAGAGAATAACAACAAGCAAATCTTTCAATCCTCCATACTATGCTGCCTCTCTAAAAGTCTATTTTTTTGTTTTGTTTTGTTTTTTAAGGAGAAATTAGCATCTAGGCTTTAAGGTTTACAAAGGGCTTTGCATACATTATCTTATTTGATCTCACTAGTGTTCAGTGGAAAGGAAGACAAGGCAAAGTGTGCTTCTCCAGGGCTGGGGAGTTTCCTTCCTGATATACCAGAATACAGATCAACCTATGTTCCCTGTTTAGTACTGGGTAAAGCAGTTCCAGAAGACTAGAAACCCTTTGCGGACAGGGATTATTTTGTGTGTGTGTGTGTGTGTGTGTGTGTGTGTGTGTGTGTGTGTGTGTGTACCTATCCTGTTTCCCATAGTGCCTTACATTCATTAGGCATTAATAAGAGTGCACTGAATTTCTTCAAATGGCAGCTGAGAGGCAGAGACAGGTGTGGAACAGCCAATTTCTGGGTGTAACATGCAGCTGTCAGGATGGAGGATGCCAGAGACCTTTCTCCACTCTGGAAAGGAGTTCAGATCTAAATCCAGTTCCGGTAAACCAAGCAGAGTGTAGGGGCGTAATCCAAAGGGATGAAGCCAAGTCCACACTTGTTTGAAGACACCGAAAGGGAAGACGGGGCAATGACAGGAAGCAAGTGAAGCCAATACAGATGGGAACAGGTTAACTCAGAGGGGGTTTAGAAATCCAAGATCAAAGCCAGAATTAGATCTGTTCTAAGGGGTGCTAAAAGCCAGCGTCTGGGACAGCAATGTCCAGAGCCAAGGTCGGAAGAGCTGATTGGCCAGGGACATCCCAGGGAATGGAATGGGCAGGTGGTGGTTGTGAATTGTTTTCACAGGGATTAAAGTCATGGTCTTTCTTTTTGAAACTCTAGTGGGTACTGGCAAGTCACATCCAAGAGGGATTTAAAGGACCTTTTACTGGGGAATAGAAATTGCTAGCGACTCCTAGGAACTCTGATTGAGGTGCTTTGCTTTAAGGAGATTATCCGGCTTTGTGTGAGGCAGTATATAAAACAAAGTCAATTTGATTCATATGAGGCAGAATGATATTTGGGACAGAGTATTAGATTTGGATTTAGGAAAGACCTAGGTTTAAATCTCACCTATACCATTGATTAACTATGTTAGTAGAGACAAATCAGTCAGCCAACAAGCATTTGTTATGCATTGACTATGTACCATGAGTGCCCTAAGCTCTAAAAAAACCATACTCTCTGTCCATGAGAAGCTTACATTCTAATGTGGGATACCACAAACTATATACATATAAGATATATCGTTGTTTTTCCTTTCTTTCAAAAAGGACCAATAACATCACAGGGTGATGTCTTATCTTGTGTATTGATTAGATTTGTCAGGCAGAGTTGCCCAGTCATTAGCCTCATTCTTTCTTCCAGAATCAGAAGTCCAGTAGTAAGACTTAGGATGACAAGCCATGGTCTGGGATTCAGTGGATGACCCTGGTTTCTTCAGTGTCTGACCAGTCTCAAATCACTCCACCATAACTACTTCAGTTACCTTCATGGCTACTGGAACAAATTGTTCTCATCTGCCCATTCTACCTGGGGAAATCTTCATATGCTTGAGAACTCCAAACTCACCAATGGGTTAACCTATTGATTAACTTCAAACTGGTGTGGAGATTAAAATTAATGTCCAATAACTAGGTATTATATTTTAAAAGGTTTATTAATAATAACTAAAGTAAGACAGCTATCTAACCCAGCCCGCTCATGAGAGCAAAAGAGGAAGAGAGAAGTGGAGCTTCAGAACTTATACAAACATGGACAAAGGGAAAAGCATTCCAGGTAATACAGAAAGGAATTTTGGGTAATGTAGTTTTAGGGATTCAAGATATTTCTAACTATACACTGGTTTAGCCCATCTATCGAGACAGTTTTACAAGGATGTGGCTGCTGTGCATACTATAGTTTCTTGGAGTCATAGGTGAGAGTTGGGTGAAAGGTGGATGAGTAGTCCTGAAAAGGGTTCAGCAAGCCAACACTCCAGAGGTACTAGTCTTCCCTGCACATCCCATGCAAGAAGTATAAAGAATAGACAGAAGGTAATGTTGGAGGAAAGGCACTAACAGTGTGAGGAGAGCTAGAAAGACTTCCTGCAGAAGATACAATTTGAACTGAGTTTCAGGGAAACTGAAAATGCCAGGAGGCAGAGGTGAGGAGGGAGAACATTCCAACCCTGGAGAACAGCCAGTGAGAAGTCACAGAGGGAAGAAATAGAATATCATATATGATGAATATTAAGAAGGCCAATATGGCTTAATCATAGTTAGTGGAGGGGAACAAAATATAAAAGGAATGGAAAGATGGGAAGGGACAAGATTGTATACAAGGTCATGTACCACTGTTTTGGACCTCTGTTTTCTCATCTATAAAACAGGGATAATGATAGCATATACTTACCTACCTTGATTTGAGGACCCAACAAAGTAAAGAGCTGCTCCCTTCTATTCTACCAAGACTTAAATCCTGGGGTTGCTGAAATAGTCTCAGGGAAAGGATTATTCCTCATCCTGAACCAATCCAGGAAGCATGGATTAGTGTGAGAACATTTCTGAGATGACCTCTATTGATGTTGTCAAATGACGCCCTCCAGCTATATGTAGTATACAAGTGTTGCCCTAACCATATTACAATGTAATTGGAAAATATTTGACAAAATAAATACAATAACATATAGATAACATTACATTTTAAAAAATTAAGTCCATGTGTTGTAGCAGAGATTCTTAAGTAAGGACTAGTGGGCCACCATTTCTATTTCAGTTTGACACCAGAGCCCTAGAGGATTTGGGATCTGAGATATTCTTTGAAGAATAGAAGGAATGCACCAGAATTTTAGAGGGGATGTAAGGAACTATTTCAAGGACATAGACCTTCTTGGCCACTGATCCATTTTGGGAGAAGAAAAATAAAGGATGCCATATGACATTCATATAGCACTATGGAGATTACAAAATATTTTATTTAAATTATCTCATTTGATCCTTAGCTGGAATATATGCCTCATGGGAATATTGCTTCTTTAGCCACAATTTGTAGTTTGAGAGATTAAATGGTTTTACCCATAATCACACAATAAGTGTCAGATGGAGGATTTGAACATAGATCTCTCCTAATTTGAAAGCCAGTGAACTTTCTATTACTTTAAGAGAGTTGTGAGGATGATAAAAGTAGAATAAAGGTTTTGGATGTAACAGAATTAGAGAATCTTATAGTTAAATTTGTCTAATCTCCCTTCCAATGTAGGAATCTGTTTTCCACTCTTCCTAACACAGATCAGATCCATTCAGGAGGATGGCATACTTTTACAATGAAGAGTCTTTAGGCATGGCAGACGGTTGGGGTTAGTCCCACTTTCCAAGTTTGAAGAGCCCATAGACACTTTCACATTCAAAAAATGTATCCAATTCTCTGTATAAGCTTGACTTCTATTATATTCATAATCTGGGAAGTTATGGATGCCACCTTGACTGACAGGGATGGCAGTTGGAAGACTCGGAATGTTCCCAGACGCCATGAGCCAGGGGCAAATGTTGGTTGGCCCCACAGTATAAATACCCCTGACAGCCACTTTGAGGGAGGTCTCTCCCTGGAGGTCTCTGGACAGGAGTCTCTGGACTAGGAAGTCTCTGTACTGAATGGGTGGTTGAAGAGTGGCAGGGAGGTCTATGAAGAAGAGGGTAGGAATAAATCTGAAGCTATTTCCTGATAGACTGAGAGCTAGTAGTGAGCTGAGCTGGTAGTGAGTGAGCTGAGAGAATAAGACCATCAATGCATCTGCATCAATAACCTTCCCTATTCTCTGGCTTGGCTGTGGCCAGGTCTGGCCAGAGATAATAGGAGTGAGTAAATCTCCAGCTTCCACCAGATTAATAGCCTCCCATTCTCATTGTCAACTAGTTTATAGATAATAGATCAATTGGGTTTCCAATCCCAAATCCTTGACCTTGTTATCCTTTCCCTGTTTATAGATAAAGAGTGTTCAACAACAAGTACCTTCCTGAGTGGTCTATCTATCATGGCCCTTGGGAAGGGAGTCAAACGCAGTCAGATCCTGAACGTTATCCAAGGCAAATCAATAGCCCATTACTAATTTATCCAACCCCAGGTTGGACCTGGAAAGGTTACCCATATATCTAACCTCTCGAGGGTCCTTACTGGACAGCTGTTAGAGAGAAAGGGATAACTTACAGCAGTAGTCAAGGGTGATCAGAGTAGGTGTTCCTCCCATCAACTGCAACTGAGGAGAGTACAGATAGATACATCAACATCATTGTATATCTCCATTGGACCCTTTTATTTATAACACTTCTTGTTTCAATCTCCCCTGATATTGGTTTTATTGATAATGACTTTCCACTTGGGCTATTTGATGTACCCCATTGCATTATCATATCTTCAGCCAGAACTATATGAATCAGAAGAATGAAATAGGCACTCAAATGATTGGGATGCCTCTGGACATGTGAGTGGAGATGGGAGAGATAAAAGTGATGTCTTTTAGATGAGTGTTTTAATTAATTATTATTAACAAAATAATGGCAGTTAGGAGACACAGTGGATAGAGTACCAGTGCTATAGTAAGGAAAACCCAATTAATGGAGCTCAAATCTGGGTTCAGATATTTACTACAAGCTGTGTGACCCTGGAAAATCACTTAATCCCATTTTCCTCAGTTCCCTCATCTGCAAAATGAGCAGGGGAAGAAAATGTCAAATTACTCTAGTATCTCTGCCAACAAATGGTGGTTGAACATGTGTGAAAGGACTGACTAGCAACAACATTAACAAGATGTAAGTTCGGTATTATCGACACTGCTGAAATCAATTCAAGTAAACAAACATATATTAGATGCCTGTTATGTGCCAGGCACTGTGCTAAGTGCTGGGTTTACAAAGTAAGATAAAAACAACTCTTTCCTTCAAGGAACCATAATCTAGTAGAGTAGACAACATGTAAACAACTATGAAAGCACAAGAAATAAATCTGATAAATAGGAGATAATCAGCAGAGAAGAGACACTAGCATGAAGGAAGATGAGAAAGATTTCTTGTAGAAGGTAGGCTTTTAGCTGGGATTTGAAGGAAACCAGAGAAGCCAGGAGCCAGCAATTAGGAAGGAGAAAATTCCAGGCATAGGGAACAGTCAGTGAAAATATACAGAGTTGGCAGATGGAATGTCCTGTTTACAGAACAGCAAAGAGGCCAGTGTCACCTGATCATAGAGTACCTGGAAGGAAATAAGAAGATAGGAAAGGTACAAAGGGGTTTAGACCATGAAAGGACTTTAAAAGGCAGATGATTTAATACTTGATACTGGAAGTAATAGAAAACCACTAGAGTTTACTGAAGAAGGGATTTGACATGGTTGGACCTGCACTTCAGAATAATTAATGTGACAGTTGAATAGAAGATGAAGTAGAGAGACTTGAATGATAAAGAAGAATTAGAGCACTTTCAGCTATCTCCATGTATGGCACACTAAGAACCCTTACAAGGTGATGATTCAATAAGCCAACAGAAGATATTCCATGAACCTTAACAACCTCACTCAGTACCTCTACCACAATGTCTACCATGCTTCAGCAGCAAGGCTATATAAGCAGACCTACAGACCTACCATAGAACTTGATTCTATCTCCCTTTTCCCAATGTCTTAAAAAATCAAAAGGCGAGTTCTCATAGGACTTCCGGTTAAGATGGAGGCAGAGTAAGGAGCAGCTGCTCGATCTCTCCTAACCAAAGCATACAGGACTCCTCAAGGGGAAAATAAAAACGAATCCAGACAAACGAAGGAACCCCACAACAGGGCGCAGCGTTGAAGGTACGCAGAATCGGGGCATTTCCATGCTATAAAGGGGCAAAACAGCTATCACTAATCTGTGAGAGGAAGAAGCTCCTCCCCCACCACCCCACACCACACACCTCGAAAACCGCCAAGGCCAACACACAAGAGTGAAAACAGGACTGGGGCAACCAGATAATCACTGGCAGCCCCAGGGCTTGTACCTGTGTGCTGCAAGAGGAGGGACCCCAAGTGGCTGGGGGGGTGCGCACAGACTTTCCCCAAGGGTCCACGTGGGTGAAGGCACAGCCTCCAGCCGGGCCAAAGATCTCTAACACCCAGACTTTCCCAAGCGCCTGAAGGCATCTCCTCAGGTGCGAATAAAGATCTCCAGCCCACGGACTTTCCCTAGCTTCTGCAAGGGTGAAGGCAGGGCCCTAAGAGTGTCTGCACTGGCAAAGGCAGTGCCCTAGGCTTGAATAAAGATCTCCAGCCCAGGCTTGGACCTCCAGTGAGGACCCCGTGAGGACCGGAGCGTGGCTGTGGAAGCACCCCCAAAGACTGCTGAAGGAGCCTCGGGCAGAGGGGCAGACCGGGGTCTACCAGGAGGCCTGACCCCAAGGACAAGGAGACCGGAGCCCCCAGGAGCTTCGAAAACACAGGCAAACCCTGAGTGTGAAGACAAAGCTGAAAAGGGGCGGGGCTAACGATGGCAAGCCAAGAAATCCAGAGGAAGAAGAAGATTATCAAGAAAAACTCTGGAACACTCAACAACTTTTACACAGAGAAAATCCAGACAACAGAGGAGGACAAACAAGTATCCAAACCTTCCCAAAACAAGGAAAACTGGTCACAAGCTATGGAAGAGTTCAAAACTGAGATTTTGAAGAAGATGGAAGAGATCTGGCAAGAAAATAACAGTTTAAAAGGCAGAATTTCGCAATTGGAAAGTGAGGCTCAGAAATCAAATGAACTGATAAGTAAATTGAACACCAGAAATGACCAGATTGAAAAGGAAAACCAGTCCCTAAAGGCTAGAATTGAACAATTAGAATCCAATGATCTCTCAAGACAACAAGAACAAATAAAACAAAGTCAAAAGACTGATAAAATAGAAGGAAACATGAAATATCTCAATGAGAGAGTGACAGACCAAGAAAACCGGTCTAGAAGAGACAATTTGAGAATTATTGGTCTTCCAGAAAAGGCAGAAATTAATAGAAACTTGGACTCCATACTTAAAGAAATTATTCA
>NC_058133.1:468889974-468988562 GCF_016433145.1 Gracilinanus agilis
CGCTTTCTGTGGTGGCAACAAACTGGAAAAGGAGGGGATGTCCTTCAATTGGGGAATGGCTGAACAAATTGTGGTATATGCGGGTGATGGAATACTATTGTGCTAAAAGGAATAATAAACTGGAGGAGTTCCAGGCGAACTGGAGAGATCTCCAGGAACTGATGCAGAGCGAAAGAAGCAGAGCCAGAAGAACATTGTACACAGAGACTGATATACTGTGGTAAAATCGAATGTAATGGACCTCTGTACTAGCAGCAACGCAATGACACAAGACAACTCTGAGGGATTTATGGTAAAGATGCTGCCCACATTCAGAGGAAGAACTGCAGGAGAGGAAACATAGAAGATAAACAACTGCTTGAACGCAGGGGTTGAGGCGGACATGATTGGGGATATAGACTCGAAACGACCACACCAATACAACTAACAACAATATGGAAATAGGCCCTGAACAAGGACACATGTAACAACCAGTGGAAATGTGCGTCGACCATGGGTGGGGAAAGAGCGGGGGGTGAAGGGGAAAGTAGGGGCATAAATTATGTAAACAGGTTAAAAATGAATATTAATAAATGTTTAAAAAAAATCAAAAGGCAAACTTTTGCCGAAGTTGGGACAACAGCATGGCAGCATTCTGTGTGGAAACAGAGCTTAATGAAAGAACTAAGGAACAGAGGGAAATGGGACAAGACACATGTATGGCTGGCTATGTGGTATTCTACTAAGCTCAAGGAAAAGGGCCTAGCATCCAGGTTAAGCCAGTTCTGTCCTTCCAGAAGTTATTTGGGGTGAAGACTGAAACCATGAAACAATTTTCCTGTGTGGGAGGAAGCTAAGATAACTTTGAGGATCAGTCCCCAGAGAAACCATAATCAAAGGGGAAAGATATGGAAAATAAGCAATAGGGGAGTCTGAAAGAGAAAAAACAATTGAAATTACCAAATATTTTAAAGAGAAGCAAATTTAATTAGAGATTTTGGGTGTAAGGAGGTAAACCAACAGGGAAAATATTAATAACAGGGAAACATGGCCTCTATATTAGCTAAAAGATACCAAAGATCTTTGAATCTTTGTTGCAAGACAAAGGAATATGAAATATTATCTGATGATATTGTGGATTCCCAAAATAATATGAGTGCAGCAGGATATTCCTAAAAGGATTAAAAGAGAAAAAAATTATGAAAGAAGAATTTATGGCATTAACATCAGAAATAATCTGTAGACTGAAACAGTTGATTTCACAGTATTAAATCTCCCCAAAGAAACAAAAGAGAGAATAAAAGATTGGACTACAAATTCACAGAAATGAAAGACAATCTGGAAGAATAGAAGCAAAAATCAATAAGATTAAAAGAAAAAATTATTTTCAAATAAGTAAAACATATGGATTTTGAAGACAGGATGTATAGAAATAATTTAAGGATTATAAATCCAATGAAATAATATGACAGGTTGAAAAAATACTGTAATGTAAGAAATAATATAAGAAAATTGTCCAGAATTTCTGAACACAGAAAACAAAATGTTAATCAAAAGATTCAACAGATCATCTCTAGGAAAAAAATAATACTGTAAATACTGGGACATATATTGGTTAAATTTAATAAGACCACTGACAAACAACAAGTTCTTCAAACACCCAAGAAAAAGACTTTCAAATATAAAGGAAAGGAAATTCAAATAACACAAAACTGTTCTGCTCCATCCAGAAACCACGGGAAGGGATGTAATAATGTGTTCTGAAGAGCCAAAGACCTCACAATGTGAACCAAGGTGACTTACCCTGCAAACCCAAGCCTGGAGATTACTGGGGGAAAAAAAGATGGATATTCAATTTTTAGAAGGCTTTTGAAATGTTCCTAGAAAGAAAACTAAACCTGTATAAATCATTTGCTTTTAAAACACCTTAGACAAAAAGAAAGGTAAATACAGCAATTAAGCACAAATAAATAAGGAATCAAATTATAATAATATATTAATACTATAATTATTTAATGTATTTTTCAATTACATGCAAAAACAGTTATTGACAATTATTTTCTAATATTTTCAGATTCTGATTTTTTTTAATTTCTTTTTTCTAAATGGAAACTTTACAATAAAATCCTAAATAGTAAATAGGTCAGGAGATGGAGCCAAGATGATAAAGTAGTAGTAAGCAGTATAGATCAAATCAAAAAAGCAAAAGGAACTAACAAGTCAAGCAAAATTCTAAAACTAGGGAATGGGGTAACAAGTGGAGTGGGAAAATTGGGATTGAGAGAAAAAGCACCAGTAGAAAAGGATTGTCTTTAAGTAGATATGTAATACTGTGTTTAGAGAAGAGGAGGGAAATCCTAATTTGGTGGTGGGGGGGGGGAGTTGTATTAGAGGCAGTATTAGAGATGAACTCTCATAATTTTAAAATTCAATAAAATGAATGACAGTTAAATAAGAAAAAAAAACCTTACAATCTACCTGCAAGAAACACATTTTAAAAAACAAACAAATATATAATAAAGATGGAGGACTGTGAAAAATAGTGCTATACATTAAGTGAATTAATAAAAGTAGGAGTTGCAATCATGTTATCACACAAAGCAAAACTAACCATTCACAACACAAAGGGAGTTAAACAAGGAAATTACATAATTCTGAAAGGTACCATGGATGACAAACCAATATCATTATCAAATTTATGTGCTCCAAATGCCTAAGCATCTTAATTAAGAAAGGAAAATCAACTGAAGTACAAGAAGACATAGACAGAAACCCAACAGTGGAAAGAAATTGCAATATCCTCTTAGTTCTGGATAAGTCTAACTGAAACTTAAACAAAAGGGAAAGTAAATAACTCAACAAATTACTGGAACAAAAAGGCTCATGACATTTTCAAAAATGGGACTACAAAAGACTATATGCATTTCTCAGGACTACATGGAAATTTTCCAAAAAATTTATCATTGATTAGGGGATATAGATATTCAAATAAATGTAAATAGATGTAAAAAGTAAAAGCATCCTTTATAAACCATAATGCAATCTTTTAAAAAATCAACTCACAATGCACAGACACATGCACATGTATGAGATGTACACACAGACACAGATACACACACATACATACACAAAATGAGAGACCTAAATGGAAACATTTTTTTAAATTATCATTATTTAATGTATTTTTCAATTACATGCAAAAACAGTTGTTGACAATTATTTTCTAACATTTTCAGATTCTGATTTTTTAAATTTTTTTTCTAAATGGAAACTTTACAATGAAATCCTAAATAGTGAATAAGTCAGGAGATGGAGCCAAGATGATAAAGTAGTAGAAAGCAGTATAGAATCCTTTAAGCAGATCTAGAAAACTTATCCGCAGAGTCCTTATGTGGAAATCTAAGAAAAGAGGTGGGGTCAAGATGGCTGAATAGAAACATGGAAAGCTGGAGCCTCTCTGAGAATACTCTATAACCAACTTTAAAATAACACTTCAGAATAAATTCTAGAGTGGTCAAACAAATAAGGAGACAGAATGAGGCAATTTTCCTGAAGAAAACAACTTGGAAGGTAGGCAGAGAGGGTCCATTTCACTGGGGTGAGAGGTGAATATAGCCTGCAGCAGGGCTGCACCAAGAAGCACCAATAGAAGACATCATCAAATCTCACCTCCCCATTCCCACTGCTCAAGGTGGACACAAGGCAACAGCAAGACCCCAAAACCCTGCCTAAGCCAATAGCAGAGCACTCCTAAGTTCTAAGTCCCAGAACAAGCCTACAGTGAGACCCCAAGTCCCAACACAAGATAGTCCACAATGTGCCTGGCTTGTGCTAGGCCAAGGGGAGGTCCAGAGCCCCTCCCTAAAATAGAGGTGAGGACCTGAATCCCAGCACAAAACAGTCTACACTGTGCTAGGCCCTGCAAGCCATTAGTAGACCTAGGGGGAGACTCAATCAGTAATGAGAGGCAACTTCCAGGGTTCTCAGTCCATAGGCCATCATGCTATCTTGGAAGAACTGAAACTTGCATAAATCCAGTACTAGGGTTGGAGATAGCAGCAAGGAAAAACTGAAGTTTAAGAGAGTGTCCTCTCTACCCTGAGAACAGAGACCACTTTAAAAAGAAGATAAAAGTCGAGAAAAAGGGTAGGAAAATGAGCAAACATTTTTTTAAAAATACCTAACCATAGAAAATTGCTTTGGAGACAAGGAAGAGCAAAGCACAAACTCAAAAGGGGATGATGAGATGAAAACAGCTGCATGCAAAATTTCAAAGAAAAATAGAAATTGGTCTTAGACCCTAGAAGAACTAAAAAAAGTTAAAAATCAAATAAGAGAGGAACAGGAAAAATGAGGAAAATAAATGCCAGCATTGCAAGAAAAAGTCAACAATTTGGAAAAGGAAGCACAGAAAATACTGAAAAAAATAACACATTAAAAAGGTACAAAAATGCAGTGAAGAAAAGAACTTCTTAAAAGGTAGAACTAACCAAATCCAAAAGGAGTTTCAAAAGTTCACTGAAGAAAATAATTCCTTAACAATTAGAATTGGGCAATTGTAAGCTAATGATTTCACGTGACACCAAGAAACCATCAAAGGAATCAAAAGAATGAAAAAATAGAAGACAATATGAAATATCTCATTGGAAAAACAACTAACCTGGAAAATAGATTCAGGAGAGACAACTTAAGAATTATTGAACTACCTGAAAGACATCAACAAAGAAAAAAAGTCAAGAAATCATATTACAAGAAATTATCAAATAAAACTACTCTGATGGCTTTGAACAAGAGGGAAAGCTATGAAAGAGGAATAGTGAGTCACCTTTCAAACCAAGCTTAGCATAGGAAGAAAAGACAGAGGAATCTGTGAACACTGAGGATGGGGACTGTTCAGGGAGAGACTGTGCACTAGGGAAAATGGAAGTTCCGGACCTATCCCAAGATATCTTGTGGGAATAGATGATAACTGGAAGCTTATGCAAATAATACCCAGATACAGGTCACAGATCTAGGTTATACCATAAAGACTTATAAACAAGAGTGAAGTTCTTGAGTAAGGAGTGGTTCCAGACCCTAGGCTAATAGGAGAAAATTGAGAAGAAAGCAGCAATTGTATGACTAACCCCAGGAGCAGAAAGGGTCTCATTTCCAACTCCTAGCCCAATATAATCTGGTAAAGGAATAATAAGAGCAGGAATTCCAGACCAAAGAGAAGCTTCCAGTTCTGTCATTCAGAAACAGCAGAGGATTCTAGTTGACTGATAATGCCTGAGTCCAAAAGTGGTCTACTATTGCTCAGACTCAAACCCAGTTTAGAATTTGCAGAGCTCAGGTTAGGGGACAGCATTTAGATTTTTGTCCTGGATCAGACCACCTTGGGAGCACTGAAAGCTTGTAGATCCCTACACTGAACCATTTCTGAAATCCTGGAAAAACACAAAACTCAATACCCAAAGAAATGGTCTATAACAGTGGTTCCCAAACTTTTTTGGCCTACCACCCCCTTTCCAGAAAAAATATTACTTAGCCCCCTGGAAATTAATTTTTAAAATTTTAATAGCAATTAATAGGAAAGATAAATGCACCTGTGGCCATCACTGCCCCCTGGATCGCTGCAGCACCCACCAGGGAGCAGTGGTGCCCACTTTGGGAATTACTGATCTATAGTATCAGTCAAAACCTTCCCTCTAGAGTACCATAATGCCCAAATATAATATGAAGGCTGAAGTCTGGAAGTAGGCAGGAAGAATCAGCAAACAAAGTAAGAATCCTCCATGAAAAGCTATTATGGTAGCAGGAATGCTCAAGGCACATATGCAGAAGAAGAGACTTAAACAAAGCCTTAGAGAAAAACATAGTTTGGGCACAAATTCAACCAGAATCCTTGGAAGACATGAAGCAGGAGGGTTTTTTAAAAAGAGTTTTAAAGGGGGCAGTTGGGTAGCTCAGTGGATTGAGAGCCAGGCCTAGAGATGGGAGGTCCTAGGTTCAAATCCGGCCTCAGACACTTCCCAGCTGTGTGACCCTGGGCAAGTCACTTGACCCCCATTGCCTACCCTTACCACTCTTCCACCTATAAGTCATTACACAGAAGTTAAGGGTTTAAAATAAAAAAAAAGAAAAAAAAGAGTTTAAAAATATTTTTATAAGTGAAATGAGATCACTAGAAGGTAAAAAAGGAAAAGAAATGAAAACCATGGAAGAAAGAATTGGAAAGGAAACAAACAGCTTGGGACAAGAGGTATAAACCTTGCCCAAGCCACAAACTCCATTAAAATTAGAATTGGACCAAATAGAAGCCAATGATTCTATGAGATAACCTGAAATATTAAAACAAAGACAATAGACTAAAAAAAGAAGAAGAAAATGTAAGGTATCTCATAGCAAAAATAACAGTCTTGGAAAAGAGATCAAGGAAAAACAATTAAGAATTATTGAACTATCTGACTATCAGGACCAAAAAAAGAATCAAAACATCATATTTAAATAATTATTTTTAATACATCCCCATCTCTTAGAACCAGAAGTCAAAGTGCAAAAGGAAATAATTCAATCATTATCTCCTTAAAGAAACCCCCAAATGAAAACTTCCAAAAAGATTACAGCTGAAACCCAGAGCTTCTGGGTCAAAGGGATAAAAAATACTGTAAACAACCAGGAAGAAAGAATTCAAGTATCAAAAAAACCACAGTCATTATCACATATAATATAGTAGCCACCACTAAAAAGGAGCAGAGAGCTTGGAATATGATATTTCAGAAAGCAAAGAATATAAGTTTATAGCCAAGAATAGCACACCTAGCAAAATGGAGTATAATTATGTAGGGGGGAAATAGATATTAATGTGATTAAGAATTTCCAAGTATTAATGAAAAGACATGATAAAAAGAAAATTTTGAATGATGAAAAGACTGGAGTTTTGTATAAATTTTGAAATTCAAACATTAAACATAAAAAGATGAACATAAAATAATAATAAGGGACCAAACAAGGATATGTTGCTTACTTTCAAATATGGAGAAAGGGTATATATTGCTCCTCTGAACTGTATCATCATTGCAGTCATAAAGGCAATATAATTGGACAGAAAGCCTGGGAGTATTTTTGTTAGGTCTTGATGATCTTAGAAGAATAGAAAAGGGTATGAATAATATAGTAGGGGGCAAAAGGAAAGGAAGATTAGGGGAAATTATCTTATATAATCAGTGTTCACTAGAATACAAAGCTATACAAACAAGGAGGAAGGATTGGGGTTGAGAGGAGAGGCTGACACTTGTATCTCACTGGTTTCAGAACTGCTCAAAGGAAGGAAGAATACAACAACACATACATATATTCACACACAGTTAAGTACAAAAATACACCTCATTCAACAGGGAAATAAGAGGGAAATGGGAGAAGGATGAAGGGGAAATTAGAGGGAGGGTAGATTAAGGGAGGGATTAGTCCTAAGCAAAACAAATTCTAACTAAGGATGTATAAAAATATTTATAGCTCTTTTTGCTATGGCAAAGAATGGAATATGAGAGGGTACCCATCAGTTGGGGAATGGCTGAACAAGTTATGGTAATGTGAAATAATAGATAGAATACTATTGCTCTATAGGTAATGGCTTCAGAGAAACCTGGGGAGACATATGAACTGATGCAGAGGAATAGAACCAGGAGAACATTTTTATACAATAACAACAATATAGTAAAGACAAACAACTTTGAAAGATTTAGAAACTCTGATCAGTGTAATGACCAATCACAATTTCAGAGGACTAATGAAACATGAAGGAATCAGTATGTTTCATATTTGGGGGGAGACAAACACGGTTAATTCAGAAATGTGTTTTGTTTGTCTATATATTTTAAGAAGGGCTTTGTTTTTCTTTAATTCTAAATGAATGTGGAGGGGAGTTAGGGCGGGAGGGTGGGAAGACAGATTTTTGCTAATTGAAAAAATGTTATTTAAAAAATAGCAAGTGGTTCAAAAAAATCATAGAAACAATTAATTATGTGAAAGAATAGTATAATGATGAAACATTAAAAAATTTTCTGGGATGCAGTTAAAGCAATCCTCAGGGGGAAAAATTAAATTCCTACAAATATACATAAACAAAATAGAAAAAGAGAGGAATAATAAGCTAATTAGGCATTTAAAAAATCAGAAAACCAACAAATAAATAAACCTAAAATAAGCATGAAAAAGAACATATTGAAAATTAGAGGAGAAACAGATAAACTGGAAATTAAAAAAATAAATAACATGAAATACTGGTTCTTTGAAAAGTTTATCATTTATTATTCTTTTATCTTCATTTCTCTAATTTAGAGAGATAGGGGTGGAATAATATAAAGAGTGATGGGACTAGAAGTCAGGAGACGGTCAGACTGTCAGAAGTCAGGAGTTGTCAGGTTCAATTCCTACTTGAGAACCTTACAAGCTATATGAACATGGATAACTCATTTAACCTCTGAAAGTTTGTTTCTTCATTTGCAAAATGGGCATAATACTTGCACACCTCACAAGATTGCTACAAGAAAAGCATTTTCTAAACCTTATGGCTCTTTATAAATATGAATCATTACTATTAAATATGCCCCATTCTTTCAGCTATTCTTTGTATGCCATGGCTTCCATATCCCTTCCCATCTTCATATTAATTCATATGACAAGAATCTATTAGGTGCCCACTATGTGCCAGACACCATAGGAATACAAAGACAAAAAACAGTAATCTGGCCTTAAGAAGCTTATACTCTGTTAAAGAAAACATAATGTGCCTACAAAATTTTAAATAAATATACAAAGTAGATAAAAAGTGACTTCTAAGGAGATGGTATTAGCAGTACTTTAGACTCAGTAGAGGCTTCCTGGAGGAGGTAGAACTTCCTGGACTGAGCCTAGAAATCTCAAGTTTCTGAATGCCAGCTCATAACATCTTTTATTAAGAACTGTTTGAAATGGATTGAGAATGATTCAAGCTTAATGGTTCTCCCTACTAGACCACAATGATAGGAAGTTATTTCTGTTCTTAAACATCTGTCTGCTTTTCCCCCCACAATTCATTTTTCTACCTCTCTTTTCTTTAAGAGATAGTTTCAGTCTACGTGCTGATGTTTTTGCAGAGTACTCTATGGGATCCCTCATACTCCTCTCAGTTACCGACCTTCCTTTTAACTCTGTCTGCTCATTTAGCATCCATCTTCTTGTCACTTTGCAGAAATTAATGAGTGTTAGTACATTAAATTAGACCATAAGCTCTGTTAGGGCTGCGGTCCTGTCTGTTCTTTAATATAACAATACATAGTATTTGTCAAGTATTTTAACTTTTCCAAACACATTTTCCAATCTGTTTTTTTCTTTAAATTTTTTCCTTATGGTAATCTGTTATGTAAAAGAATCTGCTATTGTGTTTTGTACACTGTAGAGGATCTCGAAATATTTATTGACTGGCAAAAGACAATATTTGACAGGTCCATTCTGAGAGAGCTTTCCTGATGGTCTCTATTATCATGGAATCCTGGGACTGGAAGGATGCTAAAGAGGCCATTGACATCCATCTTGTCCTCAGGCAGAACCACACTCAGTTCCTTGCATACAGATGGAGTTCTTTTCTATTTTGAAGTTTTTTTTCTGAAAGGGATTGATTCCATGACTTCCTTCAGTCATTCCTACCAATATTGAATTACTCCCACTTATCAGGACATTTTTTTTTGCTTGTAATTCTTGTCTCTTATTTCTCTCTTGAATTATGGTTGAATCTTAGTTCATAAAGTTTTATTTCGTTTATACAACAGTAATACATGTTATTAAAGCTATAGAAGAGATATTCAGAAAAGTGGAAAGATAAATACTTAGTATTAAGCAGAATTCTACCTCTCCTCTTACCCCATCCCCAATTTCGCTGGTCTAGTATTGACTGTGGAATGTCCCCTGATCAACCTCCCTTACAATTATTATGTCATTGTTTCTGTTTATAGAAAAGGGAACTCCATTAAGGCAGAGGGAGAGCTAGATTTGTAGTCAGGAAAACCAAAGTTCAAATCCCATCTCTAATACTCAAAGTGTGATCATGGGCAAGTCACTTAAAAACTGGATCTGTTTCTTTGAATTTGATAATATATGTAAAGCATTTTGCAGATCACAAAGAGCTATATAAATGCTAACTATTACAAAGCTATAAAAACATAGGTTTCTATGTGGTAAAGACAGCACATGGAAGACCTGAATGAAAATTATGCCTTGAACACTGATTACCTGCATGACTTTGAGCAAGTCACTTACTCATAACTGCCTCAGTTTCCTTATTTGTAAAATAAGGATATTATGCTCACTTACCTCCTAGGTTATTGTGTGGATAAGATGAGATTTGTGAAATGCTTCACAATCCCTGAAACACCATATAAATGCTATTATTATTGTTGTTGTTGTTAGCTATTATCTGTAAAAAGAGAATCTGTGTTTTGGGTATCAATGTAAAAATGTATAAACTAAAGTAAGTTGTCAATGTCAGTGGCTATTGTAGCAGTGACATTTTTTTCTCTGCCCTACATTCTCTTGGCACACAGTAATATGCCCTGATTATCAGAGGAAGCTGCCCTGGGTATTCTGAATAGCCCCACAGAGTTGGCTCCAAAGGGATACAGGGACTGGGGGGGACAATAGGAAGAATATTGGGATGTTTTGTCCAGCAGATGGAAAAAATCCTGAGCCAGCCCAGAGCCAATGACAATCATTCAAAGATTATAGAGCAGGTGTAAGGGCCTGAATCCAAGATTAAATTGTGAGATCAGAGATTGGCAGGATCCATAGCATAAGGAGGACAGCTAGATAGAGTGCCAGGCTTGGAGTAGGAAAGACCTGAGTTCAAATCTGACCAGAGACATTTATTAGCTGTGTGACGTGGGGAAATCACTTAACCTTGTTTACCTCAGTGTCCTCATATGTAAAATGAACTAGCAAAGGATATGATGAACCATGCTAGTATCCGTGAAAAGAAAACTTCAAATGAGGTCACAAAGAGTCAGACGGGACTGAAATGACTGAACAACAACAACAACAAATAGCACAAGGGGAAGGATTTTGGGTGGAGATATTCTGTTTTGCAAGGAGACTACCTATGCTGTCTCATGACAGGGAAACTCTGAGTTACTCCTGTCTTCATTAAAGAGATGGCCTGGTCAACTACACAGGAGCAGAAGGCAGAGACCTAGAGAAGGAATGAATACCAGCTAAGGAAAACTGTGGAAGGCTTCCGGAGGCATGACAGAAGGGGGCAGCTGTTAGAAACTACAAGAAGCTCTGTTGGCTGGGGCTCTGCCTACTATTCACTGTAACTGAGGGAGGTTATGTAGATCTGGGGGTGAGAGTTGGGGGAAAGTCTTGCTAATAGACAGGTGTTGACATTTTCCCTGAGCTCTATTAGAAGTTCTCCTTGACTTCAACATCAACCTCTTCATCCTGGAGCTAGTGAACTGAGTGCTTGCTAACAGAGTTGGTGACAACCCACTGGGTGGTATCCCATAATGAAGTCCCCAGTTTTCTAGAGGTGGGGGATGAGCCAGAAAGCCTGGGTTGGAACAACCCTCCAATATGGATCCAGGCCTTTCATTCCATAAAAGAGTCTCTGGTTCAAGGTTAAGTATATTTTCATGTCTATATCTATAACCTCTCCTTCCAATATTTTAGGGTTAAGATATCAACATCAGAAGGAAGAAAAACATTTAGTGCATTAAAACATTAAAGACATTTAGTTAATATCGTTTAAAGGGATCATAAAAGGGGACAGCTGGGTAGCTCAGAGGATTGAGAGCCAGACGTAGAGATGGGAGGTCCTAGGTTCAAATCTGGCCTCAGACACTTCCCAGCTGTATGACCCTGGGCAAGTCATTTAACCCCCATTGCCTATCCCTTACCACTCTTCTGCCTTGAAGCTGATACACAGTATTTACTCCAAGACCGAAGGTAAGGGTTTCAAAAAACAAACAAACAAACAAACAAACAAATGGCTGGATAGATAAATAAATAAAGTGATCATAAAAGCTGATCATATGTAAGGGATGAAAAGGATTTTTATACTTAATGAGGACAGCCCTACCTATTCCTCCTCAGTTTTACTAAGCCTTCCCATGGTTGTAACACCTCAAAAGATTTTGCATTCCCAGGTGCTAGTTTCCAGGAAAGTTTTACCCAATCAGGGAAAGAGAGAGACTAAGAAGGCAGAATAGATATGTTCCTAGACTGAACGGCACAAGAATCAATGAACTTTAAAATAAACATATGCATGTATAATATAGAAATCATATTTCAACATAATTGGTTTCCTTTGTAATCTTACATATTTTATTTTATGCATTTATGCACATTCGACTTCCTGCCAAAGAGGTTCATGCCCCTCCAAAAAAGACTGAGGTCCCTTTTAGTAGGAGACTGGCCTTTTCTATGCCTTGAAGCAGAAAAGAGGCCAAAAGAAAGCACTCAACTTGAACCAGTTGGGATGAGGCCTGGGGATCCCCCAATGTTGTCCCCTCAGTGAAGCAGTGAGCAGAGTAAAAGAACAGAACCTTGTAGCATGTACCGAGTATCCCCACTTCATAGAATTAAGAGTTGGTGTGAGCTCTGAGGTCATTGATCCTAACTAGCATTATTTTACATGTGAAGGAACTCCCTGGAGTATATGTGCCTTGCCCAAGATTTAAACAGGTAGATTGCCAGAATTTAGCTTCAAGTGACTTAAAGTCAAAGAAGTGCATCAAGCTCTGATTGATGATGGTGGAGAAGCCTTGGTTAGTACTTGGGGAAGAGAAGCAATTTCAGGTAAGAGATTGTTGTTCAGGTAAAGCTGCTGTGACTGACAGCTGTGGGGGTGGCGTTGGCAGAGAAGCAGTTTCAGGGGAGACAGAGAAGAAGGTGGAGCTTCTGGGATTGACAGCTACTCTAGACAAATGGAAGCAACTGAGATCAAAGCCCGGAGCCAGGGTTTCAGTCACAAAACAAGGCACAGGAATTTGTTCCTTTTCCCTCCTGGGGGTAGAGTGGGAGGGGAGAATTGTTCCTCTCCCATATGTAAATGAGTTAGGAATTATTTTATTGCTTGGATTTCCTATTAGTTATCTGAAATCAGAAGAATTGCCTTCAAATCCCAGTCTGCCACTTATAAGCTGTCTGACTAACAAATCACTCAACCTCCACAGGTCTCAGTTGCTCATCTATGGAATTGAGGGACTGGATGAGGTAGCCTCTTAGATCCCTTCTAGCTCTAAATCTATGATCCTATGATTCCAATTTGTCCTTCTTGTGATTTGCCAAGGCTATTAGACTCTAAATTAAATCTTTTCTAATATCTTCCCCCATTAAATCCAGTGTGTGGGAACTTGTATTATATATATTTATATATAAAACATATATATATATATTCATTTATTCATTCCTTAAACACCTCTCAAGTATATCTTTTGAAGAGAGCAGTATACTAGGCAGTGAAGAAGACACCAAACCTAGTGAAACACATACGAGTCACAATAAATATAAATTAATACTAGATCAATGTACAAGAAATTCACAAATTAAGTTCTCTGTGAAGTCATGGAAGAACAGGAAGGAAGATGATCTCCTACTGGGGGCTGAGGATGATTTCGTGGAGGAAGTAGATTTTCTGCTGGGCTTTAAAGCGTGGATGGTCCTTTATAAAGCAGAGGAGGAATTTTGAGGCAAGAAGACTAATCAAATCAAGGGCCCCAGTAGTGGGAAAGTGGAGAGTTACATATTGAGATCAGCAAATTGCTTGGTATGGCTGGAGTTAAATTGAGGCAAATGGTATGAGATGGAGCTAGAAAAGCAGAAGGGAATTCAGTTTGAAGGTAAGAAGTATGATTTTTATTAAAATGGGCTCTGAGGGGCAGGTAAGTGGCTTAGCAGATAGAGAGCCAGGCCTGGAAATAGGAGGTCCTGGGTTAACATCTGGCTCAGATAGTTCCTAGTTGAGTCACATTGGGCAAACCTCCCCTGCCTAGCCCTTACTGTTCTTCTGCCTTGAAAGGGATACTCAATATCAAGTCTAAGACAGAAGGTAAGAGTTAAAAATAAAATAAAATAAAATGGGCACTGTGAAGTCTCTGAAGAGTTTTGAATGAAGGGGAACATAACCATTATTGTTTAGTCGTTTCAGTTATGTTCAACTCTTTGTGACTCTGTTTTTGAGGAATTTTCTTGGGAAAGATATACGAGTGGTTTGCCATTTCCTTCTCTAGCTCATTTTACACATGAGGAACTAGGGCAAACAGAGTTAAGTGATTTGTCCAGGGTCACACAGCTAGTAAGTGTCTAAGACAGACTTTAAACTCATGAAAATGAGTCTTCCTGATTCCAAGTCCAGTGCTCTAACCATTGTGACATCTCGATGACATAATCATACTTATGCATAAAAAAGACAAATATGGAAAAATTGAGAAGGAAGGATTGGAGGGTGGAAGAGAGTAAAGGAAGAAATACAAGTTAGGAGGTATTGGCAAGAGTCTAAGAAAAAGGTAAAGAAGCTGTGGATTAGTATGGTAACAGTAAGAAAAGAGATGAGGGAAAAGATGGAGGAATATGATGATGGATAGGACTTGGCAACTGATTGGATATATGAGAAGAGGAAGAGAGTAGAGTGAAAGATAACTCCAGCCTCTGGAACGTAGGAAACATGGTGAATAATAGCATAGCAATAGCAAAGTAAGAGGAAAGGGTCAATTTTGGAGAAAAGATGATAGGCTCAGTACGGAACAAACTGAGTTTACTATGCTGTTGGGCTATTAGGTAGATATTTGCCCTGTCTCCTACACATATGGGTGATATGGGGCTGGAAGTGAAAAAAAGATCAGGGCTGAAGATATGCATTTTGGAGTCATCTCATGAAGGAGAAAATTGAGCTGCCATGAATGAATGAAATGAATAAAGAATGAATAAAAAAATAAATGAAATTGCCAGAGAATAAAACATCATTGAGAGAAAATGGGAAACAAGCAAAAAAGAATGTTATCAAACATCAGCATCAAGGGGGATAGGGAAGAAGAGGAGGAATATTTGACAGAAATAGAAAAGGAACACTGAGGATTATGAAGAGAATCATTATGAGGAGAATGTAGTTAGTGCCTTAGAGGTCAGGGCTCCTAGCTGTGTAACCTTGGGTAAGTCACTTAATCCCAACTAGCCTTTACTCCTCTTTCTTTGACAGACAGGCAGAAGGTAAGGGTTTTAATAATAATTTTTTAAAAAGTCAGGAGAAGAGAGAGTCTCGAAGAAGGAGAATGTAGCATTAAAAACTACAGAGAGGACAGTGGGAAGAAGGACTGAAATGTATCATTGGATTTGGTGATAAGGAGTTCACTGGTGAACTATAGAAGGGTAATTTCAGGACAGTGGTAAGAATGGAAGTCAGATGGGAAAGATTTGAACACCAAATAGTCATTTAACCTCCCTTAGTCTCTTTCCTCATCTTTAAAATGAAGGTGTTTGACTTACAGGCCTCCAATGTCCCTTACTACTCTCAATCTGTGATCCTATAATTTTTTTGGTTAGTACAGCTATCCCCTTTAGATCTCTGGGGTTATGGGCTTGTTGCCTCCTCAATCTGGAAAATCCAAATAAAATGTTTTGGTTCTCTCTTTGTATTAGAGAAGAAGTACCAGTTTTTATGGTATTTATTGTACCTTATTATAAAATTTAGGTTAAATATTTGGGCATAGGCTATATGTAGATCAACACTAGCATTTCTAGCCTCTGTGTCATCTCCTGGCTTTTGTGATATTTTTTGCAAACTTTAATTTTTTACTTATTTTAGCTTTTAAAAAGAAATTGTGTATATTTATGGTATTAAAACACAAATATATTGAGATCATATAATACTATCCATATCTATAATACTATCCATTTCTGAGTTTCTTAACATTTTCTGTGTTGTCTACTGACTTTTGTGAGTCTTCCATGGCTTCCACAAAATTCCCAAAATATTCCCATTTGATTTCTTATGCTGACTCAAGATATATCAAAACCTCAATGGGGAAAGTTGCAATGGGAAAGGGATAACTGTATTTATTACATGACTATTAGGTGGTAAGTGGATAGAGTGCCAGGCTTGGAAACAGGAAGGTCTGAGTTCAAATTTAGCCTCAAATACTGACTAACTGTATGACCCTCAGCAAGTCACTTAATTATTTGCCTCAGTTTCCTCATCTGTAAAATGAGCTGAAGAAGGAAATTGTAAGGGTTAAAAATGAAAGGTTGTACTAAATGTATAAAAAAATGTGGTCATCGAAAATATATTACTCAAGTCAGGATGACTTTTTATGGTAAGTTTATTTACAAAAGGAGAAAGTGAAAGTAAGGAAAATGAGGAGAGAGTAGATAATTATTCTGGCTTGGTCTGAACCAGGCAGGGCTTCAGAGCCACCAGCAAAGGGGAACCCAGAGGTAAATTAAACAAGGGTTCTAGTCACGAGGCCTCCTCCAAGACAAGGGGCCTCTCTGGAGGCTAGTACCTCCAGAAAAGCCAGGAGAAGGAGCCAGTCTTTCACCTACCCATGTGGTAGTCCTAGAGGAAGAACCTAGAGTAGTCCAAAGTCCCAAGCTGGAGCTCCTCCAGGGCCAAGTTTGAAGGTGAAAAGTTGGTCACAGGAAGTTTTTCCCACTTTTAAAGACCATTCCTTAGGTCACTTCCTGTGCCTTCCTTCCACTTTACTTGGACCAGTTCATTGCCCACTATAGCACACATGGGTCACAGACCTTCCCATACTTAAGGATAAGTGGGGTATATACACTTCTGGTGATTAAATCTAAAAGTGGACAAGGGGACTATTAGTCCCATCTTCACAAAGTAGAATATTATTCTAGTATCTTTGCCAAGAAAACTCCAAAAGGGGTCACCAAGAGTCAGAGACAACTGAAAAAGACTAAACAGCAATAACAACAATGTGCAAGTGCTGTGTTAAATTGCACTTTGCAAATATTATCTCATTTTATCCTCCCAACAACTCCAGGAAGTAGGTTATCCCATTTTATAAGCTAAGAAAACTAAGGAAAATAGAGATGAAGTAACTCGCCCATTGTCACATAGCAAGTAAGTGTGAGGGGCCAGTTTTGAACTCAAGTCTTCTTGACTCCAAATCGAGGGTTATATAAATCTGCCATCCAATTGATCTCTAATTCTATGCCTGACTGAATAGATGGCAAGGAAAAGGAGACAGCTGGTAAGAGAATACTCTGAAAACATTTTTTTCTGTTATTATGAATCTGACAGCCATCAACAAATAATCACTTCCATAAACAAAGAACAACAAAAGAGGAGCTCATTTGGAAACTATAAATCTTTAATACATGCTACTTTTTTTTAAGTTTTATAATATTTTTATTATAAATAAAATAAATAAAAGGTCCAAACTACTCTGCTTATCTGTGTCTTCCTGAACTTTCTTCTGCTCTCATTTCAGTATTTTTAAAAAGGTTTCATTGATGTTCTTTTTTTCTGTTCTTCTTTCTGTGGCATCACAATTACTTCCTCTAGGCCTCAATAATTTTCTCCCTTCCTCCCAACCCAAAATAAAAATTCTCACACCTTGGCCGCTTCTGAAAATATATGCCTCCTTCTACACATCTAGTCCATTACCTCTCTGTCAGGAGGTGGGAAGCATGATTCATCATTGACCATGACGAATCATGCTTCCATGATAGCTACTTTTTTAAGGCAATCAATGAAAGCAGAGATTGGTTAGTATCTTATTGGAGAAGGACTGAGAAAAGACTTAAAATTTAGGATTAGGTAGACCTGAGCATGATATTTGAAGAAAAATTGGAAGAATTCAATGGAAAGGGAATGATTACAAATACAGAAGAATAAAGGAAATGATTGAAGAAGCAAGGTTTTGTTTTGTTTTTTAACTCTGTTAAGTAAGACGGTTTGCCTTCATTAAGAGGCATCTGTAAACTTCAGCAAATAACGCATTTGAATTTCCCTATGTTTGAATTTCCACATGTTTTTATTTCACAAGATTTTCAGGGACAACACTTTCTGTATTGACACCTATAATCTGGGTACAGCAAATCCTAATAGGGAGGCATTTCTGAGTGTCACTACAAACAGCTCAAAGATGAGTAACAACAGCTGGCAGGGAGAGACCTTCCATTACAGTATTGAGCATGGAGATTCTTTTTCGGGAGGTGGGGGTGGCAGTTATGCCAGTTGGGACTGCTAAAGTAGTCTTCCTGCCCTGGGCAGGCCTTTGAATCAATGAGCTGCAATAAAAAGGACTACTGAATGGGGTCTTACTTAAGCTAGCAAAAGATTGATTATCCTTCACAATGAAGGAATAAACAAATGCCCAATTCATGAATTAGCAAGTTGCTCTTTACTGCTGGGGATATTGGCCATAGCTCTCTTTAGTCAGTAATATATTTTCTACTGCAATGGTTAGGGTCCAGCAAAAGGTGTGGCAGGTGTAGCTAATAACCTGAAGGTACTACTTTCCTGCTTATTTAAAGTTATAAAAATCAGACTGCCTTTGCTATGTAGGGATCACTCTACCGACCTGCAGGAAGTAGGATTTCCAATTTTTTCAGTCCATATGGAAAGGATCTTAGAGATTCTCTGGTTCAAGAGTTTTTAACCTCTGTGTGTGGGGGGTGGGGGTGGGCGGGGTTGGACTTTTTTGGAAGACTGAAGGAAACTATCAGCCCTTTTTCAGGAAAAAAAATGTTTTTGAAACACAAAATAAAATGCAGAGGATTATAAGCACATATATTAAAATACAGTTATCACAAATATTTTTAAGTTCATAGACCCCAGGTAAGAACCCTTGGCCTAGTCCAATCCTCTCATTTTTTTTTAACCCTTACCTTCTGTCTTGGAGTCAATACTGTGTATTGGCTCCGAGGCAGAAGAGTGGTAAGGGTAGGCAATGGGGGGTCAAGTGACTTGCCCAGGGTCACACAGCTAGGAAGTGTCTGAGGCCAGATTTGAACCTAAAACCTCCTGTCCCTAGGCCTGGCTCTCAATCCACTGAGCTACCCAGCTGCCTCCTAATCCTCTCATTTTTTATAGAGAACTGAAGCTTAGAAAGATTCATCAACTTCCTTGGGGTCACTCAGCTAACAATTGTCAGAGGCAGGTTTTGGAATACCTCCAAATTTAATATTCCTTCCATTGTCCTATATTGTGTTTCTTCTCTGAACCTCACATAGCAGTTTGCTTTATCTCAGTCAGACATCAAGATACTAAGGCCATTCATCCACTTCATCCAGGGCCATCTCCAGTCCTCCTGACTTTTGTCTTGTCACTCAGTTTTAATGACTGGAATTGAGAGTGAGGCTGATGACTTTTTACAACTCTACTTCACTTAAATCTAATTCACAAGTGAATCAGGTGACATCACTGGCCTTTTTTGAAAATTAAGGATGAACAACAACCTCTTTGCTAACCAAATCATGAATTATTTATAGCAACTTGTGTGTCTTATTCCCCTGTTGAACTGAAAACTCCACAAAGCCAGGGATAGTGACATCTCTTGCTAATCTGTGTTCTTCATACAGTAGATGTTTAATGAAGGTTGGCTTCAACCACTATGTGTCCAGAATTATGGTTAGGCTGTTGCGATACAAAAGAAGTTTATCTCAGGAGCAAAATTCTATTCAACAAACATTTGATGTTTCCGCCAGGTAATAGGAATTAGGAATATGAAAATAGAAACAAGAAATTACTTACCCTCAAGTAACTATATTCTGCTTTGTAAAAGGTTTCTAACTAGAAGGATCTTAGAATCTAGTTGGGGAGAGGAGAGTCACAGAAATCAGTGAAGAAGAGTTTCCAAAAGGGGAGGGGAAATACCCATGAACAGGACTGGGATTTGATAACTAGTGCAATAAAATGTAGGCATAATAAAATGCCAAATTGAATGTAATTAAAAGACAAAATGAAAAGGGAAGTGAGATTTGAAATGGACCTCTAGGAAGGTGGAGGAGGTCAATTTGAACAAAGGCTATCTATCTTTGATAGAAATGAATTTTGAATTCTCTTTTTCAGAAACATGTATTAAATGCATTAATTAAATCACCCATGCTCATAACAGTGCTAGAAGCGAGGTGACCTCTGTGGTGATGCTGGACTTGGCTCATCATAACCTTTCTTTACTTTTCCATAATCAGTCAACAAGCATTTAAATGTTAAATTTTGTACTAAGCACAGCACTAAGAGTTGGGATACAAAAAGGGGCCAAAACAGACCCAGCACACAAGGAACTCATTATAATGGGGGCAAAAACATGCAAATCACTATGCACAAATGGGATACTTCACATACCCAAGATCAGTTGGAGGTAATTTTAGAAGAAAGAAATACTGTGATTTCCCCCTATTGTATTAATAAGGGACTGGGCTGAGTGGATCAGGCAATTTCCTTAATTTCATGCATTTGACTCATCTATGAATTATTCAGACAATGAATTCCCCACCCCTTCCCCAAGTACTGGCTTTTATAGTATAATGGAAAGAACAAAGACCTGGGAATTAAGAAAATATGTTCCAATTTGCCATCCCTCATTTCTTGACACCAAGCTACCATGTTACCTTGGATAAGTTGTTTAATGTTTCTGGGCCTCAATTTCCTTATCTGTAAAATAAGTTATCTATGCAAAACCTTTCCAGACTTCCCTATGATTTAATGTTCTGCTGTCCGAGGTCACCCTGTTTCCCCGTTTGTATCTCCCAATAGAATGGGATTGGCATTCTGTCTTTGTATCCCCAGTGCTTAGTACTGGGTTTTGCACATAGTAGGTGATGAGTGAATAAATTGTTTGTTGGGTTGAATTGGAAAATGTAGAAGAAAGAAGGAGAAAGTCTGTTCTATCTTCTTGGAAAGTATAAATGAGATAACGATTTATTAAAACACCATATAAAATGAAAGTGTTATTTTTATTGAAAAGTCTAGTATCATTACTGGAAAGAAAAAAATATATATGCTTGTTACTTTGTGGCATCCACATATGTAACAGCATTTCCTTCAGTTCTAAATGTAAAACTCGAACAGGATCAAACATAAAATGCTGTAGAAATATTAATAGTTCTGTGTTTTTAATTAGAGAGTTGTGGAGGGAACTGCCCATAGCTGCTCCATCTTTCCAGAGAAAAGAGGGAAAGTGGAGGAGGCAAGAATGGAGTCCTGCTGGAGGATTCCAGTCAGGCATGGCCCTGGTTGCAGTAGTTAGAGAACGAAGGTGGCTTTGTGCAAAGTTAAGTTGTGGATTTTCTGTAGGGATTGACTTTGGGGGAACAGATGCAGAATTTCGAGAGAGGGGAAAGTTCCGATTTGATTTGGGGAGATTCCTGGGCAGTTATTTGTTCCTAGAAAAATTCCCAACTTTTAAAGGTCGGAGGAGGTTTGGCACGGGGGCACGAGGGTAGGGGTCTGGAAGTTCTCCTCCCCTTTAAGCGGGCAGCACCCAGAGATCCCCAGAGCGCTGCGCTTCCTCCCCGTTACCTGAAGTGGGGAGGGGCTTGGGAAAGTTTGTGTTTGTTGCTGGCAAAGCGCCGGATGGGAGGCGCGGGCGGGCGGGCTGGCAGGCGCTGCGGTTCTTTCGTTTTGCTTTCGGGAAGCAGTCGGGGCTGCACACGGTAGCCGCGGCCAGCCGTAGCACCCGGCTCTCCGCCTGCTTCCAAAGAAAAGGAAGGAAGGAAGGAAGAGGTGAAAGAGAGAGAAAGAATACTCGGCCGCTCGCGCGCGCGGATTGAAGAGTCTGGGTCGGGGAAGCCCTTCGGCAGGAGCAGGCGCAGGAGCGGAGCCGGCGCGGGGCGGGCGCGCCGCCCCCCCCTTCCCCCGGGTGCTGGAGCGCTGACTCCGGAGCTGCGGGAGCTGGAGGCACAGGCAAGGCGAGGCGAGCCGAGGCAAGGCGGAGAGAAAGGCGAGGGGAGTTCCCCCCGCGCCGCCAGCCAGCATGGGCCACTCGGGGGAGAGGCCGCTGCTGCTGCTGCTGGCGCTCCTGACCCTTGGTGAGTCCGAGCTGGGGGCCCGGCCGAATTTGGGGTAGAGGGGCGTGATGCCAGGCGCCGGAGGGCTGGAAGCCGGGGGAACCGCGACGGTGGGAGGGGAACGGAGAGGATGGGAGGACGAAGGGGGTATTCCTCACCTCAGTATGCGGCCTGGGCCAGCCCAAGGCTTTCGACCCCCGCCTTTCCCCGGCTGCCGGGACAGCCTTGAGCTGGGGGTTTGGGGGGGGCGCGGAAAGACGAGGGGAGCCGGGCTGGGTTTGAGGGCGCCTTTCCACTTAACCGGCGTTTTGTCTAGCGCTTGACCACCGGGATCCGGGGGAGCCCTTTGATTGGGGGGCGGGGAGGACACTAATAGCTAGCTGCTGGTGTTGCGGTAACTCCCGTGCCCCCAGCCCGGCCCCGGGCTTGGAATCCACCCTATGCCCAGCCAGAAGGCCAAGCCCTCCCGTGCCCCGATCCAGCTTCAGATCCAAGGCTTAGGCTGTGGGGGGAGTGGCGGCAGCTTGCTTGGGCTGCTCCAGCTCTACCTGTTGGCAGAAGGGGGAGCCGGGAAGCTGCTTCCTTCACCTTGAACGCCTTGGCGGGGAGGCTGGCCGCCAGCCCGTCCTCCCTCGAGAGCCCTGGTCCTCTGCTCCAAAACGGAAACGTTCTCCTTTGATCTGTTCGTGCAGCAGACTCCATAACCCCAAAAAAAAAAAAAAAAAAAAACCCCCCCCCCCAACAATCGGGTGCCGCCGCACAATGCCTCGGTTTCCTTCCAGGAAAGATCCACCCCACAAACTTTCCCCTCTAAAGGTGACTGATCCGGGTGTGCCTCAGCTGCTGTTTTACTATCGTGGTTCACTTTCTCCTTGCTTTGTTCAAGTGGTGGGTGCCTGGATCTCCTGCCCAAGTCTTCCCTTAACTTTTATTTGTTCCTGGAGCTGCTGCTGCTTCTTTAACTGAGGGGCCACCGAAAAAGCCCGAGGGCACTCATTTCTTAACTATTCACCAACAGCCCCCTTCCCACCCCCACCTCTGCCCTCAATCCTTTCTACCCAAACCCTTTCCATCTCTGCAGTCCAGTCTTCAAACTCCTGCAGTTTTTTTTCTGTGATTTGCATAAACCATAGGCATGGACACATGAGCATGGGTTGCTGCCAAAGTCTGTGCCTGTCAGATGTTTAGGGACTCCTGGAAGTAAGTCATTGAGCATTTATTAAGGGCTTCCCGTGTGCAAGGTCACTTTGCTCAACGCTAGGGATACAAAGGCAAAAATTATGGAAAAGTAGGCTGGTGAAATGACAATTGGACATCTGGCTTCTCCCCTGAGTTAGGGAAAGAATATTAGATTTGGAATCTAGGAACCTAGGTTGAAATGTATTTACTAACCTTTGGGCAAGTCAGTACATTCTCTGCACTTGGGTTTCCTCATCTGTAAAATGAAGGGGTGGGTCTCTTAAGATCTTTAAATATTTCTTTGTAGCCTTTGTCTCTCTCTTACAAGCTTTAAATCTTCTGGTCCCATGTACAGATCTGACCCAGAGCTGTTCAGCCAGCCCACTGATTTCCTCTGTGGATCTGGCCTGGACCAACCTAGCCCCCAATTGCATAGTTGCTTTAGGGTTTCTGGGCAACTTAAAAGCCAGAAACTCCCTATGGATCTTCCTCTCCATACATAAGCCTGTTTTTGCTCTCACCACCAAATCTGACTGTATCCCCAACCCTTATCTGCTCCTCCCTTCTCACTAACATAGCCCTGGTGCCAAAATGAGAGGGTGAGAGGGGCAGAACTGGAGCTACAACTCACTTCTTTCCTCCTTCACATCTGCTTGAGCCTTCTAACTAGTTCCCTGCGGGAATTCATCCAATCACATGGTTTCAATTACCACCTATATGTAGAACACTCCCAGATTGCCCTCTCTAGGTTTTATCTCCCCTCTCTTTTCCAAACCTCTATCTCAGTAGAGATCTCAGTGGAAACCTCAGACAACTTTCTCGATTCGGTTTGACATTTATAGCCTACTATGTGCTCATTGTCAAAGGTACAGTATAGTTGAGACCTTATCCTCATGGAGCTGGCATTCTCCTAGAAGTAGAGGTGTGGGATATGTACAATACATATATACACCAGGAAACAAAGTAAAAGAAAATGATTTCGAAAAAGATTGCTAACAGTGGATGTGTTTGGGAAAGATCTCAACTTTCAACAAAGGAGGGGGTATCTGAGGTGTTCTTTGAAGAAAGCTGGGGAGGGCATTCCAGCCATGTAGGCCACTTATTCAAAGACATATCAGAGAAAGGAGATAGAATGTCATTTCTTGGGAACAGCAAACAGGGTATTTGAGTCTAATGTGAAGGTAGTAATATAAGATATGAAATAAAACTGGAAAGGAAGGCAGGAGTCAGAATAGGAAGGACTTTAAAAGCTTAGTTGTCTTATGTGTAAAATGAGGGGGTTGGAATCTTGAGATCCTTAAGGCATCTAATAGCTTTAAAATCTTTTGGTCCCATGTACTACTCTGACTCAGAGCTGTGTAGCCAGCCCAGGGGTTTCCTCAGTGGATACGGTATGACCCAATCTAGCTCCAGATGCATAGTTGCTATAGGACTTTTGGGTCACTTAAAAGCCAGAAACTTCCTTTGGAGTTCTGTGTACTAGAGTCAATGGAAAGTCATGGAAAATTTTTGAGTAGGGGAGTGACCTAATCACATTATGTATGTAGCTGTATAGAGGATAGATTAGAGGAGGAGGGGACTAGAAACAGGAAGTCTAATTAAGAGACTGTTATTTTGGAGGGCACCATCATCCTCCAAGTCACCTAGGTTGTCTGATCCCTTGCCCCATATCCAATACAGCTGCTATGCTCTTGTCAGTTCCAACTTCATAACATCTCTAATATTTGCTCCCTTCTTTCTTCTGACATTGTTACTACCTTTTACTAAAGGCCCCAGCCACTTCAGCATGGACTGTTGTGGTTAGCCAGTTACTGGCTGATCTCTTTGGCCAGTGTCTTCCTTACTCCAGTCTATTGTCCATTCAGATATCAAAATGATCTTCCAAAGTACAGATCTAACCATATCATTTCCCCTGTTCAGTAAAACCGCAAAGCTCCCAGTCACTTCTAGGATCAACACTAAAATCCTCTGTCATTTAAAACCCTTCCATAACCTACCTCCTACTGCTTTTCCAATCCTCTTACACCTTATTCTGCTTCATAAACTCAATCCAGTAACACTGACTTTTCTGTTTCTTGAATGAGACATTCCATCTGCCAACTCTGTGTGTTTTTATTATCTGTCCCCAGTGCCTGGAATGCTCTCCCTCCATACCTGCCACCTTCTCTGGCTTCCTTGAAGCCCTAGCAAAAATTCTTCTGCAAGAAACTTGTCCACAGTACTAGTCCCTGATCTCTGTTGATTATTTCCAGTTTACCCTGGGATGTTTCTTGTATGTACCATTTTCTTTGCAGATTGTCTCCCCTATTAGACTATGAACTCCTTAAGAATAGGAGCTGTCTTTTACTTTTATTTCTAGCTCCAGGACTTAACACAACACCTGGTACATATTAGATGGATAATAAATACTTATTGATTTGGCTGACTTGATTTGAAAAGTCCAGGCCAGTGGTGGTGAGGGCCTGAACTATAGTAAGAGATGAAGGTAACAAGTTTATAAATTTAACTTGCATTGGAATTGCTACTCTTTCTTAGTTCTCTTGCCTCTCTGACCTTTCCTTCTCAGTATCCTTTGCTGAATCCTCCCCCTCTTCCTGTTCACTAAGTATAGATATCAGCCAAGTCTCTCTCCCAGAAGTAGAGAGAAGGCAAAAGATGCCAATGATGTGGTGGAGGTAAATCAGCAAGCCTTGCCAAATGACTGAATGGGGGTGGAGGGAAGGAAGAAGACTTAAACATGACCCCAAAGCCCTAAATGTGGGTGCCTGGAAGGAGGAAGGATGAGGGTACCTTCAGTAGAAATATAGAAGTTTTGGAGAAGGACTTTAGGAGGAATATTTATGAATGCTTGCTTTGGACATTTTGAGCTGTTGATACTACATCCACTTGGTGATATTTCCCAAAGTTGGTGATGCAAGGTTGAAATTCAGAATAAAGAAGGACTGGCAAATAGATTTGAGAATTGTTTGTATAGATGTGATAATTAAACCCTGGAACCTGAAGAGGTTTGCCAGGTGGAAATATAGAAATATGAGATGGCTTGAGACAGAGCTTTTGGGAAATACTAATACCTAAATGGTCAGAAGGAAATGTTTATCCAGCAAAAAATACTGGAAAGGAACCTTCAAACAAGTAGGACAAATATTAAGAGAGAGCAGTGTTTTGGTTACACCACTTTAAACTTTATAAATTTCCCTCTATATACTTGGCATTGGGGTCTCATCTTCCCCATTGGGTAAAATTGTCCAGAATAGTAGGATGTTGGAAGTTTAGGGTAAGCCTTTGAAAATCATGACCTTTCCTAGATTTGTGACACTGGGTAAGTCTCTTAATCCCCATTGTCTAGCCCTAGAATTAATAGTAAGACAGAAGGTAAGGTTTAAAAAAAAATCATGGCCTAGACCAGTGATAGTGAAACTTTTAGAGGTGGAGTCCTGGGCCATACCCCCATCCCACTCCTCAGACCAAGTGCCTTGCCTGCCCCCCAGAGACCTCATGCTGTACTACCTTCCCCCCCCCCCACTGAGTGCTAGGTACACCCTGCTCCCCCTTATCCCACACAGGGAAGGGAGATAGCACTCCCATTGGGCTGTTGGGTGGAGAGGTGGGTGAAGTGAGGAATGTCCTCAGCCAGTGTAGAGAGGGGGAGGGAGTGGCCCAAGTGCTCTGCTCCCCTCCAGCTCTGCTGCCTGTGAGTTGCTCACCTTACCCCTGTGTGCTCCCATTGCACTGCTGGGCAGGGTGGGCAGAAGATGTGAAAAAATGTCATCAGGCACTGTGGAGAGGGAGAGGGGAGCAGCTCCACTGGAGTCCCTTTCCCTTTCTAGTAACAAACTGGGTGGGGTGAGGGAGAAGGGCATTCATATGCCCACAGAGAGCACTCTGCATGCCATCTTTGGCACCCATGCCAAAGGTTTCACCATTGCTGTCCATTAGTAATGGAGAAGAAGAAGCCAGAGGAGAAGGGTCCAAGCTTGGTCTTTCTAAGCCAAGGATCAGAGAAGATGCAGTCAGGCAAACTCAGATTTCTCTGACCTTCATAATATCTGGCAGTATACTTAGAGCAGCCAGGTGGTACAGTAGTTAGAGCACTGGGCTTGGAATCAGGAAAACTCACCTTCCTGAGTTCAATTCTAACCTCTGATACTAGGTGTGTGACCCTGGGCAAGTCACTTAACCCTGTTTGCCTTAGTCTCTCATCTGTAAAATTATTTGGAGAAAGAAAAGACCAACTAGTCCAGTATCAGTGCCAAGAAAATCCCCAAATGCAATCACAAGGAGCCATGTATGAATGAAATGATACAAAAACAATGAAATCCTAAGAGAGTTGTTGGAAGGCACTGCTTAATCTCCAATCAACCTTTAAGATATTTCTCCTCTTCCTTTTTGCCTACCTCTCACAGGAGTTTCTGAAAACACAGAAACTCAATGTTGCTATCTTTATACTTTTTATGTTTCTTTTTCCCTAACACACACACTCTGTCACTCTCTGTCTTTGTCTCTCTCTGTCTGTCTGTCTGTCTCTCTCTTTCCCTCTCTTCCACTCTCTCCTTCCCTCTCCCTTCTTCCCTCTCTCCTACTGGAGTGCTGGAGTTAGTGTGAGCTAGACTTGGATTTGAATCCCTAATCAGAAAATAGTTGTCTGACTCTGGGCAAATCATTAAACCTCTCTGAACCTCAGTTTCTTCATCAGTAAAGTGGGAATAATAACAGTACCTCACTGGCAGGATCTTTACAAAGATCAAAGATAATATACCTTAAGCAGCAGCATTGCATAAATGTGTGTTGCTGTAATTACTGCTATAGTGCTGCTTGAAATTTAATTTTTTTTAATGTTCATCAAGATTGGTATAATATAAATAGAGCTTTGAACTTAGAGTGAGTTTAAATATCGACACTACCATTTCCTGGATGGTGTTATATTGGATAAGGCATTCACCCAGATGGTTTCTGAGATTCTGTGATTTCTGCTGAGATTGTTTCCTCTTCTGTAAAAAGATGTTGATGGTGACAGTGCTGTCTACCTCATGGGATTGTTGTGAGAATCAACTGAGATAATGTATGTAAAAGGCTTTGTAAACCCAAGGCTATATAGACAGGGGAACTGTTATTATTGTTTTTTTCTCTCTTCCCACCACTCCCACCTCCCTCACCACCTCCAGCCTAATTTTCCAGTACTCCATTCTTCAATTCAACTTCAATTCTACAGATATTTACTGAGCACTTACTGCATTCAAGATAGTTTGGAGAGGTTGCAGAGATGAATAAAATAGATTCCCTGCAATGAAGGAACATACAGTCTAGTTGAGGGGGATAAAACAGGAGTACATTTTAGCACCCATCATCATATAAATTCCATGAGAGGTGGAAATAAAATTCTCTGGTAGCTCAGCAAAGGTAATAATCCTAATCATTCAATTCATAGAGCACTTTCAGGTTTGCATAAGACCTCGATTTCATTCTCTTGTTTGAGTCCTAGGAGGCAGGTGCTTACCCATCTCATTATTTTACTCCTGGAAAAATGGAAGACTTGAGAAATGAAGTAACTTCTGTATGTCCACAAAGTATGCATCATTGGTGGTACTTGAACCCAGTTCATAGACATAGAGATTAAGAACTGGAAAGGGTCTAAGAGACCAGCAGATTCAACCCTGCATTTTACTTTTTATTTATTTTTAAACCCTTAGCTTTTGTCTTAGTGTCAATTCCAAGACAGAAGAGCAGCCAGGCAATGTGGGTTAAGTTTTTTGACCAGGGTCACATAGCTAGAAAGTGTCTAAGGTCAGATTTGAACCTAGGACCTCCCACTCCGGGCCTGGCACTCTATCTACTGTATTACCTAACTATCCCCAACTCTGTCTTTTTAATGGTGAAGAAACCTAGTTCCAAAGAGATAAAGTAACTTGTCTAAGGTCACATAGATATTAAGGAACAGAACTGGAATTTGAACCCAGATTTTCTGATTCTAAATCTGGTATTCTCTCTATGAGGTGCATGTCTCGTGGTCCTTCAAGGCTTAAAATCTTGGTCCTTTTCCTCTGACTTTTACTTTGAAACCAGCTCACCATTCCTTATATTTCCCTCTTTTTTTCCATTTCCAGCAGCTTTTGCCCACATGGAAGTCTGAGGCCACACCAGGATTCCTAAAAATCTACTTTCTAGTTGACTTACTTTTTCTAGCCTCTCTTTTAAGTTCTTTATATCTGTACTAACAAGTATCATATTCCCAAAACATCATTTTGAAAGCATCTTTGCTTAGTCAAGATTTTTAGTCTTTCGGTATTGTTGTTCAGTTGTATCCAACTCTTAGTGAACCTATTTGGGGTTTTCCCAGCAAAAATGCTGGAGTGATTTCCTGTTTCCTTCTCCAGTTCATTTTATAGATGAGGAAACTGAGGAAAACAGGGTATAATGACTTGCCCAAGGTCACACAGCTAGTAAGCTATTTAGGGTTTTCTTGGCAAAGATACTGGAGTAGTTTGCTTTTCCTTCTCCAGCTCATTTTACAGATGAGGAAACCGAGGCAAACAAGGTTAAATGATGTGGCCAAGGTCACACAGCTAATAAGTATCTGAACCCAAATTTGAACTCAGGTTTTCCTCACTCCATCCCCAGTACTGTATGCACTAGAGTGTGTCACTGCCCAGTCTCTCACCTTTAGAACTGACTTTAATTTTCCTGTCTTTTTTATTCATGGAGTCATTCCATCTCACCAAACCCAACTACCTTCATCTTCTTCTTTTACCCAGGTCTAGACTTTTCCCCCTCAGGCCACACAAGCCTATTTGCCACCCCACATGCATACTATACTCTAACTTACAGATTCCTCAAATTATTTAATCTCATCTATAAAAAAGGATCAAGTTCAAAGAATTCTTAGGTTACTGCCAGTTCCCAATGAATCCATTTCCTTCCTTCCTCCACCAGTCCATATTTTCCCTTCAAAAGTATTTTCCATAAAGCTAATTCTACCAGAATTGATCGCCTTGAGTTCATAAGAGGATAGAATTAGACCTGGAAGGATCCTTAAAGTTCATCTAGTCTAGTCCCTTCATTTTACAGATGAGAAACTGAAGTCCATAGAGACCAAGAATACATTTACACAGATAGTAAGTGGAAGAGCTGAGATTCAAAGTCAGCTCCTATTGATACTGAATTCATCACTTTTCTTACTATATACCCCAGTGCCTCCTTTCCCCAGGACTCGAGTATATAGTTCCCTGTGGCATGTTTGCCCATGTTTATTGCATTATGTTGATTTCTGTCATTTCTCATTATGGTATGGGCTTCTTACAGACAAAGATCCTTCTTCTGTGCTCTTCCCCCATATTACCTGGCACAGGACTCTGTGTAAGGTGGGAACTGACAAAATGATGACTTTGACCATTCCTTCTCTACTGCACGCTTGCTCTTCGATGGTCAGAATAGAGATAGATGGTCAGAAAGTGATTGTGGGTCTGGTACTGAGTAGGGCGAGAATGGAAAGGTCTGGCTGGACTCAATGTCTGGCACTCAGTAAATTCCTGTTAACTGACTAAACAGGACGAGACTCAGGAGTTTCTGTTCTTTCTTGGCATTCCTCCAATCCATTGGGTTCACAACCCCTGCTTTGTGAAACATGGGGCCTTGAGTGTTCACAAAAATGTTAATTTTAACTTCCAGGGCAACTAAGTAACACAACCGATAGAGTGCTAGTAGGGAGGACCAGGTTTCAAATCTGGTTTCAGACAATTCCTAGTTGTTTGACTATGGACGAGTCACTTAACCCTGTTTGCGTAGCCCATGCCCTTCCGTCTTACAGTTGTTACTAAGACAGAAAGTAAGAGTTTTTTTGTTGTTTTGAATGCAACTTCCAAAAAAGCAGTCATGGGGATAAGGGGAAACTGGCTTGGAAGCCAGTGGTGAAGCCATTCAGCTTATCTATCTTTGAAGTACTGTGGCCTTCAGAGGTTCCCTGGTGCTAATTTTAACTTCGTTATCAGAACTCCTGTATCTGCCAAACTGATTAATGCCTCATCTAACTATAATTATTCTTATTAGAGCCTGCTGAATAGGAATTCTGGATGTCAGTGATCATTCTTTTTAGAAGGCAGCTGGATGGTCCACATTCATTGGGCCATTTTTTTTAAAAAAGTTGAACAGCTAAGCTGATTATTTGTCACAGATTTCCTATACTTTTTAGATACTGTTTTTGTGGAGAATCATTGAGGGTTATCCGAGTGTCTCACACTTTAATCCTTTAAGAAAGACTTTGGTGTAGGGGGAGAAAAGAATGGGAGAAAAAGACTGCCTGAACAACTCATGTATATACAATTTAATTGTACTGGTTTTCTAAAGATAGGGTGGAATCCAGCAATTCAATCCAACAAACACTTATTAAATACTTGCTATGAGCAAGGCAATAGGGATAAACATAGATGTGGAAAAAAAATCCTCAAGGAGTTTATGTTCTATTGGGGGAATGTATGGATACCTATACTATAAAATACATGATAATTTGAGGAGGATGTGAAAAATATCAATTCTTCATTGGCTTCTTAGTTTGTTAAAATAATGTAACCTGCTAAAATTCTTTAAAAATTTTTAAAAACTCTTATCTTCTGTCTTAATATCATTTCTAAGACACAAGAGAGGTAAGAGCTAGGCAACTAGGGTTAAGTGACTTGCCCAGGACCACATAGCTAGAAAGTGTCTGCGGCCAGATTTGAGCCCAAGTCCTGTCAACTCCAGGCTTGCCTCTCTATTCACTGTGCTACCTGGCTGCCTCACTTGCTAACATTTTTTTCTGATTTATCTTATAGATTGTAGGCCCTTTTTGGCAAACCAATAGATGCATATAGTACTTGGAATTTTCCTTTTACTTACTCATGGTGATCTTTTAAGAAACTTATAGGTTAGAAGTATGTAAAGAAATAATAAGTTGGATTATACATGTATGTTCTTAGAGTGTTGGTTTTTGAACAATTCTTTCAAAATGCACCTCACTAAATCAAATGGTTGCTTGGTGAAATGCTTCAAGTTTAAGGACCTTGTCTGAGTATTTTAATCAGATTCTACCTTATAAATTTGAAAGCAACTAGAGAACAGGAGCACTTGTTTCAGTTATGTTTGATATAGGAACACAATTTGCTTTAGATGGTATGTCATAACTAGCCAGCCTCAATCATATGTCATTTTATGCCCTGGCTGTCTGGACATCCTTCTGACCCATGAGATTGGCTTTTTCTTCATTCCTTCTCCCCATTTTCCTCCCGGATCTTTTCTAAGTATGGGAGCAAAATGAAATCAATATTGCCATTTTTAGGGGGAAAGGATGTGCCAATCTGTTCCCCTATAACTCCACTCACCATTTCTGTAACTTTTAAAATCCAAACATTCTCCCTGGCCACCACTACCCCTTAAATGCTGCCTCTCCATTTATTTATTTATTTATCTGCCTGCTCACTCATTTATTTATTTATTTGCTCACTTGCTTACTCGTTCATCTATTTATTTGTTTGCTTGTTCATTTATTTATTTATTTATTTTTGGCCAGTTTTGTTGCCTATTTATAATATGATGTAATATATGTTTATATTTTAAATATAATATAATATTATTTTTATTTGTAGCTCTAATGCTTAGTACATAGTAAGCATTTAATAAATGTGTTTTTATTTATTCATTCGAAGGAAGGTGGCCAATTAATTGTGTGGGGATGGATTTGCATTGGGGCTATTTTTATTATTAAAGCCCAACTTAAATATTGCTTTTTTCTTGAAGTCCTTTTTTCTGACCTCTGCTTAATAATACCTTCCCTCCTTGTGGTCCCTGGAGTGTTCCATGAATCGTTTATTGCATTTATCATGTAATATGATGTATTTTAGTAATCCATATTTGTGTCTTTTCTACTTACTAAACTATGAACACCATAAAAACAAAGAATGGGTTTTATTGAAACTTTGAACCTAGACATAGATGGCTAGGGTAGTGAGATGGTATAGTGGGTAGAATACCGAGTGGGGAATCAGAAAGACTGATCTTCCTGAGTTCAAATCTGCCCCCAGACATCACCTAGGGGTGAATCACTTAATTTGCCTCAGTTTCTTCCTCTGTAAAATGAAGTGGCAAACTTTGCCAAGAAAACCTCAAATGGGATCACCAAAGAGTTGGATCTGACTGACCAACCAGTTATGATAGGATGGATTCAAATTTAGGCAATAATAGTGGGAGGAATTAAATAGGAAACTGTAGAGACGGTCTGGTGTGCTAGAATACATCTGTTTCCATGCAAATACATCATAATTATAACACCTTCTGAACCAGCAAACTAGACTCTCTCTACTTCCATTACCAAGGCTTTTTTTTTTTTTGAGTGGTCACTCTGACTTACTGCTGATAGCCTTGTTATTGATTCCTAGTCCAGGCAGATTCATTGAAAGGAAATTGGTTGAAAAGATGCCAGGTGTTAGTGCTTTGGAGTTGGATTATAGCCTATCTACTTTGCCCTTCTTTCTTGGGCCCTTTTGGTTCTCCACTCCAAGATTATCAGGAGAGAGGATAGTTTTATGATTTTCTAGCAGGTTTATAGCATTGAGGTAAAACTGATCAGCTAAAATGAGTTCTAGGTGTATAATCTATAGACTATATTTAATCATTATATATGTGTGTACGTGTATCACTGTTTCTTTTGCTATATCTTTGTATAGATCTTTTCTCTTGTAAATAAACATGGATAGTTGCTGAAGAAGTAGCTAGCCTTGGAGTTGTAAAGAGAATGTTTGTTGACTTAAGTGACCTGGATTCAAATGCTGACTCTGATACATATTAGATGTATCACACATGTTAGAAGTGTGACCATGTACAGTTAATGTCCCACCAATTAATTAGTTTGTTACAGCTAAGCATCAATGGAAGGAGTCTCTATGACAGGAGTGCCCCATCCCCATGAAATCAGATCTCTGGACCAATTGAGTTGATATCAGCCCTTTGAGCCTACGGAAAACCATTAATACCAGTGGCTGAAATCAGACCTCCTAGTATATCTGGGAAGAAAGAAATTAGAGGAGCAGCTGGGTAGTACAGTGGATAAAGTACCAAGGCTGGAATTGGGAGGACCTGGGTTTAAATGTAGCCTCACATACTTCCTAGCTGTGTGAACCCTGCCTGGCTAAGTCACTTAATCCTGATTGTCTAGCCCTCATTGTTCTTCTATCTTAGAACTGATACTAAGAAAAAAGGTAAAGGTTTTTTTTTTGTTTGTTTGTTTTTCTTTTTAAAAAAAACAAACAAACAAACAAAAAAGGAAATTAGGGTTCTAGACCCATTTCTGTTACTACTTGACAACATAACCATGGCCAACTCACTTCTCTCTGGGCATAAGAGTCTTCATTTATAAAACAAGAGAGTCAGCCTCATGCCCTTCCAGACCAAGATACCTTCTCCTTTTAATATTCACTTCTAAATTTTTTTTCACTTCTAAATCTTGATAGAGTGTTGAGCATCTCCTGAAAACTGTACTAGAAATTTCTAGAAGGTAATTCTGTAAAGAGGATAGGGAGTTGGGGACAGATAGGGTGATGATGTTGTAGGATTGTAGCTTGAGAGCTAGAAATGGACCTTAGAGGGCTTTTGTTCTGTGCTTTGTATAGATTTGCTCACATGTTGTCTCCGCCATGAGACCGGAAGTTCCTTGAGGATAGGGACTGTCTTTTACCTCTTTTTGTGTACCCAGTGCTTGGCATGGTCCTACCTCATCACAGGCACTTAATAAATGCTTTTTGATTCATCAGTTTTACCAATGAAGAAATTGTGAGCCAAGGAAGAGAAGGGAAGTGCTTTAAACTCACACAGCTTGTCCTAGGAATGGTGGTATCCAGGGTGAGTTGAGAGGTCAAGTGAGAGAAAGAACACACTGTTCTAGGAACCAGATGCCTGGGCTCTGGTTCAGGTTTTTTTGTTTTTTGTTTTTTGTTTTTTACTACCTGACTTGGTTACCTTGAGTGAGTCTCAGGACCTCTCTCTGATCTGTAGTTACCTCCTCTTTAAAAAGAAGAGACAGGGTTAAATGACTCTGTTGAGCATAAACTTTCTGTGAGTGTGCTAACACCTGCTGTTTACAAGGACAACTTCTTGCATTTTGGGGCTCTCTGGAAATCATGCCAGCTTCCAAGGCATGATTCTTGTTTGTAGCAGGTGCCTCTGTTCTGTTTCACCTGCTTGGCATCTCTCCACTGCAGCTCAGTTGGTGCCACCTAGGGCCCTTCTACTTTGTGTTTTAGCTTCTGTTATCAAAGTTATTCTGTTACTGTATCCTCATTACACTCATTTTCTCTATTGGGAAACTGTAGAATTTTCCCTGGGAGCCTTGATGTTTTCTTATCATTACCAAGGTAGCCCTACGAAAAATAAAGTCAAATCAGGATTATATAGGAAAGTCGCTAAAACAATCAGGAGAAACCTTCCTCATCTGACTCTAGGACAGGAGTCAGGAAGACCTGAGTTCAAATCTGGCATTGGACACTGACTAGCTGGGTGACCCTAAGCAAGTCACTTAACCCTGTTTGCCTCAGTTTCCTCATCTGTAAAATAAGATGGAGAAGGAAATGCCAGGCCATTCCAACATCTTTTCCAAGAAAACCCCAAATAGGGTCATGAAGAGTTGGACAGGACTAAATGACTGAACTAGAGCAGGAGAAAACTTCTTTAAAATTGTCCCAAAGTGGAATGGGTTGTCTCAAGAAGCTGATGGGTTGCTCCACACTAAAGAATCATAAAGTTGATAGAGCTGGAAAAGACTTTAGGCAGACATTGGGGGATATTGTAGAGAGAATTCCTGTAAAGGGATAGGTTGCATTGGGTGAGCTTTGTTCATAATCTCTTCTGACTCTAAAATTCTGTATCTTTTTTGAAAGTTGTGTTTGATGATTCAGACCTTGAGCAAGTTGGAGCTTAAAGAAAGACAACAAAAACAACAAATACTTGTCAAGTATCAGCTGCATGCCATACAGTCAGGAGAAGATACAAAACTTAGATAATACTAACTAATATTTATAGAGAGCTTTTGAGGATTACAAAGCACTTTATAAAATATCTTCTTTTCTCACAATGATCCTAGGAGGAAGGTACCTTCAGATTATAGATGAGGAAACTGAGTCAGATGGAGGTTAAATGACTTGTTCAGGATCACACAAAAATTGAGGCAGTATTTGAACTCAGATCTTTCTAATTCTAGATCCAACATCCTATCCACTGAACCATCTAGTTGCCTTCTAAAAAAAGACCTGGTTCCAAGTACAATGAGCAAATTGACTGGTAAGGTGAGAGGACTGACTCTAATACACAAGAATGCATAATATGTCACTGAAGAGATGCAAAACAAATGTAGAAAGGGGTAGAGGCATTAGCATCTGGGAGCCTTAGAGAGAAATAGAATCTCCCCCTGCCTTCTAAAAAACGTTTTTGTCACCATATCTTGATCCCCTTTAGCCTTGTGTCCCTTATAAAATAGAAGTTCCTTGAGGGTGAGCACTTTTGCTGGTTTATGGTCAGTGCCTGTCACATTGAATAATAAACACTTTACTGATGCTCTGATTGATTTCAAGTTCAAGCTGGGAAGTGGCTGACTCCATTCTCTTTATTCTGGAGAATATTAGGGACAAAGGAAACTGAAGTTTAAAAATAAAAAAGGTTAAGCCTTCCTTTGTTATGTCAAAGCGTGAACATTTTTCTCTGAGAGATAGGAGAGTGAAAGCTGAGCCCTTTGTTAGTGAGACTTGTATTTGGAGGAGGGAATCAGTAAAAAAGGTAGTTCTTTATCCATGAAAGGGGAGGTGTCGGTGTTGGGTGGAAACATTCACTAGGAAAACACACACACACACACACACACACACACACACACACGCATACATGCACAATGAATAACCCATTCATACCCCACAACTGCTGGTAGGAACCTTAACAAAGATAAAATATCTAATTCTGTGCTTCGTAAGTGATCTAAATGTATAATAACATATATCCAATCCTCCTTGAGTAATAAAGCCAGCTTCACTGCAGCCTTGTGGCAACCTGCAGATGATGCTATTGCTGCCCCTTCTGGTGTTAACAATGGTGCCTCAATTTACCCCACTTGCCCTGTGTCATACTGATAAACCTTGGAGGCTTACTGGATTCCGTTCAGAGCAAGGAGGCTGGGTAGTGATTTGTGTAGTCGTTGCCTCCTGAATGTGCTAGAAGAGAATATTGGTTGATTTGGTACCTGTCCAGTAGGCTGACTTAGCTTATGCTGCACAAGGCAAAAAAAAAAATCTCTCTTGGCACAGGTGTTCATTTTCCATTTTCTGAGTGCTGGCATGTTTTAAAGGTTTACTTATTTATTAGCAGATGATGCAGTCTCTCATTTTGAATTGAGGAATCTTTAAAGAGAATTTAAAGTAAAAAAAAACACAGTACCTAGGACAGTGCTCTGCACATAGTAGGCACACAAGTAAATATTTGCACAGTTAACTACTCACAAAACTATGGGACTCAGATGGGAGTGATTAAAAAAAAATTCCTAATTCTGTGCTCAGGGCAAAAACCTACTCCTAGTCTTTCCCCCTCTTCTTCAGCAGCATGGTTTTCATTATTATCAGTCCTTAGGGAAAATTCTCAAGGTAGAGGACACCACATTAGGTCCTCGGGGAAATTTATAAAGGAAGTGGGGAAAGAGTCCATCCTAGATATATAGCAGTGGATAGATACATAGTCATGAGTGCTACAGGGTGGGGCTCCTATAACTACAACAATGGTAGCCAGATGGGATTGTTCTAGGCTTTTGTGGCCTGAGTGGTTTTTGAGCAATATTTTAAGGGGCAAAAAATAAAAATTACAAAAGCACTTGCTTGTTTTGTCCTAGAGAAGGGAAGACTCCCTCAGAGGAGAATGATGGCTAGCGCAGGCCCTCAGAAGTAGGAAGAGTTGAACTGTATCTGGACTGTGTGCTGTTGGGTGATTAGCTGATGTAAGCTGGGAAAATCAGAGAAGTCCAAGAGAAAGAAAAATTAATTTTAAGGCTCAGGTCTCATGGGGCATGAATATTAATTAATATCTGGGGGATGGGGGATTGGATTGAAAGGAAAAAATGTTTGCAAGAGATGTTGGAATCCATTCAGAAGGATGGTGGTGGTTTGCAGAGCAACCTGAGCCTATGTTGATGTCCTGCAGAGGCCTGTTGGGGAGGTACAGGATGTAATACTGGGATATTAATGTAATAAGGCAGCTGCTAATCCTATTTTTACTTGTCTTTTATTAGAGAATAGCTCACAAAATGATTGCCAATGTTCCCCCTGTCAGGTAGTTTAGAGAAACATTTCTTCAAAGGGCTAGCTAACTGATAATCCAGGTAGGTAGGTTTTAGAGGAAGGATGGGGATTTTTGGTTTGTTTCCAATGGAAACAAGGTTTATATAATTATGTTGTCTGTTCATCTTGGAGTCCCACCTCAATAACTCTTTGTCCCACAAGCTAATTTCAACCAAAAGAGAAGTTTGGCTCCAAAGCTCAGTAGTGTGCTGATCATGGATAAAGGAACCAGGGTCTCATATTTTTTCTTCCACTGTCTCCCCATTCCCCAATACATTTTGTAGCATGTGCCCCATAGGACTGTGCAGATTTTGGCAAACTAGCTGCCTATAGATGAATAGAGCCTATTTTTGTCCTAAAATTGACCATTGATTGAGGGATTGATTTTAAAAAAATAATTGACAAAGCTCAGCACTTAAATTGGATTTTGGTTGGACACACAGACTGATGACATCCATTTATTACCCCTATATAATCTGCTGGATTTAAGTTGTTCTTAATTTAGGATCTGTGAACTTTTTTTTTAATTATAATTGTACTTCTATACAATTGTTTCCCTTTGCAATCCTGTATATTCTATATTATGCTTTTCAAATCATCATTTTCCTAAGAGGTCTATAAACTTCCGTGGATTGCCAAAGAGGGTCATGACAAGAAACTCTGTGAGAACCTCACCCTCTAATCCTCTAAGATGACTTTCTTTGTACTCTATATTTATCTTGTATACATTTATTTACTTGTTGTCTCCCCCAATAGAATGTAAGAATCTTGAAGTCAGGGATCTTCATGTCTCCAGGGGTTAGTAAATGCTTAATAAATACTAGCTGTAGGGGCACCTAGGTATCACAGTGAATAGAAATCCAGGTTTGGAGTTGGGAGGACCCGGGTTCAAATGTGTCCTCAGACACTTTTTAGCTTTATGACCCTGGTCAAGTCTCTTAACCCCAGTTGACTAGCCCTTGCCACTCTTCTGTCTTAGACTTGATACCAGAACAGAAGGTAAGAATTTACATACAGATAAATAGACAAATACTTCTTTACTTTCTGGATGGATGCTTTTGAAGGCTATGACTCTGATTGCCTCTCAGATCAAGTACAAATTTCAGTTGTATGTCTTGAATATTCCCAACCTCTCTGTTCATACTGTTCCCTCTGACTGACCATTAGTCCTCTCTCCTTTCATATTAATCTTTCCAGGCATAGCTTGAGACTCCTCTCTGTGAATTATTCCCAAATTCTGAACCCATACCCTTAATACTTTTTTTCTTAAATAAAAAAAATTTTCCAGATTACATGTTGGTATAATGTTCAATAATCTTTTTCTGACATTTTTTGATCCATATTTTCTTCCTCCCTCCCAACTCTCCCCTTTCTTCCAGATGGCAGGTAATATGATATAGGTTGTACATGTGTTACAATATGATACGTTTTTCCATGTTGTGAAAGAAGACATCACTTATACTAGAGAAAATTCATGGAGGAAATAAAGGGAAGAATGCCATGCTTCAATTAGTATTCAGACTTTGACATTTCCTTCTATAATAGTGGTTAGCAAGCATCATGAGCCCCTTGGAGTTATTCACTTTTGCTTTGTCTGAGATCATCATTGCTACCTACCCCTGCTTTTTTAATTTTGATTGAAGCATAGTGAATTCTGTTCCAGTTCTTTCCTTTTACTTTATGTGTGTCTGTTTTAAATGTGTTTCTTGTAGACAGCATATTGTGGAATTTTGGCTTTTAATCTAATCTGCTGCCCTCTTCTGTTTGATAGGTGAGTTCATCCCATTCACATTCAATTATGATTACTAACTGTATGTTTCCCTTCATTTTATTTTCCCCTATTTATCTTTCTTTTCCTTTCCTTTCAGCCTTTTCTTGTTCACACATATTTTTGTTTCTAATGACTGCCTCTCTGAGTTCACTCTTCCTTTTGTCTGTCTCTTCTTTTTCATATCCCCATCCTCCTTTTTTTCCCCATAGGGTAAAATGTGTTTCTATAGCAAACTTTATGCAGATTTTATTCTTGATTTGCACCAGTTCTGATGAGAGTAAGGCCCAAACATTGCCCACTTCCCCATCTTCTCCTCTATTGTATTGATTTTTTAAAAACCTTTGCCTTCTATTTTAGAATCAATTCTAAGTATTGGTTCTAAGGCAGAAGAGTGATAAAGGCCAGGCAATTGGGTGTAAGTGACTTGGCCAGGATTGCACAGCTAGGAAGTGTCTGAGACACAATTTAAACCCAGGACTTCCTGTCTCCAGGCTTGACTCAATCCACTGAACCACCTAGCTGTCCCTATTGTATTGCTTCTTATGTGCCTCCTCATTTGAGATGATTTACCCCCAATTTTCTCTCCTTTTCTCTATTCTCAGTGTATTCTTCTTTCTTATCCCTTGATTTTGTTTTGCATAATCTTAGTACTTGCAGATCCAGTTAATACCATGTTATATCTGTATTTGCTCAGAGATTGTCTTGGCAGTGTTCCCTAGTTGTCTTTATTTTGTTATGAGAAGCAGCAGGATGTTGTACAAAGAACAGTGGATTCAGAGTCAGGATCATAGATGGAGAGCTAGAGTGGACTTTAAATGTTGTCCAACCCTTATTATTTTATGGAGGAATTGAGTCCTAGGTGAATTGAATGCTTTGTCCAAGTTCAAACAGGACTGAGGTGATCCATAAATTGCATCTGGGTCATAGGATCACATTTAAAGTTAGAAAGAATGTTAAAGACTACTGAGTTCAATCCTCTCTATTTTATATATTATAGAACTGAGGCAAATGAGTTTAAGGGACTTGTCCAAGGTGATACAACTGGTGTTTAAGGCAAGATTTGAATTTGGATCTTCTTAACACTGAGTCCAATCTTCTACCCATTGTGCTACCTTACCATTTTCCAGGTCATCCTTCAACCCTCTTTCCAATGTACCAGGCTCTCTCTCTAGGCTCATTTCTCAGTTCAGCAAGTCATTTCTTTTCTCTAGGCCTCAGTTTACTTGTCTGTAAAATGAAAGATTTAGGCTGGATTAAATCAATAATTCTCTCTGGTTTTAATATTCTATGAATATTACATCTCTACAAGCTTTCCAAGATGAGAGATAATATCATTTTTGTGTGTCTAGCATTGTGTTTGGATACACAATAAGAAAGCTATCCTTGATAATTGTTTAGTTTGTTTTTTATTTTTTTATTTTTTATTTTTTATTTTTTAAACCCTTATCTTCCATCTTAGGATCAATACTATGCATTGGTTCTAAGGCAGAAGAGTGGTAAGGGCTAGGCAATGGGGGTTAAGTGACTTGCCCAGGGTCACATAGCTAGGAAGTTCTGAGGCCAGATTTGTACCCAGGGCCTCCTGTCTCTCAATCCACTGAGCCACCTAGCCGCCCCAGTTAAGTTCATTTTTTAAGGAGGATGTTGGGAGAGTAAAGAAGAGACAGTGTAAGATGAGTGTAAGATTGGGAGCCAATGGACCTGGGTTTGAATTCACACTCTGCCATTTTCTGCCTGTGTAACCTCAAGCAAATCTTTTAACCTCATTCATAAAATGAGATGATTTGACTAAACAATCTCTCACATTCCTTCCAGCCCTCCATTTTTGATCCTAAGAAAGAGACAGGGTTAGAACATTGAAGAAGAAGGGCAAAGAAGATTTGCTTTGTCACTTGTATGGATTTTCTAAACCCAACTCTCAGCATCCTATATGAAAGGATAACATAATTTCTTTCCACTTTTTCTTGTTTGGGAGTTATGGAGGCTCCAAGACAACTTTTTATTGCTTTCCCTTTTCAGACCCAGCTTCTTCTTTTAATTTCTTCTCTTCAGTGTCTCCTAAATTCTCCTTGATACTTCTTGTTCCTTCACCAGGCTTCCTACTTCTAGTGCTTGTCTCTTTTGTGGCAGGTTTAATCCATACCATAGAGCAAACACTTGTTACTCAGTGCCATGAGGAAGGTCCCTGCCCCTGCCTTAGGTAATTTGTGTGAACAATTAATGCCAATCTAGGTAGTCAGAGGGCCCTTCGGTAGCATGAGTCTTAGTAATTCTCTCAACAACCAGAAGTATCTATTGAATGGATGCCTTGTACCATTGACCTTTTTTTCCCCTGCTTTCAAGGACTTTATAGCCCAGCTAGAGAAGAAACTACATGATACTTCCATGGGTTTTTTGTTTGTTTATTTCTTTTTGTTTTTAATGAATGTACCCAGAAATATTGAATTAAAAAATAAAGATTAAAAAATGGAAAAAATATTAAATGATAAAAAATTAAATAGAAACAATAGATGTCCCAAGACTTTGGAGGAAGGAGGTGAAATCACTGTGGACTGGAGGAGGAAGAGAAGAGTGCAGTGAAGAGATTATGCCAGTTCTCATCTTCCCATCTCTCCTTTTCTTTCTTCACCTGATTGTATCTGCCTAAGTATTTTAAAAGGTAATAGTGCCATGTCTAGAATCGAAACCATTCAGAGGGAGCCAAAGCTTGTAAGTAGTTGGCTTTCTGTAGCTCTAAAGAAAAAGCGTTAATGAACTTGATGTTGCTATTCTGGGGGTGTGGGATAATGAGATTGTGTCACTTCACAGAAGTGTTGAGAACCATCCTACCAGAATGATACTGTGGGTCTCAGCTGAGTTAACCATCCTGAGTTCATTTTGGATAATGCTTTTGGCAAGGAGCTTTTTTTGAACGTTTCATTGGGAATTGGGGGCAGGGAGGTGTATCCCTGAAGTAAACTAGACTGAATAGTTCTCATCTCTCATCTGGTTGTAATAGTAAGATCCTGACTGGAGCTACTTTTCCCGCCATTGCTCATCTTCCCTGGAATCTTCTGATTTTTTCATTGAGTTGGTGCTAGGTTTTTCTCATTGAAGGATTCACTGTCTCATTAACATCACCTGGCACTATGCTGTGCACACAATGAAGTCTTGCTGAATGAATGCATGCTGAATGAGGGACATGCAGGAGTCAGTGCCATTCAAATTGGGGCTCTTAACTGGTGACGAAATCATCTCTTTTGTTTGTGACATTGAGTAGCAAGGTAGAGGCCAGACAGAGCTCTGCTTCATTCTCTAGGTTGGGCCACAGCTTTGGACAACAGAAGGCAATGTTATTAGCCTTGGGTATCACCTCTGGGTTTAAAGCTATTCTTGTCAGTGCCCTATTTAAGCCTAATGTAACATATCAAGTAAAAAGCTGATACTATACATTTATATTTGCCTGGATCTCATTTGATCTTCACTTAGATTCTATTATTATCCCCATTTTATAGATGAGTACCCTGAGGCTAAAGGGGAATGGGCTTGGCAAAATGACTTGCTAATAAGTATCAAGGCAGGATTTGAACTTGTTTTCCTGGCCCATAATTGTAGCCCTTCAGAGAGAAGAAAGATACAGAAGAACAGGAAAATAGAGAAGAAAAAAATAGACACAAGTAGTGGAGAGTGGTAGGTTGGTACCAACAGTTAGTTAAGCACTAGCTCTTCCCTTAGGTTGCCTAAGGTCTACAAAGGCAGCCCTCATGATTTGGAGTCATTTTTACCAAAGCCTTCCCAAGAAGTTTGGGTAGGACAAGGGTGAACTGGGAATCCAATGGACCAGGGACTTGATGATTCTCGGTGTCATTGAATCTAAGCATGGAGAGTCCTAAAAGTGACAAAGTGATGAAGGATGCCCTGAATGAAAGTACAAGTGAACATACATATAATCCTTGTCTTCATACAAATTTTATCTCTTGGTAGGTAGCAACAGTTCTATACAACCCTTTACTTGAGCCCATCAGGGGCCATCTTCATGTGTGGAGACTTTCTGACTTCTTTGTGTGATGGATGGAGATATTGCCAGAATTGGGGGGGGGTGAAATAGATTCTCAGTTTATAATCCATAATTTCATTGGCCACAGAGGAGAGACAGATATGGTCATCAACAAATTCAGCTCTTCTATTAATTCCCTGTGGCCTTTGGCAGATGTTATATTATCCACTCATCTGTAAAATGGACATGTTTGCTATTATGATGGCATAATTAATGATCCAACTTAGATACAAGTGACGAAGTCTAATGACTGGAGATGATGCTACAGATGAAAATTGCTATTTCGGTGTCGAGGAGGAATAAGGTTTAAGCTCATGTGTTCCCATCTTGTCACACTTCCTCATTGCTTCATGCCCAAGCACAAGAGAAGGGAGTGCCTTAAGTAACCTGACCTTCATAGAGAATAAAAATAAACTTGGTTGTTATCTCAGGGACACACCTTGGGCTTTGTCATCATTCAGAACTTTTCTTGCTCAAAAGATCTCAAATTCCTTCAATTCCCTTTACTGACTCTTTTCCCACCAACTCACTCCAGTTGTATCATCTTCTTGCCTTCATTAAGTCTTCCCTCTAACTGACCTCTCCCTTTCCATTTTCCCAGTTTGTCACTCTCCTGCTTTTTCTTAAGAGCCTTCAGTGCCCTCCTTCCCCATTGTCTATTTGGGAAGCCATTTCAACCCTGCTTCCTTAGTGTCTTAGTGTCTTTTGAGCCCTTTATTTTCCCTGGCTCATTCTCACTACATTTGTCTCTGCTGTGCTCTTTGGCTATCAAATGTTGATGTAAAGCATAAACAAAAAGCCCAAATTCCCTAAATTGTGCTCAACGGAGATTACCATTAATGGATGTTCAATGCCTTCAAGAGAATACATACAGCTGCTCTACAAACTTTTTATTTATGATTCATGTTGATTCCTTTTTGAATTATAACCCCACAGTTTAAAATACTCACATCTATCTCTTGTTCCCTTTGCTTTTGACATTTGACCTCATCACCTCATTTGAGGTAGAGGCCATCCAACAAAAACTCCTGTCTTCTTAAAATTTCTCTGTATCTTCATTCATCCTTCTTCCTTACCTGCTACCTTTGGAAGAAGTTCCCCTTTTCCTTTCCAAAGCTAAACTGACTCTTGGGCACTTGATGCCCATCCCTTCCCAACCCCTTCAATACTTTGTTCCTTTAGATAGTCTCCCTCTTATAGCTTTCATCTTTTTTTATTTAATTTTTATATTTTTTCCATAATTACATGTGTCTTGTTGTCTCCCTCCCCTCTTTCCTCCCCACTTCTGGAGCTGAGAAGCAATTTCACTGGTTTATACATATATTATCACTCAAAACTTATTTCCATATTCATTTTTATAATAAAGTAATCTTTTAAAACCAAAACCCCAAATCATATACCCATATAAACAAGTGATAAATCATATGTTTTCTTCTGCATTTCTTCTCCAACAGTTCCTTCTCTAGATGTGGATAGTGTTCTTTCTCATAAGTCCCTCAGAATTGTCCTGGATCATTGCATTGCTTTTAGTAGCAAAGTCAATTGTATTTTTCATCTTTCACTCTCCAGTTCTTCCTTCCCTAAAAACATACTCAAAGTCTCTTGTATGAGGAAAAACCCTTTCTAGATCCTGCTGCCCCATTGAACTATTGAGCCATTATTTTCTTTTTGTTCTCAAATCTTCTAAAAGGAACAATCTGTATTCACTGCCATTGCTTCTTTACCACTCCCTCCCCTCCTTGCTCTGTTTCCAGTGAAATAATTTTTTATTGAAATTATTCTCTTTAAAGCCACTGACAATGAACTAATAATCAGAGCCTATGGACTTAAATCAATCCTTTTCTTTTTTGACCTTTCTTCATTAGACTTTGCTGACCATTTCTTCCTCCTTAAAACTTTACCATACTAGGCCTAAAGACAGGAGGTCCTAGGTTCAAATTTGACCCCAGATACTTCCTAGCTGTGTGACCTGGGCAAGATGCTTAGCTCCTACTGCTCTTCTGCCTTGGGACCAATAGAGTATTGATTCTAAGATGGAAGGTAAATCAGTTTAAAACAAACAAACAGAACATTTTCTTTCTTCTACTGGGCAATAACATTCTCTTATTTTTCCTTCCTCTCTGATCTCCTGTTCTGATTTTTCTTCAGCCTCCTAAATATAAATGTTCTTCACAGTTTCATTCTCCCCTTTTTTTCTCCTTACACATTGTTCCTCAACAGTCTCATTTATTAATCAAGCAATAAACAATTATTAAGTGACTACTGTGTGTCAGGCACCATCCTAATTGCTAAGAATTTTAAATAATTAAATTTAATTAAGAACAAAAATCAAAACCAATTCCTGCCCTCCAGGAGCTTATCAGCTTTTATATAGATGGTTCCCAACTCTATAACCCTAGACCAGAGTTCAAGCCTTGCATTTCTAACTGCCTATTGGATGCCTTTCCTTGGATGTTCTACCAACATCTTCAACTCTCTGTTTCTAAAATGAAATTGATTTCCTTCTGGACTTCTGTCCTGCCATTCCTCCTCAAAACAAATTACCAAGAAAAATCTCAATTATTACCTACTTCTTGATTTTTATTTATGCTAGTCCTCCTAGTCTCCCAGCCTGGAAGTCTTGACTTCATATTTTATTCTTCCCTTTTCTTTGACCCTCACATCTAATCAGTTGCTCAAGTACTTCTAGCCTGTTTCAAAAATGCCTCTGGTGTAATATTCCCCTCGGCTATTCTCATTTTTCCCATCTGAGTTCAGACCCTCTCTATTTTATTTTTTTGCTTATAGCATTATGATACAATTTCCCTTCCTTCTAGTCTTTCTTTTTCTTCATCATTTCTGTACATTGCAGTCAGATTAATCTTCCCAGTGCACATTTCTCATATGTAAGAACCTTCAGGAGCTCCCCATTGCCTGCAGAGTCAAGTTCAGACTCAATTTCCTGGCATTCAAAGGCTTCTGTTTCTAACTTTCCTTTTCTTTATCTCCCTTTACTTCATTCCCTATACATTATCCTTTAGGCAAACTATTACTTTCTGAATATAGCCCCCCTGCTTTTTACCTCTATGCTTTGGCTTTTACTGTTTCCTCTGCCTGGATTTCCCTTTTCTGTTCCATCTCTGTCTACTGAAATTCTTCTGTTCTTTGTGTCCCAGCTCAAAGGCTTCTTGAAGTCTTCATTTCTCCATCTGCAGCCTTTTTGCCTTAAGTAAAGACATAGTTGACATCATAAATGTAGATGACAGTGAGCTGAGATGGATAGCTAGTTGCTGGATCAGGATCCAGAAAGGATGCTGGATTGTAATGGTCTAGAACACTAGACTAAGTCTAATAAGATGAAAATTAGTAGAGATAAATGTAAAAATTTATACTTGGGTTCTAAAAATCAACTTTGAAATACAGGATGTGGGAGACATGTTTAGACAGCAGTTTGTTGGAACCCACCCTCCCCGACCCTGGAGTTTAATGGATTATGATCTCAACATGAATCAGTAATGTGATGTGGGAACCAAAAAAGCTAATGTGTTCTTGGGTCACAATGAGAAAGGCCTATTTTCTAGCAATAAGGTGGTTATAGACCCTCTGTACTACCCTGGGGGACAACTAGGTAGCACAGTGGATAAGAGTACCAGCCCTGGAGTCAGGAGAACTTGAGTTCAAATTAGCCTCAAATACTTAGTATCTGTGTGATCCTGTACAAGTCACTTAACCCTTTTTGTTTCAGTTTTCTCATCTGTCAAATGAGCTGGTGAAGGAAATGGCAAACCACTCCAGTATCTTTGCCAAGAAAACCCCAAATGAGGTCACCAAGAGTTGGACAACACAAAAACTACAATTATTAGGAAGCCTTTACTAATATTGAGACTGCTTTTCTGATTATCAATATTAATAGATTGATTAATACTGATGTAGCATAGATTTTTTTTCTTCTAGGACTGGATGGTTAGAGTGAGGAACTGCATCTCCCTATCTCACCTAGACTAGAAGAGTGCAGCAGACCATTCACCGGTCTTATCCCAATATTGAATAGCATAGAAGCTATGGTCTGCTCCATTTCCAGCCTAGACAAGTTCACCTTTCCTTAGGCAGCCTGCTTCTAACCCTTGACAGATTGGTCTCAGGCTTAGTATGTGAACATCCAGTTGGAATTAGCCTTATGACAACTTAGAACTTCCAAGCTCAAGTAATCCACCAACCTCAGCCTCCCCAGTAAGCAGGGATCCCAAGCAGGAACTTTCTTACCTAGCTGTAGCATAAAATTTTTAAAAATACCATGGAATATAAGAGATAATTTGGATCTACAGCATCATTTGACAGATAAGAAAGTGAACTAAAGAGATGGACTGATTTGCCTAAGATCATATATACACAGCTAAGCTGGACAGCAAGGAGCCTTAACTTCTGCCACAATTCTATCTTTCCATCTCTCTAATGTCATAGAAAGAGTATTAAGTTAAGAGATAGAAGGATAGCTAGTTCTGGACTTGCTGTTACCTAGCCTTTTGACCCTAGGCAAGTCTCAAATTCTCTGTGAACATCTCCTCTCTTGAATTCCTTAGCATTAGATAGATATCTGACCCTTTTTAGTGGTTACTGTATTCTATGTCTCATTTTTATCTTGTTTACCATGGATATTTGTAAAGCCTCTTGAGGTCTGAAGTTTTTTTTTTTTTAATTTTTTATTCATCTTCCTGTCCTCCTATGGTTCCTTTTGCATAATAGAATCAAATTCAACGTTTTGATAAGAAAATTAGTCATACTTCTGGCAAAGTCTATGCTGAACTTTTTACACACACACATACACACACACACACACACACACACACACATATATGTTGTGAGATAACTGCCAGTACCTATTTCAAGTGATTTAGAAGAGGAAAACCAGTTTGCTGCTTGTATGGAGAGGCTTAATGGGATAGTAAAACTAAGATGATGATTAAAAATGATTGCAAAGAACTTTGGCAAGTGCAATATATATGTATATATATTTGTATACACTCTCGATGTACTAAGTAAGAGTAACATTGATGGCAGAAGGAATAAAATATACTTCTTAAGAAGGGGGTTAAGAAAGGCAGATAAATGATTTAGTAGTATTCCTTGACCTCTAATGATTTCTCATGTTTGCTGAGGGTGGATATTGAGATTATTGGTGTTTCTGTACTTGTTTGCCTTGGAACTAGATGCCTGATGCTTTCCCCTCCCAAGGAAAAGGTTGGGAGTGGTTAATTATCCATTTATGTGTCCTGGAGGTAGAGGAAATAGGAACTGCAGGCAGTCTACTGACCTTCTTAATTCTTGGTATCAATGATTATGAGATCATAGATTTAGAACTGAAAGGGACTTTAGAAGCCATTGAAATCAGCCTTGTTTTATAGATGAGTAATGGAGTCACAAGAAGTTATTGACTTGCCTAGGGTCATACAGCTAGGAAGTGTCCTTGGCAGTATCTGAGTTTAGATCAAGCCTGACAGTCCAGCCAGTGTGCCATCTAGGTGCCTCAATGGCACAGCTATTCCAAAAATCATTGATATTAGTTGAAAGTGATATATTTTTGTATCACCTTTGCAGAATAAGTCTAATTTATATGGGAATTCATAGGAATTGACATGATAAAACCAATCTGGAATCCTGACCCAGGAAACTCCCAGTTCTATAACTATCTCTGGTACTAGTCCAGGTACAGCCTCTACTTTATGCTGGCACTTGGTGATCCTGAACATAACTAATTCCAAGGGAATTTCAATTTTTTTCCTTCCAATTTTTGCATGCTTCAGTTTATATGCAAAGGAAGAGTATACAGAGGTGGTAATATTAACAAAACAATTAAATGTTTGCCTAACTCCCTTGTCTTGCCTCCCTGGCCAACTCCCACCTAAATCTATAATTGTCAAAGACTTTAAAAGATTTGCCAGTCGAAATGGGAACATAGGTGCCCTTATAAATTGCTTGCCTTTTATCATTACTTCTAGATCAGAGAGTTAGAACGGACAATTAAAGCACAGTAGGATCATCATATTTTTGACATTATAACTATAAAACCTGCCAGGGAACCATTGCTTAATCATCTTATTATTAGATATGGCTCTCAAGTTAAAAACTGCCATGAGTCAAAGAAAATCATGCCCTGATTATCTTCAGAAAAGGGCTCTAGAAGAGAGGCGAGACAAATAGGGAGGGGGCATAGTAATTGATGAACTGAATCCCTTCTGGTTGGGTAAACCCTAAAAGCATGACAGTATATTAGAGAGTCACTGAGAAACTGCAAGAAAAAAACAAAGCTTTCCCAAAGGGTTCACTTAAGACCCCTTTCTTCTTTGTCAGTCTTGGCAAACTGAGCTTATGGAATTCACAATTGGAGTAGATATTACTAAGTAGAGTTCTCACTCTTTTTTCTTTTAAATGCTTGCCTTCTATCTTAGAATCAATACTGTGTTTTGGTTCCAAGGCAGAAGAGTGGTAAGGGCTAGGCAATGAAGGTTGAGTGACTTATCCAGGGTCACACAACTAGGAAGTGTCCGAGGCCAGATTTTCACCCAGGATTTTCTGTCTCCAGGCATGGCTGCCAATCCACTGAGCCACTCATTGCCCCCTCAGTTCAATTCTTAAACCTTAATGAAATGATTCTTGGTAGCATTTCTTCTTTAGGTTACAGATTATGGTCGTTTTTATCTTGTGGAATGAATAAATGAATGAAAAAAGCATTTATTAGGTGCTTTATATATGAGTGTGTGTATGTGTACATATATGTATGTGTGTGCATGTATTTTTTTAAGTACAGGACTAAACACCAAGATCACAAATAGAAAAATAGCCAGCTTTTGCTCTCAAGGAGATCCCATTTTAATGGAGGAGATAACCCATCTGGAAGATTTTAGCCGCAAGTCAAATGGAAAGATCTCACGGTCCTTAGGGTACAGAGCAAAGCAGATGGTCAGGCCTTTTTTTTTTTTTCCTTTTTAAAAACTTATTTATTTATTTGTTCATAGCATTTAAAATATTAAGATACTCAGTTAATTCCCTCCCTCCCCTCTGCTCATTAGAGAAGGCATCATTTGATAAAAAGATATAAGTATGTATAAAACTACATCTTACTTATTTCCATTTATCAGTTGTTTCTCCAAAGGTGGACATGCACAAGTCATTCTTCAAACAATTTTTCTATTGCTGTATATAATGTTATCTTGCTTCTGCTTGTCTCCCTCTTTATAATTTCATGTAGATTTTTCCATATTTTTCCAAAATTAGCTGTTCATTGGGCTTTTTCTCCTTAAATCTGTTTCCACAGATAATAGTCATGTCAGATAGTGCCAAGGACTCTGGTGACAAGAATTCCCTTTTCAGGGTCCTTAGTAGTTATAATCGTAGTTCTGCAGGAGTAATTGTTAGGCTGCATCTCCTGAGCGTGGTGGCTTCAGGTCCTGGTCAAGGAGCATTGCTCTTCCCTCTGGAAAGGGAATTAGATTCTTAAGATTCAGGGTGCTGGTCTGACGTGGTCTGGGGGCCCAGATGTCCATATGTAGTATGGAAGCCCAGAAACCTCTAAAAACTTGTCTTCTTGGTTTCTGGTGTAACTCAGTGACTGAAAGCTCATCTTTCCTCTCATTACAGCTATTTGCCAAGGACGAATAGTGAAGATCCCCACTGGCGACCTCGTCCGAGTGGAGGGTACAGAACTGGTCATTCCCTGCAATGTCAGTGACTACGAAGGCCCCAGTGAGCAGAACTTTGACTGGAGTTTCTCTTCTTCGGGGACTCTTTTTGTGGAGATAGTGAGCACATGGGAGGCAGCTTTCACAGCCCAGCCATACAGGGAGCGACTGCAGAAAGGAGAGATCCAGCTGAGACGAATCGGAAATGATGCTGTGGAGCTCCACGTTAAGAATCTCCAGGCTGCTGACCAAGGGCAGTACAAATGTTCCACCCCCAGCACGGACGCCACTGTCCAGGGAAACTACGATGATACTGTTCAAGTGAGAGGTATGTTCTTTAGAGGAGTCGTCCCACTGAGAGCTTTGATTTCTTGTCGTCTTCTCTCTTCCTTTACCAGCACAGGGACTTCAGGCTAACCCTGTGTGGGTCCTAGCTCCCTTGTCTTTAAAAAGGGAATAAGATTTCGTAGCAGTCCGATGATGCTGTGGATAAAACCCTGGGTTTGCAGTTAGCAAAGGTGGTGTTCAAATCTAGCCTCAGACATTTCCTGGCTATTTGACTCTGGGCAAGTCACTTAGCCCTTGCCATTCTGTCTTGGAGTTATTACTAGGACAAAAAGTGAGGAATTTTTAAAGCAGGAGGGTTCAGGGGAGTACTTGCAGAGGCATGTGGTATCCAGAGAATCTGAAGCAGAATTGGGAGGGGAATGAAAAATGGCTCTCCTGGGACCTTCTCCAAAATGTAGGAACTGGAAAGTACACACCAGTGGGAGAAGATGGCCAACCAGCATGATGGAGGGAACTTCCAGAATAAGAAGGTGGCTGAGGCGTGTTGGTAAAATCCAGACAATCTGGCACAAGTGCATGATAAATGGTCAATCTATCTACCTATTACTTTGTTTAAATTAATTTAATTTTTTTAGATTCAAATATTTTATTTTTTTAGAAAAATTTTCCATGGTTGCATGATTCATGTTTTTACTTTCCCCTTCACTCCCCCTTCACCCCACCCCCCATATCCAATGCACATTTCCACTGATTTTAACATGTGTGATCAATCAAAACCTATTTCCATATTATTGATAGTTGCATTGCTGTGGTCGTTTCGAGTCTACATCCCCAACCATGTGTTCAAGCATTTGTTTTTCTTCTGTTTCCGTTCCTGCTCTACCTATTACTTGGGACAAGACGTTTGGTCTCAGTTTTATTTCTTGGCTAAGAAGGTTAAAGTCAATGATCTCCCAGGTCCCTTCAGCCTAGTCTTATGCTTTTCTCTTCTTCAGCCTTGACAGACCCATGAAGTAGATACAGTAGATGATATCAGTTCATTTTGCAGTTGAGGAAACTTTGACTTTTAGATGTGAAAGTAATTTGGGATCATAGTGTCAGGGCAGGAAGCAGAACCTAGTTCTTCTGACTTCCAATCAGGCATTTTCTATTAGGTGGACAAATGACTTCTACCAACTACTACTACTGCTGCTACTAGCACTACTACTAGCTCTACTATTTCCACTATTAATAATAATAATGATAGCTGACATTTATATAGCACCTACTAGGTGCTAGGCACTATGCTAAGTGCTTTATAAATAGGGTCTCATTTGATCCTCTCTGGGAACTAAAAGCTGATACTATCCCTATTTTGCAGTCCAGAAAACTGAAGCAAACAGAGGTTAAGTGACTTACCCAAAGTCATACAAGTAGTAAGTGTCTGAGGCCAGATCTGAATTCAGATCATCTTGATTCCAGGTCCAGTGCTCTATTCATTGAGCCATCTAGCTATCTCTCAAGTGATTATAACAATCAAAAGGTAAAGGGATAGTATCGTGGCCAGTCAGTAAGTAAATATTTGTTAAATGTTTACTGTATGCTAGATATTATGCTAAATGCTAGAGTTACAAAGAAATACAAAAGGCAATCCCTTTGTCTACCCTCAAAGGAAGAATTGACAAATAGAAACAAACAAGATATAGCTTTATATATATATATTTTTTTTCAAATGATGCCTTGTCAAATGTGGGGAGGAGAGGGAGTTATCTAGGTATTTTAATGTAACAAACAAATTAATTAATTATTTTTGTGAAAAGGTGATCCACTTTATCAAGGAGCTCATGGTCTAATGAAGGAGAAACAACTCTGTTCAGACAAGCTAGTTACAGGATAAATTGAAGATGATCAATGAAGGGGAGGCACTAGAGTGAAAGGGAATTAGAAAGGGCTCATTGAGTAGAGGAAGGCTCAGAAGCTGTGCATTTTAATTCACTGAAAGATACTTTCAAGAAGAAAACACCAATATCCACTGAGACCCGAGTTTCAGATTGGATGTAAGTTAAGTAGATTAGGTAACACTAATGACTTAAGGAGAAGAAACCATTGCAATATTCCACCTCAGATGCTCCTCATACTCTCCTCCCACCTACCTAGGTTAAATAGATAGGAATATATACGAATAGGTTAAAATAATAAAATAAAATAAAATAAAAATCATCATCAGATGTCCAGTCATCTAATCAGAATAGTTTTTGTTGGAAGGGAATCTAGAAATAATAGATCCTACCTACTTTTTCTTGAACCACAGGACTCCTCCTCCTCATCCCTCCATCCAAGAAGAAGAGAAAAAAAAGATTAGAACAAAGGGAATTGTAGTATCTGTGCTCCATAAATCAGACTCTCTCAGTTGACACATATCACTTAACTAACATTTGTTAAGTGCCTGCTGTGTGCCAGGTACTCTGCTGGTACTAGGGATATGAAAACAAAAGCCAGAGAATTTTGTCCTCAGAGGGCTTACATTCTGCTGGGACAATGCCAGACTGTGAAGGAGAGCAGACAATTCCCCCTGGTTGCCTTCACAGCGGGTCTTTCCCTCCTCCCTCTGGGGTTTGGAGGCAGGATTAAGAGGGAGCATTAATGGTAAGCTTAGGATCATGAGTTTTTCTAATTCTCTCATGTGATTTCATTCTAAGTTTTTGAAAAGCCCCAAGGATGGCTCCAGAGCAAAACTTGAGATTATCATCATTGAAAACTGCTAAAATTGTTACGATCCAGTTTAGGTTCTCTTCCATCACCTGGACCACAAAAGAATTATTTTTTAGCATCCCACATCATAAATAGGGTATATTCCATGGGTAGATGGGATGAGAATGGGCACTACGGGCATAGGGTTTCAAGTATTCGATTCAGGGTAGGAAACAAGGGAGAAGAGGAAGCCAGCTGCATGCTGGTTGGTGTCAGAACTGTGATTGAGCCCCAATAGTGGTAGCCCAGGACCAGGAGCTCCTAGCAAGGAATAAAAGGCCAGAGGGCCTGCTGCTTGCAGAATTGGTCTCAGACTTTTACATATGGTGCTGGATGTTCCTAACAGTTTTGTTTTATTGAAACAGTGCTTGCTGATGCTCTGCAAGTGAGCTCAAAATCCCAACCTGCCTCCTCCCTGCGCCTGAAGGACGGAGACTCATTTGAACTCCATTGCTCAGCTTCTTCCACCTCCTTGGAACATACACATCTCTCTGTGACGTGGGAGCTCCATCGTGGCCCCGCCAGGCAGAAAATCCTCTCCTTGACCCACGAGAATAGGTTCCATTCTGGCCCACAGTACGAAGGACGCTACCAGAGTGGAGATTTGCGTCTGGACACCACTGGTGATGATACTTACCGACTGTTTGTGTCTCGGGTGCTGCCGGTAGACCAGGGCACCTACAGATGTGTGGTCAGTGAGTGGATTGGAGAGAAGGGTAAATGGCAAGAAATTCAAGAGAAAAGCGTGGACGTTGCCACTGTGACAATCGAGCCCACAGGTGGGTTTTCAACCTATGTCTGTTTGTGGTTTGTCTCTTGGTCAGGGGTGATGATATATTCTAGATCAGAGGACTCTTGCTTCTTGTGATAGAATCTCCAGGCTTTTCACCTAAAATTCAACCTCTGACCAGCTCTTTGACCCCTCTAGGCTTCTTTTTGTTCAGCTATGAAGTGAGGAGCTTGACCTAGATAGTCTCTGAGGGGCCTTCCAGCTCTGCATCTGTAATCCTATGATTTTTTAAGTCTTTGGGAGAGGAAAGGAAGAAAAGAGAGATTCAGACCTTGAGTGGGACATAAAGTACCACTATTACATCCTCTTTTCCATTGCCTTACTACTCCCTTTAAAAGAAAAAATTTTTAATCCTATTTTAAAAAATAAAGCCTTACCTTCTATCTTAGCATCAATACCAAGTATCAGTTTTAAGGCAGAAAAGTGGTAAGGGCTAGGCAATTGGGGTTAAGTGACTTGCCCAGGGTCACACAACTAGGAAGTGTTTGAGGCCAAATTTCAACCCAGGACTTCCCATCTCCAGGTCTGGCTCTGTATCCACCGAGCCACCTACCTACCCTTTACCTATGCCTTCCATTTCAAAGTCCTAGTGAGGCTGGTGGAGCTAAGCCCAGGATCATAGAACATGAGGATGAGCTGAAAGACAACTCAAAGTTCAGCCTTTTCATTTTTGCAACTGAAGAGGCTGAGGCACAGAGAACTTACATGATTCTCAAGGTCAAACAGGTAAGTTACCATTAGAGATGGGGACTAAATCCTCTGACTTCTGAACCTTTCTCCTGTACCACAGTGCCTCAGGAGTGATGGATATAAGCCTGTTATCAAGGTTAACTTTCTTGATTGGCCCAGTGGGGACCCCTGCCCTAAACTTCCTGATCAGATCTATCCAACTCAGTAGGGGAAATCTTTTTTTCTTTTCACTTTTTAAAATTGTATTTTTTCCCTATTGCAAAAAGAAATAATTTTTTAAGATTCGTTTTCTGACATTTAGCAGTCCAAATTCTCTCCCTGCCTTCCCCCTTCCACAAGGCAGCAAGCAATATGATTTATTATACATGTGCTATCATGCAATGCATATTTCCATATTCATCATAGTGTAAAAGAAGATTCAGTGTTGAAAATCTTAACAGACATATGAAAGTTCCCTGTCCAAATGTCACTGGATATGGTATAGTTTTAGTAAGTAGCTTGTGGATTACTATATTGGTATACGCAGTATTGGTAAATATAGTACAGTATCTGGGAAGTTGACATCAGGAGTTTCTAAATAGGTGTGATTGATTTTTGTGAATGGTAAAGCATATTTCTCTAGGAAATTTCTGTTCTTCCCTTTGTCCTTAGTCCCATCTACTTTATGTGTCAAGGTTGTATAGAAGCCTATATTTACAGGTGAATCAAGATGTGAGTATCCGTGGCACTATCATATGTAATTATTGTAAGGAGTACCTTTAGGGGCCCCAATTTTTGTTTGTCTCTGTCCATCAAGCCTTCAGGTTCCTCAGACCTGGATCAGGCAGAGAGCATGAATGTTCATCTTCATATACCTAAAAGGATAATAAAGTTCTCAATACACTCTTTCAAGGGAATTCCATATTCTTTACAAATGGTGTGTTGATCTTAGCACACCTGGTCCAATCTCACTTGGACCTCCATGAAGGTTTCTCTGATGAATAACAGAATCCCAGAGATGGACAGGACCTCAGTGGCCATCTATTCCAAAACATAACCTGAATATAATCCTCTCTTTAAAATACAAAAAAAGCTTCCAGCTTCTGTTTAAAGACTTCAAGTGAAGGGAAACATTTGCTTCTTCCCTTTTAGTATTTCTCTAGTTCCTGAACTCAGATTTCCCCCTCACCAGTTTGTTCCATTTATTCCTCTTAATTTTCTTATTATACTTTTTGTTTTTCCTTCACTTTTGTTTTCACACATTTCCTTCTCCCTTCTCCTGCTTAGAGACCCATCATCTCCTTTAATAGAGGATAAAAACAAATGAGAATAAAAAACAATTAAATGTAACCAACAATTATATCAATTGAATCTGACAGTATATAGGCGCTTTCATACCCATCATCCACCTCAGCAAATAAGTGAAGGAGATACATTTCCTCATCTCTTCAGGACCACTCGTTCCTTGTAACTGTCATACTAATTTTGTTACTGACATTTTTGTTATTTTTCTTTATGTTGCTGCTGTCATTGCTTATATTTTTTCTTGATTCTGCTTAACTCACTATATATTGGTTTATGTCTTTCCATGCTTGTCTGTATTCTCCATATTCATTCATTCTTTTTTTTTAAACCCTTATCTTCTGCCTGAGAATCAATACTAAATATTGGTTTTAAGGCCAAAGAGCAGTAAGGGCTAGGCAGTAGGAATTAAGTGACTTCTCCAAGATCACATAGCTAGGAAGTGCCTGATCCAGATTTGAACCCAGGACCTCCTGTCTCCACAACTGGCTTTCTATCCACTAACCCACCTAGCTGCCCTCTCCTCTCCCCCTACCCCTCCACCCCATGTTCATCAATTCTTATAGAGACGTGATACTCTATTATATTCATGTACCTCAATTTGTTTAGCTATTTCCAAATTAGTAAGGCCTTTTTCATTTAAACAGAAAATTCCTATAATTCTTTACTGGCCTTCAATTCCACTGACTGCATCTCCTATTGCATTTAGATGCTTCAAATGGTCAATCAGAAACATTTATGAAGAGCCTGTTATGGACCAGGCACAGTGCTAAGCACCATGAATACAAGTATGAAAAAGAAGGACAGTTTGACCTCAAGAAGCATACATTCTAATGGGGGAAGGTGCCAGGCATGGGGCCATGATGTAAAATTCCAAGGGAATGTAAGTGGGTGGGAAATGAAGTGATGGCTGGCTTAGGTGTCCCCCTTAAATGGGGGTTCTGGCAAGAATTCTTTATTCCCTCCAGTAGTGGAGATGTATAACTTCTCTTATTGATTTTAATGCTACTTAAGTAAAGGCAGCTGGATATAGTAGATGGTATGTTAGGCTTAGAGTCATGAAGACACGGGTTCAAATCCTGATTCTCTGACTCTGAGTTTGTAACCCTGGGCAAGGCACTTAACATTTCTCTCAGGCAACTCCATGGAGATTTTATTATTCAGTCATTTTTCAGTCATGTCTGACTAGTCCTGACCCCATCTGGGTTTTTCTTGGCAGAGATACTGGAGTGGTTTGCCATTTCCTTCTCCAGCTCATTTTATAGATGAGAAAACTGGAGCAAACAGGGTTAAGTAATTTGCCTAGGGTTATACAGCTAGTGTCTGAGGCCAGATTTAACTCTAACCACTGTGCCACCAAGCTGCCATCTCTCCTCCCTCCCCCAAGCTGATGTACTAATTTGTAGGTAGATAAGTAGTGAACTTCTTGAGTGGAAGTTATTATAGATGAAATAGAATGTGCAAAAAGATGTGTAACTCCCAATATGGAAAACTGAGAGTTCCTCATCTCTTACACACATTCGGTTTGTTCTAATGCTTGAAAGAATTCTACATTCAGTCTTTTCTATGCCATTTGGATTTCTAATCATATCATAATTTATAGCAGTGGTTCCTAAACTTTTTTGGCCTAATGCCCCTTTTCCAGAAAAAATATTACTTAGTGCCCTGGAAATTAATTTTTTAAAAATTTTAATAGCAATTAATAGGAAAGATAAATGTACCTGTGGCCATCACCGCTTCCCTGGATTGCTGTAGCACCCACCAGGGGGCGATGGCACCCACTTTGGGAATCACTGATTTATAGGATAGTTTGTCTCTAGGGCTTGGCTTTACTCAAGACTTTCAATGATAATGATCATCTTGGGCTCATTGAAGTCATTCCTTTCTGTGTTTGTACCCGGACTTCCTTGGATTTCATTTCTCCCCAAGGCTGTTTGGACTCCCGTGAATCTGGCTGTCCCAGTAACCTCTCACATTACACGGACTTGCCTGTGCCTGTCTTAGGTTAGGTGAGCTGTCCTGATCCAACTGGGAGTTCCTCAGGCCAAGAATTATGTGTCTACCTTCTACCTGACTTCTAATAATATTCAGCATAAACCTCTGCCCAGAATGATCACTTATTCCATATGGTGGATGTTCCCTCTAGCATGTCTTGCTCAGTGCTATCTTATGGGTTCTTAGAGCAAATTTTGTTATCTCCCCCAAGGTCCGGCAAAGACCTCTGCACACATTGGGTGCTTAATAAATGTTTCTTAGGCTAACATTTTAAAACATATGAGCATTAATTGTACAGTTTTGATTGTCTTGGCTTCCCTTACCTCCTAACCCAAGAAGAAAATATGTTCTCTATCTTTCAGATTCTTTTCAAAAAGAACCCCATTTTTAGTGTCACCATAAAAAATAAAATAAAGGAGACTTATGGAGTTCCCTTTGTCATCAGTGCCACCTTCAAACATTTTTTTAAATGAGGATGGGCTGAATCAGACTCATTTTTCTTTTAACAAACACAAGGGTCATATGGTTCAGACTGGGAGGGCAGAGGCAGGAAGGTGACATCAATCAGTCATTTATTGAAGTGTCTCCTCCATGACAGGCCTTGTGTTTAGTTCTAGAGATACAAATCCCAAGAATGAAATTATTTCTCCTAAAAAAGAACCTATATTCTAATGAGGAATTAAATAGGAATGGTGGGGAGTTGGAATAGATGACTTCAAGATCTTTTCAAATATTGAATTGTTATTCTGAGGCATTTCCTTTGGAGGCAGAATTATTCTAACACAGGGCAGAAGTATGCTGGAACCAATTCATACTGGCTTATAAGAGCCAGTTGTGAAATTTCCAGTGTGAGCATTCATACCCAGCAAATCAGCAAATGCAACAAATCAGGGCTTGATTTATTATTTTGCTGATTGCTTAGACTTAAGAAAGTGATGGAGAACATGTTAATAATGAATATTAAATTTAAAAGTATTCCTAGACCTTAGATTTAGAACCGACAGACAACTCAGAGACCATCTAGTAAATAGATTCTAGTTCAACCAATTCATTTTACAAATGAAGAAACTAAAATTAGGAGAGGTTGGCCATCTCAGTAGTTGACAGAGGCTAATTTGAGCCCATATCTTCTAACTCCAACATTTTCTCTTTTCTTTCCACTCTGTATATAGTCACTGGATTTAACAGTAGCAAATGTAGGTGGCTTTCAACAAGAGCTCCTTCACTTAATACTAAGATGAAATCTTTTTGAAAGGGAAAAAAATGATGGTTTACATATTCGGGAGATTAGCACCACAGCCAGAGATGCCCTAATGGAAACACAGTGTCTAGAATGTAGGAGGTGATAGTTTACCCAGACTCTGCCCTGGGCAGAACACAAATGAATTATTGAGTTCAGCTCTGAGCACCACATTTTAAGAAGAACCTGAATAAGCTGAAGGTTTTCCACATGAAGGCAAATAGGACAATGAGGGGAGTAGACACCATGACTCATTGGTAGGTCAAGTGAAAGAATTGGAGATGCTTAATCTGGAGAAGAGAAGACACAAGGAGCACATAGTAATTGTCTTTATTTGAACAGCTGTGATAGAGAGAAGTTCATCTTTTATTTGACCCCAGAGGACCAAACTGGAAATAACTGGTAGGATTAGGATAGAACAGACTGTCTGGAAGTAAAGGAAATTTTACTCTTAACAGATCTTCCTAAATATGGAATGGGCTGTCAGGAGGTAGAGAGTTCCCCATCCCTGGAGGTCTTTGTGCAAAAGCTTTTGGACTTTTTTTCTAGAATGCTGGGAGAGGATTCCTGTTCAAGTGATGACCCCTGGCATCCCTTACAACTGAAATTCTATAATATAAATACACTGAAAACTCTCAATTATAAGGCACACTTGGGTTTTAGAAGAGTCATTGGTAGGTAAAGATTATCCTGTAGTTGTACCAGCATGATAGACTAGTGAAAAGCAAAGGGAAGGTCCTTAAAGTATTGGTAGCAATGTTCTTGCTAGATCTACCTTTATTTTATGGGGGAAGGAAAAATCCTTTTTTTCAAAGGAATGATGCTGACCTCCTAAGTAGTTATATCTACTACTACTATCTGTGGATTGACTTCAGTTTTTTGAACCCTTACTTTTTCTGTCTTAGCAACTCTAAGACAGAGTCACAAAAATGGGGATATATGACTTGCCTAGAGTCTACAGCCGGGAGTGTCTGAGGACAGATTTGAACCTAGGTCCTCCCAGCTCCACCTGGCACTCTAGCCACTGTGCTACCCAGCTGCTCTGATTGACTTTCCATTTAAACACATGCTACCTTCTTTTAGAAAAGGGATCAGCCCTCTCCCACATTCTTTAGCAGATTACTCCCAGTCTCCATGCCTTCAAGTCTCTCCCTCTCTAATCCATCATCCACTCATGGTCAGTCATTTTCCTCAAGTGCAGATCTGCCCATGTCATCCCTCTGTTCAGTAAATTCAACTGATTCCCTATCTCATTGATGACTTCCTGTCTCTCTCCCTTTCTAGTCTTATTCTTTTCTGCCCTTCATGTACTCTACAATCCATCAGCAATTATCTTTTTTTAGATATCCTAATCTTGTGTCTTAGCATCAGTTCTAAGACAGGAGAGTGGCATGGTCTAGGTAATTGGAGTTAAGTGACTTACTCAAGGTCACATAGTTCCAGGAAGTGTCTGAGACCGGGTTTGAACCGAGGTACTCCTACCTCTGGGTCTGGTGCTCTAAGTACTGTGCTACCTTGCTGCCCCAAGCAGTAGCCTTCTTGCTGTTCTTCACACAGAACAGTTCATTTCCTGATTTTGCTACTTTGTACCGAAGTCCTCTATTCTTGGTGTTCTCTCCATCCTAACCTCCACCACCTGGCTTCTCTGTCTTCCTTCTAGATTCAGCTGAAATCCCATTTTTTCCAAAGAGATTCCAAATCTCTTGCATGCACATAGTTGTTTGTGTGTTCTCTCCTCTATTAGAATGTGAGCTGCATAAGGCAGGGACCCTCTTTTTGGCTTTCTTTTTATCCCCAGGGCTCAGCAGAGCAGCTGGCACAGTGGAAACACTTAATAAATGTTTGTGGACTGACTGATAATATCATCTCTGCTCCATCACTAATCTGCAGTCTCTCCTTATCTACTGGTTGTTTCCTAGCTGCATACAAACACACTCAGGTCTCTTTCATGGCTTCTCTAGGAGAGGGTAGGTTCTCTCTACATCTTTGCCACCTTAGATTCCTCTCTGCATCAAAGACTCTATGCCCAGAGCTAGGAACAGACTTAAACACCCATCCAGTGACAGAGCGTGATCTTACTGGGTGCCTTGTTTACAGAAGAGAAAATTCAGCAGGAATCAGAAGTCACTGTATGGTTGAGGAATAATATAAATACATGCTTTAAAAGAGTTAAAAGAAATTACAGTTGTGGTTTTAAAGCTGTAGCAACATGTTTTCTTATTCCTGCTGATATTAGCTATGGCAGGAAATTCCACTTTCTGTTGTGTTAATAAGTGTGGAAATACTATTAGGATTTTTGTCTTCAGTATTTACTAAGTGTGATAAGTAAGGCACTTTGCTAGGTGTTGGGGGTGCAAGGATGTGGGCACAGCTACACATTTTTTAATGCCTTTTCCTTCCATCTTAGAATCAGTACTTTATATTGGTTCCAAGGCAGAAGAGCGGTAAATACTAGAAATGGGGTTGTGACTTCGTCAGGGTCATAGCTGGAAGTATCTGAGATCAGATTTGAACCCAGGTCCTCCCATCTTTAAGTCTGGCTCTCAATCTGCTGAGCCATCCAGCTGCCCTCCACATTATACTTAATAAAGTATCAAATACATAATATACTTAATAAAAGTGTCAAAATAGAACTTTTGCTCTTAATATTTACTAAGCGTGATAAGTAAGGCACTGTGCTAGGTGCTGGGAGTGCAAGGATGTGGGCACAGTTCTAGTAAGATCTCAGAAACCTTACTGCCTCAGAGGGAAGGCTACAATTTGAACACAAACAAGTCTGAGACTTAGTAGAATGTGAGAGGGATAAAGGAGAGCCTGGCAAGGTGCCATGAGAAATTTGCACATGATTATCTGAACCAAGTCCATCCCTGCTGCCTTCCCCAAGGCTCTGCACCATCCTGTAGTCTGTTGTCATCTAGCTTTGGTATCAAGAGATCATTAGATGGGGGCAATTAGGTGACTGAGAAGAGAAATTTTTTTAACCCCAATTGCCTAAGCCTTACCTGTTTTCTTCTACCTTGAAACTGATATTTTATATCCTGAGACAGAAGGTAAGGGATTTTTTGTTGTTGTTTTAGTTTTTTTTTTTTTTAAGAGATCATTAGTTTATTAGAAGAAGTAAGGTGACTCAGCAGAGTGTCAGATCTGGAGTCAGAAAAACTTGAGTTCAAATGTGACCTCAGACACTAAGTAGCTGTTTGATCCTTTGCAAGTCACTTAACCTCTGCCTCAGTTTCCTCAACTGTAAAATGGGGATGATAATAGCAAGCACCTACCTCCCTGAGTTGTTGAGGATGAAATGAGGTAATATTTATGAAAGTGCTTAATATAGTGCCTGACACTTAGTAAATCCTCTGTAAATGTTTATTCCCTTCCATTATGTAGCGGGGAGGCTATTACCCTAAAACTGCTTGGGAAAAAGTGAAGATTTTCATCTCTTCGAGCTTGTAAGGCTTCCTTAAACTTCATTTAAGTCCTTTAAACAGTGCATCCCTATAACTTGGGGATAGAGAAGAGACGATACATATATACACATTTGCATTTTCACATTCACACAAACATATATGTATATACACATACATAGATGTATGTACACATGTGTCTTTATATACAGAAACAAAAACTGGTCCTGTGACATTCCCTTTCTCTAACCCTCCAGCTTACATCTCATTCTCTCTTACCTAAACGGACTTTGAAATTGGCTTGAAAATCTTGTTTGAAATGTAATTCAGATTTTGCTTATATTCAATTGAAAGTCATTTGCTCGAGAGGGCAAGAGCTTTTTTGCTTAGGATTCTTCCCCTCCCCCTAGCTGGGCACCAACTTCACTTTGTCCTGCTCATTGGGTACAGCTGTTACCCCTGAATACCTCTTGCCAAAGGACTGTGGGGAGATTCTGAGCTATTAACCTCTTGGGAACTGTTAGTTATTTCTCATCTGTATAATTGTTCCCAGATCATCATCAGTAAGCTGAGAGTTGTACTTAGATTACAGATGCTCAACTTCTTTTAAAAAAAAAAATAGACTAAAACATCACAGAGTGAAAAGCTTTGGAAGCAAAGAATGGAAACTCCATCTGTAGGGCTGCTGTTGAATAACACAAGATACTTCAAATATCATACCCAAATATAGTCAATTCTTGATTATCCACCCTAATGAAATGGAGCTGACTTAAGTAATAAAAATTTATTTATATAAAGCTTTATAATCTGTTTTTATACTTGATTTATATTGGGGGATGTCTGATGATTTTGGAACTGACCCTGTAAATAAAGTTATGAAGTCACACCCTTGAAGACTTGACTTATAAGGACAGTCATCTGGCTTCTCCCCAGGTTGGCTCCTTTGGTCTGAATTCTTTCCTTCTCTGCATGGGACATAGATAGCATCACCCTACTGTAGAGTCCCAACTGATCCAGAGTTCTCTTTTGTCTTTAAAATCCCCAAAGTTAGGGTCTACACTTTCCCTGGGCTGGAGGAAGTAATTTAATTTTTGGTTTTAAAGGTTTTTCACTCATTTTATTCAGCAAGGTTTTGGGGGGCACCTGTGAACCTCTTCTTAATTTCATTAAGAGTAACCTAACAATTATTATATTGCTTGCCTTCTCAAGGTGGAAGGGAGGCCAGGAGGGAGAGAATTTGAAACTCAATTTTTTTTTAAACCCTTACCTTCCTACCTACCCTAGAATCAACACTGTGTATTCGTTCTAAGGCAGAAGAGTGGTTTGGGCTAGGCAATTGGGGGGTTAAGTGACTTGCCCAGGGTCACACAGCTGGGAAGTGTCTGAGGCCAGATTTGAATCTAGGACCTCCCGTCTCTAGGCCTAACTCTCAATCCACTGAGCCACCCAACTGCCCCCTGATATGTGTAATTTAGCAATTTTCACCTATAGTGCCAAACTATTTTCCAGAATTAATTTTGAAAAAATGAATGTTGTTTTTTGAAACCTGTAATTGGGAGTTATTTAATGAAATAAATAAAATATATTCAAAATAAAAAAGAATCTAAAAATAAATTAATATGAGGTTTGATTCATGTGATTTCTCAGGACTTTTCAATATTGTTGTCTTTAATTTTTAAGCCTTAAGAGCTACTGTCACCAAGAATAATGTGTCTGTGACCGAAGGAGATGACCTGGATCTTACCTGCAGCATTGCAACGGATCAGAAGGATGATATCGAGGCAGAGGTCACTTGGTACTTTAGCAAGGTACCCGACAGTTCTCTGCCCGATGCTCACATTTTGGCAAGCATGGACTACAATTCCGTGGTGCGCAGCCCATTGACAGTCGCCTTAAATCGTGTGGGGATGCATTCCTACCGCCTGCTAGTACGAGATGCTAACAAAGAAAATTCTGGCTACTATTTCTGCCACGTGGCTCTCTGGGCACCAAGGCACAATAGGACCTGGCAGAAGGTGGCTGAGAAGATGTCAGAACCAGCTGGAGTGGAGGTAACCTTGCCTGGTAAGTGATTTGGTTATCAATGGAATTCGTGAAAAGGGCTTTTCTCTTCCTAAGCATAATCCCTCCCACTCAGTGCTAGGCATGAGCAAATTAAATACATTTGCTTTATTTAGGTTTCCCCTATATCCGTAGAAATGAACTTTTGACCAGGTACCCCCTCAGCTAGGGATGAAGCTAAATTGTCGGAGCTTGAATCTGGTAGGGTTGAAATAATGTGGCCTCAGTCTCAGTGACTTCATTGGAGGGAATTTCATTTCCTTTTGTTGCTCAGATTTATAGCATCAGGGTGTTCCTGAATGGCTCTTTGAAACAGATCCTCATCAGAGAAAGGATGGACTATCATTCTTTCTTCTCTTATCCTGGGACTCCTAGGAACTGTAGCAGGGGCTCCAAATTTATCTTGGTGCTTTTCCAAAATCCCAAAGCTGAGAAAAAAAAAAAAGGAGAGGATTTCCTCACTTAAGGGGAACCCGTTTTTCCCTTGAGCCTCCTCAAATCTACAGATATTTTATTCCTCGATGGTAAGTTCAGGAGCCCATGCTATTTTGTCAGAGAGTTTTAATGTCCTTGCCTGGCCCCAGACAAAATCAGACCAAGCAGCATCATTGGAGGGTCCAAGCTTTGTTTCTAGAAACATTCACTTTTCCATGTGACAGAGAAGGAAGAACACAGGAGCCGGGATCCAAAGATCAGGATACACGTTTTAGCCCTTTTAATCCTCAGCAAGTCTCAGACTTCCATTTCCTCATCTGCAAGATGAGAATAACAATGCTTGACCTACTGAGGGAAGTGTTTTGCCAGCCTTGAAAGTGCTTTGTTATTATTGTTTAGTCATTTCAGTCATATCTGGCCTTTTATGATCCCATTTGGGGTTTTCTTAGCAAAGATTTTAGAGTATTTCCCCATTTTATAGATAAGGAAACTGAGGCAGACAGGGTTAAGTGGCTTGCCCAGAGTCACACAGATAGTTAATGTCTGCGGCCAGATTTTAACTCATGAAGATGAATCTTCTGACATCCAGCATTCTATCCACTGTACCACCTAACTACCTTAAAGTGATAGAGAAATGTGAATTGTGAACTCCCATGTTGCAACTTTTTTAAAAAATGGTTATTGAAATTTTTATTTTGATATCACTTTCATTACCCCATCCAGAGTCATTCCTCAAAATTAGGATTAAAATGAGGTAAGCTATGGGGGGGATAGGAACCAGGTTGACCTAAATAAACCAAATCCAGCATGATATGTAATATTTCACACCCCCACTTTGCAACTTTTCACACACACTGAGAAGGGTTAAGCACTATTCTGGCCTCTTCTCTCCTTTCCTTCCCTACTTTTCCTCTCTACCCCAAACAGAGGTCTTTAGACCCCCAAACTCTTGAACTCTCCCTCTTAAATTCTGTTTCGGCAGTTCTTCCAAGTTAAATTAGCTAGGCTGAATGAAGCATGCATTGAATGGGGTCAGCTTGCCCTTTTCCTCTTTCCCTTAATCCTCCCCTCACACTAGAGAGACTGTTCCAATGAAGGAGACTATAGGGACAGCACTCTTATGCTTCAGATTTAGGACTGTTGCTAAGCCATATCACATTGGCCTTTTTTTTTTTAAAGGTCTGATAAAGAGAGATTAGACATGCCCTTTTTGTCCTGTCATATTGAAAGGAGCCAGCCTACTGTGATACAAAAAATACTGAGTCAGGAAAGAACTGGGTTAAAATTGCAGCTCTGACATTAACTAGATGACTATAGCTAAGTCACTTCAAGATTGGGAGCTTCTGTTCCCTTATCTATAAAAATGAGGATAACAGTGCCTTTAAAACCCATGTTTTTAAGGGCTTTATAAGTCTTAAAGTGCCTTACCAATGTGGGTGGTTGTCATTAAACAAGAAAATCACATTCTATTACTTTAAGACTCTGAAATGGTAAATTCTTTGAGGACAAAGATTGCCTTTTTTTCTGCCTGCCATAGCAGGATCACGGTCCATGTGGGCACAAGCAACAGAAATATGGAAGGGTAATGCCCACTGAGACCCTTTGGCTTCTCTTGAGTTGGTTTTGCCCCTTATTATTCACTTACTGTGTGGTCATGTCAGAGCCTGAGTTTCCTCATTTGTAAAACTCAAATAAAAGTCTTCGTATTGCTTACCTCAGTGGTATCATGAGGAAAATGAGATAATGGAATGCAAAGCACATAGCAGACTTTGATTTGCTATGCCAATACCAGTTATTATCATTATTATTAATTAAACATACTTAACTTTTCCTCAGCTGTGTGATTCAGCTGCTTAATTGTTTTCAAACCCAAAGTATCAACTGTTGTCAATTCTATATAGAGTTCTGACCCCTCTGTTCTCCCCAGACTTCTGAACATTATTGTCCCATGAACACTCATTTTCTTCAGGAAAACCTCCCTGGATGTGGTGGAGATTCTGATGTCCATTTATTTAGGCTTTATTTTGCAAGCTCAAGAGTGTTTATAGCACCACAGATTTAGAGTTGAAAGCAATCTCAGAGGTCCTAGAGCCCAACACTCTTTATTTTACAATTGAGGAAACCAACTTAGAAGGATAAAGTGACTGAATGGACTATAGTCATAAAATTTGTAAATGTCTGAGGTGGGATTTGAACCCAGGTCTTTCTGGGAGCATAGCCTGATGGATCATGCTCTTTTAATATTTCAACACAACTACAGGGAGGCAGATGAAAGAAAAGGTCTATAGGAGAGGTTCACAGCCTGAATGCTTCTCACTCCTCAAATCATCTTCAGCCTTGGTGGTATGTTCAGTTACCCTTTTTAGCAGGGCAGCCCGTCCATATCTGAAGAGCTCATGGGGCAGGGCAGATCTGGGAGCCTTTTCTCTTCCCATCCAAACCACGTGTCCAACACATAGGGAGGTACTGAACTGGAACGATGTTGGCCCAACCAGAACTCTCCTTAGCAACTCTTCAAAATAAAACAGATGTTGTCAGCACCAAAGGAGGATTTTTCATCTCTTGAGCTGAATTTGTTCCACAGCTCTGATCCTGGGCATGTTGTGTGATGCTGTCAAATCCCAAACACTGAGTAACCCCCACTCCTGGGTTCTGAGTCACTGCCTGAGCATATTTTTTAAGTGGGCTGCCTGCTCTTCAATTTTGGGAGTCCTTTGAAGTCTCGATGCATTGATCTTAGCACAGGGGGGCTGCAGGGCTGTCAAATTACAGGAAGAGATCTTGTGGGAGGCGCTGAGGTTCTCTTTCGTGGAAGGGAGTGAATTAGGTTTGTGCTTTCCAGACAGTGAAAAGGAAGAAAAAGAAAGAGAGTGAGAGAGGGATATATGTGTGTGTGTGTATGAGAGACAGAGTCAGAGACAGAGACAGAGAGAAAGAGAAAGGAAGAAGGGGCAAATGGCAGAATATTGTTATCTTTAAAAATATTAATATGATAACTAATTTGATATCTGTGTATATATTATATATGTATATTGTACATATGTGTATTTATATACATGTGTACATATATATATTTGGATATCTCTGTATACATTTACATCCAGATATATATCCAAAAATGTCAATAGATAATAAATATGATCTCTACATACAAATACATGTATATATGTGTGTGTACATATATATATATACATATATATATTTTTTTTTAGCTTCTGTAGAGGTATTCCCAAGGTAGGGGAGCAGACCTATGATTTAATTCACTGAATGAACTCCCAAGTGAGGAAACTTCCTCAGACAATGCTGATTTCTATCTACAGTACAGCTACCGTCTTAGAGCCTGGACCATTGAAAAATGAAATGATTTGCTCAGAATTACTCAGTCAATATGTGTCAGAGGCAAGAACAGAATTCAGGTCTTCCTGACCCTAAAGCTGACAAAACCTCATGGGCTGTATGAGTTGCTTCTTTGAAAACACTTTGCAAATCTTCAAGCTGTGTATAAATGTTATTTGTTATACACATTCATATCATCTAATCTGCTACTGTAGCCTACTCCATATGTATGGGAATGCCTTGTTTAGTGGGTAAAAAATGCTGGATGGAAGAGGACTTCCTTTCAAATCCTTTCTGTACTACTTTTTATCTGTATGACCTTGGACAAATCACTTCATCTCTTGGGTCTTGATTTTCTTTATCAGTGAATTGAGAGGGTTGGGCTAGATGACCTCTAAGGTCCTGTCCACCTCTAAAGCCAATGAATAAATGCATGTGTGTGTCTACACACACACACACACACACACACACACACACACACACACACACACACATACCACACACAAGCACCTTTATCAAAGTAATGGTTATGTTAGGAATAAAATGTGTGTCTAGAGTTCCGGAGATAGCAAGGACAACAGTGACTTTCCTCTCATAGAATATTCACAGATATTCATGATGAACAAACCCATAGGGAACACTAGTGATAGAAAAAGCTGCTGCTGCTGCTGCTCCCACCACAGCCGCCCTCTGCTGTCTCCTTCTCCTTTCTCTTCCAAAGGCATCTTCTCCCCCGCCCCCACGTCCACCACACACTGCAGCTGCTTGTACAGCTGGCCGGAGGTATGAAGTCCAGAGCCTTCAGGGCTTTGCAAGTCTGCTCCCCTACTCAGAAACTTTTGGTCCTAGATTGCTGGCACTGGGACATCTGGGGGGTTTGCATGACATAATGCATAAGCATTATACTACTTCAGATAACTGAGAGGTGACTTGAAAGTATGTGCCCTTTGGAAGATGTTAGGGAAAGGATCTAGAAAGAGATGATCTTGAAGCACTTTCTGCAGCCACTTTCCCAATTTTGTAGATTCATTGAGTCAGAGACCATCCAGGGCAACCAGAGCAGCACTTGCATCACAATTCATGAATATTTTGATTAATAGAAAAAGGAGACATTAAGACCATTTTTCCTGAATTGTTTTGTCATTGTTTTCGGGCCGTCAGGACCTTCAGGAGTCCAACTGCCTCTCCTCCACTTCCTTCCCTTTCCCTGCCACAGCTCACCATTCACACTGGCCCTCTCCATTTACAAAGCTCTGATAAACTATGAGAAAAAACAACAACAAAATCATTTTGGGACCTCAGTCTTGCCTGGACAAGTAACATTCTATTGGTAGTTAACCGTAGAGCTCACTAAGAAAAATCCAGAGTTTTATCACCATCTTCCTGCCCTGTATGTAATCTTGATCCACTCAGGGTATGGACCAGGATAGTGTTTAGAATAAGTAATTTTCTAATGGAAAAGGTTTCATGAGAAAATTCATCTATCCTAAAGATGTGATACGACAATTTCAGGACATGGTACAAATTTCAGAATCAAGAAGAACCTGAAGAAAATCTGTGGCTAGTTTTCTTGTCAGCAGATAAATGCCATAAGAGGCTGATAATAATGAGGGTTGCATTTATGGGGCTATTTAGAAATCGTGCTCCTTCCAGGAGCCTCATGAGGTTGGTAGTATAGCTATTATTATCCATATCTTAGAGATGAGGAAACTCTGAGGCTCAGGTTAGATGATTTGCTTGAAGTCACACAAATTGTGTGGTGGAGCTGGGACTTCAGCCCCCACCAAAGTCTGTTGCTTCAGGAAGCTATGGATTAAACTCTATCCAAATTACTTAAGCATGAATTCTTGAGATAGTGAGGGATGCCTGTTCTCCCTTCCCACTATTAGCTAGGTTTCAGGTAAGAGAAAACACAGGTTCCTAGCCAACAAGGAAATATATACTGTCTTTGGGATGAATCGGAGCTAGTGTTGTGGCTTTGATGAACCAGAGGACACCAAAAGCAGCCAGGAAGAATACCATATTTCCCTATGTTCCCTTCTGACACTTCCTCCGCCTCCTCCTCTACTGCTGATTTTTTGAGTAACAATAGTATAAACTTAGATAGATAATAAGTACTTAACTCTGAATCCATACTTCAGCTACAAGGGATTAGAGAATGGGCTTGGTGTGCATGGATGCCTACCTCAGTCTTCCTGAATCTCTGGGCATAGGACATATTCCTGAAGCTTTATTCTACTCTCTTCTTTTGTTTTTGTTCATTTGTTTCAGTGGTGACCCACTTTTCCTGACCCTATTTGGGGTTTTCTTGGCCACCTGGATGTCCATCATTCCTCCCTAATATGGCACAGCATCATCTCTCACAGATGGTCTCTCATCCTGCCTTAGTTGTCATTTACTTTCATATACAGTAACCCACGTCCCAATCTCTGGTCAGAATTAGCTTCATAAGGAAGTGTTGATCATCTTTGGGTCCATGCCTATCTTCTGCTCATCTTTATCCTTGGCAAGAGCCATACTTATTTCTAATATAACCTAGATAATTAGTCATCAGTTCTTAGAAGGCAATCATACTTTCTACCAAGCAGGGGTTAGGAAGAAAATGGCATAACAGCCCTCACTGCTTCCCCTAAACCATCTAACTCTTTTTTAATCCTGTTCTTTTCCCAATGTTAATTATTTCCTATTTTTCCTATATTTATAGCTTGCTTTGTGTACATTTGTTTGCATGTTGTCTTCTGAGTCAGACTGTAAGTTCCTCGAAGGCAGGGACTGTCTTTTGCCTCTTTTTGTAGCTTCAGCATTCAGCAAGATGCTGGCACATATTGGGCACTTAGTAAATATTTCTGGATTGCATAGGTACATGACTTATCAGACTTGATGTCCTTGGAGCCAGTTCTTGCCAGGCCCACTGATGACTCCAGGCCTTGGCCATCATGACAATGAGTATTCTGAAGGGTGAAAAAACCTCTTGAGAGAAGGCTGCTTTGAATTTTGAATCCATGATTCATTTTATAGCAAAGAAGGCAGGTCACAATGCTTTCCTGGCAAGTCTGCAAATAATAACTATTCATATTTTATTTTGAAAAATGCAAAGTGACCCTCAGGGATTTTTCTCAGAAAACAAAGTCCAGGGTCAGTGCTGGGTCAGAATTCCTTCATCCTTTTGTCCAACACTATCTACAGCAGCATCTCCTATGGTATCTCACTGGAGCTTATCGCCCTAACCAACCAGTGTTCATCCCAAATTATCAAGCAAAGGGTGAAATGTTATTGAAGAAGATAAAGAAGGGCCCAATACAATTTAGAAGAAAGAGTTCCATCAGAGAATTTAAAAATAAAAGGCTGACTCAACTATCCAGAAATTAATTCCACAAGATAATAGCTGATATTTACCTAGCCCTCTAAAGACTGAAAAAAGACCTCTGATTTTTTTCTGAGCCTCACAACAATGCTACAGCTATTATTAGCCCCCATTTTACAGATGGAGAAATTGAAACGCAGAGAGATCATCTCATCATAGCTCACATAGCTCAGCATTAAGGTTTGCAAAGTATTTGACATACATTATCTCATTTTAGTCTCATGGCAGCCCTGTGAGGTAAGGTCTCTTATCTTCCCTATGTTATAGATGATGAAACTGAGGCCAGGAGAGGTTACTGTTTAGTGTAGCTATAGAATTAGAAGGGATCTCAGGGGCCATTGAGGTCACCTCCATATAGTTATACAGGCAGTAATATTGGAGAATAGATTGAAATCTCTATCTTTCTGACTTGAAGTCCAGTACTCTGGGCCATACTACCTTCCACCCAGAAAGCATTTACACAACCAACCTTTTGTGGCCTTTGAAGGGAAAATGGCAGGATTTATGCTAATTTTTCCTGCTATCTAAATTAGATGAAAGTGAAGTCTGGATCTGTGATTGGAAGGGAAAGCCTTAGCTTAGAACTACAGTAAATAGGCTACCATCAGGGGAGAAAGGCTGGGGATGAAAACTGTGAGCATTATAACAAAATTTCCCTTTTGTGTTTAAAACACATTGGAATAAGCATTTCATTTTTAAATGACAGTGCTTGTGACTGAGCTATTTTTGGGCCCATTCCTCCATCACATTTGGCAACAAATACACCTTTATGGAGTTTGAAATGTATTTTGGAGACAGAAAAGAGAGGAATTAGATTCAGAAATGATTGCACAAACAGAAAAAGATGAAAATAATCAATAATTTTACCCCTAAACCACGTACAACCTAAATTTGTTTGCAAAATACTTATTTGAAAATAGTTTGAAAATTCTTGCCTGTGGGCTATCTCCATCCCTATCTCTTATGCCCCTTAACTCGCCTCTCCCTTCAGTTTCTTTACTCCCACATTCTTTTTCCTCCAGGGATCCCATATCTGGCTGCAACCATTACTCCAAACCATACCTATATTTAGAACAACTCTTTTCCCTTTATTCAGACAGCTTCTGAATTCTTTTTTTTTTTAATGGACCTGTGATTTCATTAGCTTTGGGAATTTCTGATGAGGAACTTCTTTACCAATACAATTCACCAACTTTTCTACAACTTATAATCTTAGAAAACTAGTTGGGGCATAGAAAGGGAAAGCAGCTTGCTTAGGGTCTCCCAGCCAGGATGATGAGAGGGAGGATTTTGGCAGGAGGGTAGTGATGGGGGAGGGGGGAGGGAATCTTCCTGACTGAGGCTGGCTCTCTCTATCCATTACATTACCCTTCTTCCATCTGAAATCTTAACTATTCCAGAAATTTGCCTCTAACTATTCCAACCCACCCTGATTTCTCCCTTCAACACTTTTGTAATCTTTGTACTGTACAATCTATCATTTAAGTTCTATCAGAAGGATCATAGTTCTAAAGCTAGAAGGGACTTTAGAAACCATCAAGTCCAACCCTTTCACTTTACACATGAGAAGACTGACTCATCTGAGGTCATTCACATAGTAAACATCAACAGGATTTGAACTCTGGACCTTCAACTCCAGAACTAATTCTTTTTCCCTCTGGACTTAGCCAGTGCCTTGTTATTTACTATCATTTAAAAATAACAAATTCATGCATGATAACCCTGTCACATCAACTAGATTGTAACGTCTGAGGGCAAGGACTACAATGTGATGCTTCCCTGTATCTTCTGTAATGCTTCAGATGCTGCTGGGCATAGGATAATTCCTCAGTACCTGCCTGATCTTTGGGTCATTTTACCCATGACAATACCTAAGAGGTATTAAATGATTTGGGGCTTGCATTTAGTGGTAAAGGGGCAGAGATGGGGTCTGGCCCTCACTCTGCAGATTCCAAAATTTGCTCTCCTTCCTTTGTACTGGGCTTTATTGAATCTGTAAACATTTCTTGAGCACCTACTGATGTGCAAAGTGCCATATTTGTCCCTTGTAGACTTTTGTTTTAATCTGTACTGTGATTTCAGTGGTGTAGCCACCTTCTAAAGCAGAGACTCCCTCCACCAATGCAGACTAACAGCTGCTCTACAGTTTACAGTCTTTGCTGCCAGGGACGCTCTGGGGTTAAGTGACTTCCCCAGGGGCACCTCGCCAGTGTCTGTTAGCCTTCTGTCTGCCAAGTCCGGATGCTTCTCCCTTTGGAGGAATAAAAGTATGAATAGAACAAAGTCTCTGTCCCTGGGGGCAAAGGAGATCCACCCTTCCCCCCTTCCCACACACACACTCCTCTTGCTCTGGAAACTTTAATAAAAATCAGTGTTCCCATTGCTTCTGAAAGGGAGAGATTCATTATCCCTCTGATTTCCCAAACTACAACAGCCTTTTCAGGTCAGGTCTTTATGTGTTGATTTAACCAGTTCCAATGGAAAGTCCTCAAGGGCAAGGACTAGCTCACTTTTGTATCCTCCCTTCTTTATTTCCTCCTTCCCTCCTTCCTTTTTTCTTCTCTCCCTCTCTTCCATTCTCACTTCTTTCCTCCCTTTCCTTCTCCCTTACTTTCTTCCTTTCTCCTTTCCTCCTTCATTCCTTCCTTTCTTCTTCCCTCCCTCCTTTCTTCCTTCCTCCCTTCTTCCCAGGCTAATGAAAGAGTTGACAGATGCTACCTCAAAAGTCTAGTGAATTTCATGATCCTCTTACTCTCTTAAATCATGCAAAAATCAATCTTCTAGGTTATGAAAGCAGCTCATTGTAGTTGAAAGAGCTCTCAAAGACCTGAACTGGAATTCTACATATGACCCTTCCTGGTTGGGTGACTTTGCACAAATCTCTTGGCCTCTTTGAGGCTCAGTTTCTCATCTGTGAAATGGAGATGATCCTACCTATCCCATAGTTTTGTTGGGGTTTTTTAAACCCTTACCTTTCATCTTAAAATCAATACTTTGTATTTGTTCCAAGCAGAGTAGTAAGGGCTAGGCAATGGAGGTTAAATGACATGACCAGGATCACACAACTAGGAAGTGTCTGAGGCCAGATTTGAACGTAGGACTTCCCATCTCTAGACCTGGCTCTCACTACACTGAGCTACCTAACTGCCCCCACCCATCCCATAGTTTTTGAGTTTCAAGTAAGAGAATAGAGATGTTAAGGCACTTTGTAAATTGCTATTATTTTGAGTATTTGCACTTTACAAATGGAGAAACTGAGGCCCAGAGAGATTTAGTGGCTTGTTCATGATTACAGAGTGATTGTTATTAATCATTTCTAAGACCCCAAATGCTAATTCCCATTCCTTTCTTCTTCACTGTCCTTTCAGCAGTGAGACTTCAAACTTAGTTACACTGTACCTTTGACCAGGGATATGCTGCTAAATGTTTGGCAACCAACATTCTGAAAAAAGAAAAAGAAGATATATATAAAATACACTTCTGAGTTTGATCTGCATTATTAACATTTTCTCCATCACTTTCTTAAATCTAAACAATTCACAAAACAATAAATCAAATGCTGATTTGTAGACAATAAACACTGAATTCATTTCTAGTCCCATATTGAAAGCCTTTCTATCATGATAGAACCTCAAAATCTGTGTGCTCTACTGGCATTGAGTTAGGAGACTGAGAGTCACCTTCATGCCATTATGGAGCATCAGTGGGACATTTGTGTAAACACATATAATGCTAGAATGAGCTAAGTGCCCCTAGAAAGGTATAAACAAGATGTGATCCAAGTTCAGAGGGGGGAAGATTTTGTGAAAATTTCATGGAATAAATCCTGAAAGATAGTTAGGATTTTTACAGATGGCAGCAGAGGAGAGGAGAGTGTCCCAGGCAGGAGAAACAGCATGAGCAAAGGCAGAAACTAAAAGTAAAGAGTAAAAATTCTATTACTAAAAGCCAGAGAATTCATGACTTGCCCAGGGACACTAGGCTAATTAGCATCAGATTGGAAACTAACTGCCTTCTTACCTTCATCTGGTACTCATTTTTACTATATTGGTGAGGCAGGATGGAACAATAGGGAGAATGCTGAAGGACACATTAGAAACCTTAGCTCTGATCTTCACTAGTTGTGTAACTGAGAGCAAAGCATTTCATCATTCTTTCACTTACAATTTCTTCATTTGAAAAATGACCACAGTAGGCCAGATTCTCTCCTAAGAACTGAGATTCTATGACATTCAAAAGATATGTTGATATCTGTATTCATCAGTATTAGCTTTCCCAGGGAGCTAACATGGCTTCTCTACAGTGGAAGATTTTGGTTACATATAATGAGAAGCCTCCTAACCATCAGAACTGTTCAGTATAGGCTACATGGGAAGATAATGAGTTCCCCATTACTGGAGAGCTTCAGCAGAGGCCAGGTGGCATGGGAGGGATTTTGTATTAGGGGTTCCTGCTGCAGGTACAAGTTGGACTAGATCTCTCTCTGAGAGGAAAGTGACCCCATTATTTTATTTTGCTTCATATTAAGATGAAACCAATACTGCATACAAATGGGAATTTGTTAGGAAGATGGTGTTTCATAGAAAAGTAAGCAGGAATGAGGACTGATCCTTTGATCTCTTTGGGAAGGAAGGAGGGAGGAAGAGAGGGAAGGAAGAAGGGGTGAAAGGAGGGAGGGGGAAGGAAGAAGGGAAGGGAGGAAGGAAAAGAAAGGACATAAGGATGGAAAGAAGAAAAAAGAGAAAGAAGAAAAGAAAGAAACAAATGTTTATTAACCACCTGCTACATACCAAGTTCTTTTAAAATATTATCTAATTTGATCCCAACAGCAACTCCAGGAGGTAGATACTATTATTATGCCCATTTTATAGTTTAGAAAATTAAGGCTAACAGAGGCTAAGTGACTTATCCTGGTTCATAGAGCTACTAAGTGTCAGAAGCTGAATGTGAATTGAAGTCTTCTTGACTTCAGACCTAGAGCTTTGTCCACTGAATTTTATACAGCTAATTCTAGAGGCTAAGTGATTTACACAAGAACACACAAGAACAACCATATATGTCAAAGGCAGGGCTTGAACTCAGGTCTTCTTATCTCTGAGGCCAGTTCTCTAACCACTAAGTCACATTGCCTCTTGACAAAACAAATTCAATAACAACAAAAAAAATCAATGAAGTAAACAATGCAAATTCATAGCTACATACTTCAAAAGTATAGGTTGTGTGTAACTAAGAAAAATATTAATAATATTTTATAACAATAACATAGCTGCAGGTGACAGACAGTGTACAATTTCACAAAGAATAATATTTCCCCCTCTTAGAAACATCTAAGAGCATTAGACACTGAGATAGTTTATCTTCAAGGGAGAATTTTTTCCAATAAAATAAAAACTTGATTCATTGAAAGCAAAAATGATGAAGACAGTGGTGAAAGCTTCTTCTGGTCCAGAATCAGTTCATAATGAGAAATTCTTGAGGTTCTCATCTTCATACATAGGGAGAAAAATTCAAAATTCCATTTTATTCTTGGTCTCTTAAATGATGAAGTCACTTAGCTCAGTTACAAAGCTATAAATTTCATCAGACGTGTAAATCACCAAAGATGCACTCCATGACCTCAACAGTTTATAATCTAGATGAGTCATACATAAATCTAAGCTGTTTAGTCAAGGTGATTTGGACAGAGAAGATGTTGATGATTGAGGCAATTGAAGCTTGTAGTGTGTGTTTATAGAATTGTGGAAGACCAGTGCTATAAGGGACCTTTCAGATTATCCAAGAGGAGGGAAACTGAGGCATGAGAGGTTAAAATGACTTGCTCAGGGTCATTTAGCTAGTAAGTGGCAGAGCCAGGACTAGATTTCCTGGCTGCAAGTCCTTCTGTTCTTCTAGAACATCATTAATAAAGGGAAATGTTTCTATTTCTATAGGAAATAATATAATACAGTGGAAGCTTCTTGAATATGGAGACTGTTTTATTTTTGTATTCCCAGCACCTAGCTAGCATTTATATAGTGCTTTAAGGTTTACGGCTAGCCTGATGCTTAATAAAAAGCACAGACTCTGCTATTAGACAATCTAGGTTCAAATCCAGCCTTTCACACTTAATGCTTAACATGATCTTAGGCAAGTCATTTAACTGCCCTGGACATCAGTATTCTCAACTGAAAAGGAGGGGGTATGGATTTGATGGCCTCTGGGGGTTTTCCAGCTCTAATTTTTTCTGAGAAGTATCTTTATGCTAATTGTCATTTCTATCATATTTATCAGTATGTTCAGGTTTGAAATAAAACATTTTTTCTAGATCCTTCTGGTACAATCAGAGGAACTTTATTGAATTTATACAGCCATGAGAAATAGTAGAAAGATCAAGGGTGCCAGGAGTCTGGAGCCCTGGATTCAAGTCCTGAATGTGTCCCTGATAAGCTCTGTGCCTTTTTTTAAGGGACCATTTATCTCTCATTTTTTTAATGTTAAAATTTTATTTCTTCTCCAATTACATATAAAAACAGTTTTTAATATTCATGTTTTTAAAAAATTTTGATCTGAATTCTCTCCCTCCCTTCCCTGAGATGGCAAGCATATAGCATGCAGTTACACAAGCAAAAATGTATAACATTTTTTCCATATTAGTCATTTTGTGGAAGAGATCTCTTACAGAAAAGAAAGTGAAATATAATATGTTTCGGTCTGCATTCAGACTCCATCAGTTCTTTCTCTGAAGGCAGATAGTATTTTTCATCATGAGTTTTTGGAATTGTCTTGGATCATTATATTGCTGAGAATAACTAAGTCATTTAAAATTGCACATCTTACAATATTGCTGTTATAGTATGCAGATTTCTCCTGGTTCTGTTCACTTTACTTTGCCTCCATTCATGTAAGTCTTTCCAGGTTTTTCTGAAATTCTGCTTATCATTTCTCATAGCAAGTTGTATTCCATTACAACCATATACCACAATTTGTTCAATAATTTTCCATTCAGGTATCTCCTCAATTGTCAATTCTCCGTCACCACAAAAAGAGGTCCTATAAACATTTTTGTATAAATATGTCCTTTTTCTGTTGAGTTTTGTGCCTTTTGTGCAAGATACCTCTGGGCCTCAGCTCTTGCATCTATTGAAGAGTACTTCCACCTGTATGAGCTCACATTCTTTTCTAGCTCTAACATTTTATCACTTGTATATAGTAAGATAGATGATTAATGAACTCTTACTGAAACCTGTCAGAGTAAAAAGCCACATGGTGTCTAAATGAGTTCTGGATTTGGAGACAGAAGACCAGGGCTCTGCTCTGAGAATTTGTTTTCCCTCCCTTCCCTTTGCCTTCTCTTCCCTTCCCTTCCCTTCCCCTGCTCCCCCATATCTCTGTGATTTCACTAATCTGCAGGGTACCCCATTCAGATCAGAATATTTTCTGCAGCTTTATAGTCTTAGAAAATTGCTCAGGACACATAGAAGTTAAGTCACTTCCCCAGGGCGACACTGTCAGAAGGTCTTGATCCCAGACTCCCCTTGATCCCAAAGCCAGTCCTTTGTGTACTTCTCCATAACACCTTTTCCCAGTTCTGATTCTTAATACCTGTGTGACCTTAGGTAGATTGCTTCCTTTTTGACCCTCAGTTTCCTCATCTGTAGGATGAAGGAGGCCAATTAGAATCACTGGAGGTCTCTTCTAACTCTGACATTCTAGGCTTGAGAGCCAGTTTTAGAGAAACTTGGAAAACTTCTTTCAACTAATGCATAGTAAAGTGAGCCAGAACCATGAGAACATTTGATCCCGTAGTGTTGAATGAAGCCATTTTGGAAGACTTGATCAGTACAGTGACCAGTTGGGATGCCAAAGGATTGATGATGAAGTGTACTGCTCACCTTCTGACACAAAAGTACCAGAGTCAAGATGCAGACTGTGGAAACATACCATTTTCAGACAGCCAGTATGGGGCTTACTTTGCCTGACTCAGCATATTTATTGCAATGGTTTTCTTTTCTTTTTTTTTTTTTTTAATTTCTTAGTGGCTGTGTAGTGGTAGAGAGAGTGGGAAGCAGAGATAGGCTAGCAAAAAAAAAAAAAACCAAACAAACAAAAAGGAGGGTCATTGGCTTCTTTTTAAAAATATTCACAGAAGAGATCAGAAGAAGGGTCAGAGAGAGTCCCAAACAAGACATCTTTGAACACTATAGATTGAATTTATTACAGACTTTAAAAGAAAAACAAGAAGAACTTCACAAGAGACCCAATTTCCCATATAATTTTCATTTTTGATTGTATTTTATGTATTTGATGTTGAAGTTTAGAAATTAAATGAATAAAAACAACTCTGGTTTAAAAAGAAAACATTTCATTTTCACCTATTGTGCTGTCTCTAGCAGGTTGCCCTTTGTGATCTCCGTTTTGTTCCCCCTTCCTTCACAGAGCCACTGTTTGAGGTGCTGCTAAATGCTTCTAAGGTCCCTGAGTATTCAGATGATCCCACGGAGCTGGAGTGCCAGATAGCAGATGTGAAGCATGCAGGTGCCAATGTCCGCTTCACTGTTTCTTGGTACTACAGGATGGACTCACGCAGTGATGAAGTTGTATCTGATCAGCTTCTTGCCTCCATGGATGAGGACTGGACTCTGAGATTTGGGGAGAAGAACAAGCAGCGGGCAAAGAATGGGGAGATGATGTTCTCCAAAGAGGATGGGGCCAGGTTCAGTTTTCGTATTCAGAGGACTTCAGAGGGAGACAGAGGAAATTATTACTGTGTTGTGTCTGCGTGGACCAGACAGCGTAACAAAAGCTGGATGAAAAGCAAGGAGGTCGTGTCCAAACCGGTCAACATTTTTTGGATTGCAGAAGGTAGGAAGGAGCTCTATACTTTTTCAGAGAGAATTAGCAGCTGTTATGGTACCCAACAGCCTCACAGATAGCAATGCTTTCTTACTTGAGTTAATGATATTTTAAAAACTTGAAATAATGAATATTTCAATGTCTGTTAGGACCCCCCATGAAAATGAGGGCATTGGGTAGGGAACATCTATGTTATATTCTACTTTACTATGTAGAAAAGGGATATAGCTTGTCCTGGAATATAGCTAAGTCTAATAAGCATCATCATAATAGTAATAGCAGTGATGGTACTGGTAGTGGTGGTGGTAGTCGTAATAGTAACAGTGGTGGTAGTGGTAGTAATGGTGGTGGTAGTAGTAATAATAGTGGTGGTAGTGATACTAGTGGTAGTAGTAGTGGTGGTGGTGGTACTAGTGGTAGTGGTAGCAGTAGTAATAGTAAGTACTGTAGCAGTAGCAGCCATTCATATAACTGTTATATGCCAAGTACTGTTTTAAGCATTTTACAAATATTGTCTCATGTGATCTTCACAACAACCTTGGGAAGTAGATGCTGTTATCACCCTATTTTATTGTATTTTTTATATTAATTTTTTTTATTTAATTTAGAGTATTTTCCCATGGTTACATGATTCATGTTCTTTCCCTCCTTCTCAAACCCCCTCCCCACCCAGTAGCCAATGCACAATTCCACTGAGTTTTACACATATCATTGATCAAGACCTATTTCCATAGTATTCATATTTGCAATAGAGTATCACCCCCATTTTAAAAGTGAGGAACTTGAGGCAAATAGCAGTTAGGTCACTTGCCCAAGATCACACAGCTTGTATCTGAGACTAGATTTGAACTCAGGTTTTCCTGACTTTCTAGGTCCACTATCCAGTCTATTGTACCACTTAGCTGCCTCTAAGTCTTTGGAAAAAGGTGTGTTCAGTGCTTTAATATTGGTAAACTGCTTTCTTCTCAACAACCCTCTGAGGTATAGATAGTATGATAATAAGCAATAATGACAATAATGACAGTAATGATAATTGGCACTCATGTAGCATGTTAGAGTTTACATCACCTCATTTGAACCTCACAGTGACCTTGTGATCTGAGGGAAGTACTTTTTTACAGAAAAGGAAACTGTTCATGAATGTCTGAGGCTGAATTTGAATTCAGATCTTTCTTGACTTGAAAGTCAGGCATTCTTTCTCTTTATAGACTCTTGTTATCATTGTTATCAGCTGGGTACCACCCCCTAAGGCAGAGCAGACCACGACCCCTTGTTGGGTATGGAGTCAGCTCCATCATACTGATTGTTTTTGTTCCAATTCAACATCGATGTATTAGAGAACAATTTGAGCAAAGTGTGAAATTCATGTTGGCTCGTGTTTGATTTCAACCCAGAAAGCTGTACCCATCTGAATTGGGCTATATAGGAAGACACAAAATATACACACCCACACACTTTAAACATCTACCAACCAAGGAGTAGCTCGGTGAGTCAGTGGATGGAGAGCCAAGCCTGGAGATAAATGGTCCTGGGTTCAAATGTGGCCTCAGACAATTTCTACCTCTGTGACCCTGGCAAGTCCCTTAACCCACTTGCCTAGGTCTTACACTCTTCTGCCTTGGAACCAATATACAAGGTTTAAAAAAAAATCTACCAGCTACCTCATTTGACCTCATGTGTACTATCCTACAAGCTTATGTTTTGTTATTCTTTAGCATTTGTGAACTTTTATAGCCACACACACATACACATATACATATACATGAAAACTCATTCAATATCCCAAATGTGCCTGATCATTCTGGTTCAAAAATGCCAATTAATACATGCAAAATGAAAACTTATAAGTGTTGGAAAGGGTCAACTAATAAAAACCTTTTGGAAAAAAAGTTGAAAATGTGACATCTTCCCAGCTACAGGCATAAATGAATCCATATTGTGGACCATCAGAGACAATGTTGCAGAAATACAAGAAGCATCTTTGGCTGGAAGTATTATGTCCTAACCCCATTTTTTCCCATAAGCTTGTATTTTTTATTGGAAATTTTACACAAAGCTGTGATGTTTTCAGAGCACATATCATTATGGCAGAACTAAATGTACTCAACCTATAAGGATTTTTTGCATATAGTATTAAAGCATATGAATTGTACAGAATGTCCCCGAAGTCTTAAGTTTTAAGCTATTAAATCTTTAAACTGTGCTGAGACTTGTGGGACATTATATAAAATCTTTTTTCTTCTCCTTTATGATAAGCTCCACAGGACAGGGACTCTTCCCACAGAGTCTTGCACACAGAAGGTATTCAGGAAGTATTTGCTGAATGAATTTTCAGATGCACCTAAAGGCAATCTTTTCCTCTTGTCCTATCTTTGCCCTCTTTCTCTGCCTCCATTGTACATCACTATTCATTTACCACATGCCTTTTCTTCTAGATCAGTCCAGTTCAGCAGGCAGCACTTAATATATGCCCAGCAAGACATAGAATCTGGGACGTTTCAATTAATTTCTTTTTTTATCATTAAATTTTCTTTTACTTTATTTTTTTAACATTTCATTTATTTATTTGTTTATTACATTAAAGTTACCGAATATCTACTCCCTTTACTTCCTTGCACTTTTGTCATTTGACAGAAAAAATAAGTATACACAAAGCTATTTCTTGTATGTTTCTATTTATCATTTTTTTCCTCTGGAACTAAAATTAATTTCATTGTGTGCCTACTATCTCCAAGGTGCTATACAGCAAGTAACCATGTAATCATGTGGTTTTTAAAAAATTTTTATTCCCCAGAATAAAAATGATGCTGCTGATTTTTCTATCATGCTTTAAGATTTATATAGCATTTTTCTCACATGGCTTCCAGGTGAGATAGGTATGTGGCATCAGCATCACCATTCCTATTTTGCAGTGAGGAAGCTTAAGGCTCAAGAGTTAAATGACTTGTTAGGGAGCTTAAGAAATCAGATTGATTTAGGAACATAGTCTGTCAGTTAATAGACTTTCATTAAATGCTATATTCCAGGCATTGGTAAAAAAAAAAAAAATATATATATATATATATATACACACACACACACACACACACACACACACACACACACACACACAAGTGACTAAATTGGGCAGATAAAAGATGGCTTAATGGATAGAGAGCCAGGCCTGGAGACAGGAGGTCCTGGGTTCAAATCTGACCTCAGCCACTTTCTAGCTCTATGACCCTGGGCAAGTCACTTACTCCTAAATGCATAGTCCTCACATTAATATTGATTTATAGACAGAAAGTAAAGGTTAGAGGGTGGAAAAGTGACTAAGCCTGCACTCTAGGAGCTTAAATTCTAATAGAAGATACAGTGTGTGGCAAGGCAAAATTTTGAATAAGGAAGCCACAGAGATTACAAGTGGAAAGATAAGGCAGTTGATTACCATGCCCTTTCCACTAGCGATAATTATATTGATTCTTTTTTTCTAGAAAGAGATGGAAAATGGGGATAGCAGGGTGGAGAAGTATATATAGTGGCAGGGCAGCTGGTAGTGCTGATCCATTCTGGGTCAACCCTACTGGCCTGCTAGGCAGAATGTGAAGCATGGTCTTAAATGGGCTACATATAGGGGATCTGATGAGTATTCACTAACTCATCCACCAAATCAGGGCAAATTTAATCACAGGGCAGAGTTCAAAGGTGAATAAATGGGGGTGAGACATGAAGTCCTGGTCTAAACTGAGTAGTCCTAGGTCCTACCTCTTGTGTCCCACCATTTAACAATTTTTGCTCACTGAACTGGATTGATCTGTGGGATGAGGTGGTAGGACAGAAGACTGCTGGCAAGGGGAAAAGGGATGATGACAAATATTGGGACAAAATTGCCTTTGTACAGTACCAATAGTCCTGGATTTATCCAAGACTTACTAGGTACCCTGTTCAGTACAATCTAGACTTTAGCTAGTTGGATCTCTGGTTCATCTTTCAGTGACTCAGAACCAAAGTTTTCCTGATCTATCTCTGTGATGGGAACTTATCCTGCCATCTCCTTCATTAGTGATTTTCATCTTGTCCGCCATTCTACATTTTTTCCTCCTTGACTCTCTAGCTTTTGTGTGAGCGAGTGCATGTCTAGGACAGTGTTCAAATGAACGAGTACTTCTTTGATAGATATCTAAGAGCAAAAGTCTGACTTTAATAGGTCCCTTCTGTAATTAATTTCTTTTGATGCTTCATTTCAGATTCCGTGCTCCTCGTGAAGGCAAGGAAGGCAAAGCCTTTCTTTGCTGCAGGAAATACTTTTGAGATGACTTGTAAGGTTTCCTCTGAGCATATAAAGACTCCTCGATATTCAGTCCTCGTCACGGCTGAGAAGCCTGCGGCAGACCCCTTCAGCGCCAATGAGACTAAGCACATCATCTCTTTAAACCAGGATTCGGTCGTGAAGCTGGAAAATTGGACGGATGAGGCCCGGGCTGATGGAGTAGTACTGGAAAAGGTCCAAGAGGATGAGTTCCGATATCGAATGTACCAGACTCAGGTGTCAGATGCTGGGCTGTACCGCTGTGTAGTAACAGCCTGGTCCCCTGCGGGAGGCAACCAGTGGAAAGAAGCAGGGACCAGTTTATCCAATCCAATTGAGATAGACTTCCAGACCACAGGTTGGTATAGAATTCAGTTAAAATTAGAGAAGAGTAGAATTTTGGAGCTCAGAGTCACCTGGAAGGTGATCAAAGCCACACCCATCATTTTACAGAGGAAGAAACCAAGGTTGAGATAAAAGAAGTGGTTTTGGTTTTTTTGTTGTTGTTGTTTGGGGGGTTTTTTTTGCCCAAGCTTATACAGTAGTTGAGCTTGGGGTGAGGAGCTTGTGTCTGAAATGCACCATTACTTTTATTAGCCTGACTTAAAAAGGTAGTATAGCATAATAAATTAAGATCTGGCTTTGGAATCAAGAAGATCTGAGTTCAACTTCTGCCCTTGATTTATGACTACAGGCAAAATTTTCCCCCTGAGTCACTTTCTAAGACTATAACTTACAGGTGAGTAGGCTGATAGCTATCAGAGGAAGGAATCCCTATGCTGATGAAATCATACGTACAAACTTCCCCTAGGGCACATACCCTGGCCCCGCCCCCCCCCAAAAAAATCAAAGCAATATTTCCATACACGGTAGACTGTTTCATCTTCATTCCATTGGCATTGCGTCTGGCTTGGCAAACAACTCTCTCCTTGCTTGTGTGTTTGGCAGAGTACCCAGGGCAGCTGTGTAGAGATGAGTATGTCTGTCTGTCTTTGGTAAGAAAAGCGATGAATAATAGAAATTTTTTTCTAAATTTATGGGAGCATAAAACAGGGGGTTCCAAAAGTTTTGGTGTAGTTTTCAGCTTTGATAGCTTCATAACCCTGTAGAATGGAAAATGAAGGCAGTTCACCACAAGTTTCAAATTGCTAATTTATTACTAATCAGGACTAAGCTTGGGCCACTGAAAATTCCTAGTCCATTTTCCTCAGTCCTGGCATATATGCATATATATATGTATGTACATATATATGTATATATAGGAGAGGAAGTGACATTCTTTATAAAGTGCAGGCCACTTGTACTGATATTTCTTGTGTCTGCCATCTTGACCCTTAGAAGTCATTTCCATGATAACTATCCATTTATTCTCTTATATTTTCTAAACTAGCTTTTCAAACATTATTTAGAAGTCCCCAAATTGGAAGAGAAGGTTATGTTAGGTGATGGGGGAGTTTGTTGTCTGTAGCTTCTGGGCTGAAATGAGCCCCTGAGGCTCTTTCCTCTTCTACCAAACCTTTGGAATTATTTGTACACTATTGTAGAAGTGTACAAATAAGTTACCTTCAAAACCAAGTGCTTATAGAAGGCTGTGGCTCCAGACATTACTTGGTATATTCTGATAACAAAAGAGCTATCACTTAAGTGTGCAGCAAACCTTAAGCCGCATTTTGTAATGCATCCCTCCCTGGTGACTAATTTCTCTCCACTCCTTTGGCCACGTCTCATTTTTTCTTGGGTATTCCCTCCAGTGCTTCTCCACTGGTTACTACTTTGCTTTATTTTTAATGACTCAGGCTTTTGGGGGGAGGGGAGTGTATATTAATGTGATCAAACATTATCTTCTTTCATGTATCTCATCTTGAACTGAACAAGCAACAGTTTGTAAACACTGTGGCCAAAGGCTCTGTAATCGGTCTTCAGGATTTAGAGAAAATAAATACTCCTAGTTCCATTGGGGTATATAACAAGCACACAACAAATATGAGAAAATTCAAAGACAAGGAGATCACTCGTGGGAGGATCAGAAAAGACCAGAGACCTGAGCTGAACCTTAAAAAGAAACTAGAGGGACAAAGGTAGCACAGTGGATAGAACTCCAGTCCTGGAGTCAGGAAGGTCTCAGTTCAAATCTGGCCTCAGATACTTCCCAGCTATGTAACCCTGGAAAAGTCAACTTAACCACAGTTGCCTAGCCATTACCACTTCTTAGAATTGATACTCTAAGACAGAAGGTAAGTTGTTGGGTTTTTTTTAAAGACAAAAAGAAAAGAAACTAGAAATTGTTAAAGAGTTTGGAAGTAAAAAAAAAAGACTGTGGTAGGGAAGGGACAGATTCTGTTTGTGAAAAGACTGGGAGAAAATAGATGGCGTGTCAAGTTTGGCAAACAGTTAATGGGCAGTCTTCTCTGGAACAGAGTAGGTGAAGGGAGATAATATGAAAAGAGTCTGGAAAGCAGGCTATGAAAACTCTACATTCTAAGCTTGGGAGTTGATCATATATCCAAGAAGTAAGAGGTATTTACTAGGGGCAGGTAGATGGCATAATGGATAGAGTGCCAGCCCTGGAGTCAGGAGTTCTTGGGTTCAAATCTGACCTCAGACACTTCCTAACTGTGTAACCCTGGGCAAGTCATTTAATCCCATTTGTGTGACCCCTTCAGTCTTAGATTTGTTACTAAGACAGAAAGTAAGAGTTGTTTTTAAGAGAGAGAGAAAGTATGTCACTAACAATTTCTGAGCAGGAGTGACATGGCTAGACTATGAGACTAGTGGTGCTTATTTGGTAGAAGTTTGGGGAATGGATTGGGGAGGGGACATACTAGAAATTAATGAATCAAAAGGTTCTAGTGATATCTACATTACCAGCAATTCAAGTCACAGCTGGTGAGGGTCTGAACTTGGATTGTATTTTGAAAGGTGGTTTGCTCCAATGCACAACAGCAGATGGGATTTGAGAGACCTCTACTAACTTAATTCCTATCACTTAAAATGATTACAGCCCTAGAGTCAGAGCTGCCTTTGAGATGATCTATTCCATCTCCTGAAATTTGGAGGTAAAAAAGCTGAGGCCAAGGCCCAGCTCTTCATTAGAACTTTTAGTCTCCTGATTCCTAGTCCAGATCCCTCTTTTCTCTCTTGGAAATTAATGTGACATAGTAGAAGGGCCACTGAACCCAGAGTCAGAGAACCTAGGTTTTTGAATCCTGGCTGACTCTCTGTTTAACCCTAGGCAAGTCACTTCAAACTTCAGTTTCCCCCTCCATAAAACTAGGAATTGGTCAGATTCCAGTCTGAAAATACCATTACCACAAAACTTAAGCATAATGAAAATATCTCAAAATCTTTAACTAAAGACCTGTGATAATAGCATTGTCTTTGTTACAAGAAAATTGCTCCTATGTAAAATTCATTGTCGTGTGCAGTGTGTCATTCCCTGCCTCCTCCCAAAGCAATCTTGTCCCAACGATTAGTATTGTAGTAGAAACTTTAACCTGCATCCTTGGCTGACAGGGAGAATGAGAAATACAGGTACTCTTAAAAGATACTCGAGGTTTCCTTTGAAAACATAACATTTTTTACAAGAAAGAAAAGAGAAAGAAGTAAAACCCAAAGTGAATGGAAATGGATCATTTCACTATTCAAAATAGTAAAGGGTTTTTTGTTTTGTTTTTTTTTTAAAGCAAGAAAGGTAAATAAAAGAAGTGTCATCAGGCAAGATTTCTTACTATTTCAGTCCTTCAGTATCTCCTGGCATGAAATATGACTGCAAAGGCATTCCTCGTCAGAATCCATTGCAACTCTTTCTGTCACAAAAATTCCTGTAGGATAAAAAAAATGAAATAGGTGGGTGACTTGTTGAATAGAGTGGACCTAGAGTAATGAAGACCTGAATTCAAATCCATCCTCAGACACTAGCTTTGTGACCTCAGGAATTCATTTAACCAACCTTGTTTGCCTCAGTTTCTTCATCTATAACATGTGCTGAAAAAGGAAATGGCAAATCTCTCCAGTATCTTTACCAAGAAAACCCCAAATAGTCATAAAGTCAGATATGACTAAAACAACTGAACAACAACAATAAAAAATTGTAATTTTCTCCTTTGTTTCTGTTAAGTTTTGAATCAGATACCTCCTTACCCAGCCTTGAAGCATTTTGGGAATTAGCAGGTCAGGCTTATTCTTGCCTCTCTACTACTGGGACCTTTTGCAGGGCCAATACAGGAGCATACTTCATTTGGCATCACAGAAGGAAAAAGGGAGGAAGAAATTATTCTTGATTTTCAGGTGCTGTTCATTTGGCAGTATTAAGCTTTTGGTATTTGAATGTAGAAAAGATCTTTTATCTGTTGTCTCAGACTATTTCTGAGGGGGGGAAGAAGCTGTATGTTTTTTAACTTATGTAAAAATGTATTAAAAGTTTAGGAGTTAAATTTTGAACAAAAGCAATGTAAACAATAGGACCACAATTTTTTCCCCTGCAGGGCCTATATTTAATGTCTCAGTGCATTCTGACACTCCAACAGTATATCGAGGAGATCTGATTAAACTCTTCTGCATCATCTCTCTGGAAGGAGCCGCACTCGACCCAGGTATTTGTCCATTCACTTTATTGGAGGCTGGGGGAGAAGGGTAGTGATACTTTATTTCTTTTCATGTACATCTTTAATGTAATCTTTATTAAGCATCTATTATTTGTCAGACACGAGGCTAGATACTGGGGAAATAAAAGTAGAAAAGAAACAGTTCTTTTGTCCAAGGATGGAAACCAGTAAATCAAGATATAAATATGAATATGTATAAAATGAATGAATGAAAAATATGTATCTATCTGTATCTATGTCTGTATCTCTATATATAGCTATGAAGAACTAGGGGGACAGCCAAGAAGTGGTTGTAATTGGACAAAATAAAGTTAAAGCTTACCAATCATGGCCCAGGGTCTCTTATTGGAGTCCAGATTTTGATGGGAAGAGACAAAGGTGGCAGTGGCTGGCAGGAGTGTTTGGGGATGGCTACAAAGTGCCAAAATAAATACAGATTATATCCTCTACTAGATTATAAACTCTTAAAGGGGAGAGACTGTGTCTTATGCAAACTGATACCCCAATTATAGAAGACACTTGAAAAAGTATTTAAATGAATGAACAAGCAAATAAGTTTAACAGAAGTCACTCATCTATTAAGTGCTTTGGGAATCTGGCTAAGATACAACTTATTTCCCCACTCACTTTGTGACCAAACAAGCCATAGAAAGGATACCTGTCTCTCATTTTGCTTTAAATGCCTGGAGAAAGAACACCTTGGTCTTCTTGTCAAAGTATCTCCTGAGTCTCATTTCTCCTTTTTGTGTGCCTCTATGCTGCTTTCTTTAGATGTAACCTATAACACTCTCAGATTCAGGTCTCCCATTGTAGAGAACCCATGAAGCCAGATAGATGGTCAAATTGAGCCAGAGACAGTGAGCTACCATTTCCCTAGCCTCCAGTCATCTGTTTATGCTAATGGTGTTGCATTCTTCCTTCTGCCCATACAAAAGTTATTATTCCCCTAGATAGTGATAGTGAACCTATGGCACATATGCCAAATATAACACATAGAATACTCTCTGTGGGCATGCACACTGCTTTCCCTGCACCCCGCCCCCACAAAAAAATTGTTACTAGAAAGGCAGAGGGACTTTGAGCATAGCTGCTCCCTTCCCCTTCTCCACTTTGCCTGATGACATTTTTTTACATCATCCACCCTCTACCTAGGAGCCCAATGGGAGCATTTTCTCCCTCCCTTGTGTGAGGTAAGGAGTGGGGTACACCCAGTACTCAGTGAGGGGGGAGCAGGGCACAGTATGAAGTCTCTAAAAGGTTCACCATCACTGCCCTGGATGGTACTTTTTACGTGATGACCATGTTCTTTTAATACAGGAACTATTCAGGTAGACTTGGGCCCCACCCATGGACAAACTAGTTGTAGCATGAGTTAAACTGACTGAATGGTTTCTTTTCTTCTTTCAGTCAATCAAAAAGCATTTAAGTTCCTATTATATACCAACCCCTATGCTAAGTTCGTGGGATACCAAACCAAGAAATAGTCCCTGCTCCCAAGGACCCTATTTACCACTGGGAGATAGAGAATGGGTTTCAATCCATACGTATACAAATATATGCAAAATAAATAGAGTAATTGGAGGACAGCATTAGCAGCTAGTAGGGGGGAAATCAGGAAAGGCTTCAGGTAAGAGGTGATGCTTAGGCTGAGCTTTGAAGAAAATAAGAAATTCTGAGAGGCAGAGATGAGTAGGGAGTGCATTCTAGGCATGGGAAATAGACCAGGAAGAGACACAAAGATGAGAGAGGTAATGTTGTTTATGAGGAACAGCAAAAAGGTCTGTTTGTAATTGTAAAGGCAAAGGTAGACTGGGTCCAGGTGTTGAATCTTTCAGCTACTAAGATGCCTCCATAACATAAAAAACAAGGTAGTATCAGGTCTATACATACCTTTCCCATTCCAGGTTTTTTCTGCTACCAACTTTCCCCTTATAAACTTAGAAGAAATTTTAAATTCAATCAGTCATAGAATTTGAAGGCTGGAAAGTTTTCTCACTACCATTTAGTCCAATCCATATACAAAATGAGTCCCCATTATTCCACTAACAACTGGTCATCTAATTTGAACTTGAAGACCTCCATGATTGGAAATTCACTACCTTTCTATTGAGTTCAATCTACTCTTGGACGGTGCCAATTATTAGGAAGTTTTTTCCTAATAACAAAGCTAAATTGTTCTTTTTTTCAACTTTTACTCATAGCTTCTGGTTATACTCTATTTGGTCCCAGAGAGTCCAGTCCCTTCTTTCATTAACAGCTTTTCAAGCACCATCTTGGTTGCTCTCCTTTGGACATTCTCTGAGTCTATCACTATTCTTCTCAGAACTGAATACAATATTCCTTCAATATGAGGTCTAATGAGATATTCTAGTCTTATTTCTTATATGTAATGTCCCCAGGGAAAGCTTTGGAGGAAGAGAAACCTAATGGCTAATTTCTATCACATGCATTTCTTTCCTACTTTTCCAATCTTATCCTTTGTGGTACTGAATATTTCCATACTTTTCAGACCTGTAGCAATTATAGCTATAGTTTCCAATAGATTTGGATTTGGAGGGGAAGATGGTTGGGGAAATAGTGACTGCTAAATCACTTGATGTGGAAGGAAACTGAAAAAGTAGGATTGAAACATTATCTATGAAAAGATCTAGAAGTACTTCCATTCTGGTATTCTAGAATGGTGAATGATTTAGATCTGATGTAGACCAGAAGTGAACAGACTTGAACCTCTATATACAAGGGAAACAGGGCATGCCTCTGTGTGAAAACAAGCTTACATGAGACTGAATTCTGATAAGTAGAGGAATGTCTGGGACCATCTTATAGGAGAAAATTTATTGAGAATCTGAGTAAAGACGTATGGGGGAGAGAATGAATCAAATTATAGTTTGTTGCTTCTAAAACTAATCATTTCATATGATCTTACTAGGTAGAATTTAAGGGAATCTTAGGACTTATCTAGTCTAACATCTTCATTATCAAATGAAGAGACTGAGGACCATAGAAGGCATATTGGTAGTAGGGGAAGAGCCATAGTTCAAACCAGGCCTTCCAAGGACTAATAAAGAACTCTTTCTAATACTAAAAGTTGCCGTGGAGGGATGAGTGGTGGGGTTAGCTAGAGAACTGAACTTTGAAATAATGAAGAGAATTTGTAGGAAATAAGAATTGAAATGACATCTGCCTTAGTTTCACTAGTTGTAAATAATAGTCCCAAAAATAAGGAATGGGTCTACTCCTTAGGTAAGCTACCTTTACTGTCTTTAAAGGCCATTGATAAGAGCTAGAAGAAAAATGGTGGTTCTTATGGCATCATGAAGAAGTAGAAATGAAAGAAAAAGGAGACTGGAGAACTTTTTTTCAATTGCCTATCTCAAATGGTGAAACCTTCGTTTTAACTAAAACTTTTTTAGAATCAAAATCATGAGGTTGGAAAGGACCACAGAGACATCTAATCCAACCCAAGTGGTCCCTCTAAATCCCTTCTCTAGGCTAAATTTCCCAAATTCTTTCATCCAGTAGTTCTATGAACTGATTACCAATCTTCTTTTTATCTTGGTCACTATCTTCTGGGAAATCTCCAGCTTGTCAATGTTCTTCTTAAAACTGAACTGAAAAAAATGCTCCATATATGATCAGATCAGGATAGACAATAGTGGGTCTGTTAATTCTTATGTTCTGTTCACTTTTCATCTCTTAATGCTGCATTAAAATCTAACTTTTTTTAACCTAACATATTGTCAGACACTTTGCTGAAGTTTAATTAAACAATTATCTATAAAAATCTCCAATAGTCTATAGACTTTGTCAAAAAAAAATCAGGACTTTTGGGGGTAGCTGTATGATTTGGTAGATTGAGAGCCAGGCCTAGAGATGGGAGATCTTGAATTCAAATCTGGCCTCAGATACTTCCTAGCTATGTGACTCTGAACAAGTCTCTTAACTCCCATTGCCGAGCCTTTAGTGCTCTTCTGCCTTGGAACCAATATTCAGTATTCATTCTAAGATGGAAGGTAAGGGTTTAAAAAGAAATCAAGGCATTTGTCTATCTATAGTCTTTCAGCTCCTTTTCCATTCTTTCAAAAAATACTAATAAAGGTTTGGAAATCAGTCTTCCAGTTCTAAAAGATCCTTGTATTTGGAACCCATCGAGGACATCTAGACATTCTCCTATTTTCTTACTTATATTGTGTTTTCACATCACTATTAACCTACTTTATTCTGTTCTTTCCCTTCTAAAGATCATTCTCCTTGGCAGAAAAAAACAAACCCAAATAAGGTGAACTCCCTACTCTCCATCATCCATTTTCATTATATCATCTACCCCACAGCGGCAGTTCTTTCTTTGATCCCCTTCTTTTTCCCAATGTAGCTTTAAAAAATCATTTTCTCTGTCCTTAGCATTCATAACTAGCCTTCTCATTCTGATTTTTTTTAGCACTCTTGACACTATTCTTCTAGGGCTTGCTTTTATATTCACCCTTAGTTACCTGCCCTGGATTCTTTATTCTATGTATGTCTTTAAAATCTTTAGTTAGTCAAGTTTTTATCTACTTCCAGTCTCTTTAGATGGCTTCTCGGTTTTTTTCTTCTTCAGAAATTTTTTTTTTGTAATTTCAGATTTTCTTTCTTGAGCTTTCCACAACTTTGGGACTAGCTTTCCTTGTAGAATTTTAGTGCAGAAATTCTGCCTGTCTTTTCTCTGAACTCTTTGAAATGTACTGTCACCAAAACTAGACATCCCTTGTCACTACATTCTCTTGCTTCCATATTAGGCTTTTGAACTAAGGAAGAGAATTGAGAATATAGTGGGATAAGAGGATGAAGAGAGTATCCGGTAAGGGATGGGTTTGGCCTATAGAAAGAAATGTTGTAGAGAAGGCAAGCTAGCGTAAATACTGGAAAAAAGGGCTTTGACATTGGGAGATCCTTGGTGACTTTTAGTATTGTTTTAGTGGAGTAGTACAGAAATAGAATTTGAAATAGAATTGCAGAAAAAGCAATTTGAAAAATTATTACATACACCAGGCTTTCATTTTCCTTATATGTAAAGAGGGTTGAACTAGATGAAAGCTAGCAGAATTTATTCTTTAGAGTACAAACTATTGACAATTTATTCGTTTTATCCCTAGTATCTAGTCTAGTGCCTTATACCTACTTGTCTGTTAATGAGTGTTGGGTTAAATTAAACTAGAAGAACCCTAAGGGCTCTTAGAGCTCTAAATCCCATGATCTTTTTCCTGGATTTCTTATCTGTTTCTTCCTCCTCCCCTGAATTTCCTTCTATTAGAATATCTTCTTAATATATAATATTATTCTACTGAATCTTTTATCCAGCAGCAATCATGAGTTCCATCCCACCAAGTATAAAGTTGAAGCCAAATTTGTCTTCTTACAATAGGTTCTCCAGGTGACCTTATTTATTATGTACAAGTAACCCAAGATCATTGGTCTTGTTTCTAATTTTTTTCTTTGTTACCATCTCCTGTAAATTATTGGTTATCTCTACTACTTGTCTTCTTACTATGTAGTACCTACTATTCTGTGTGTTAGCTATCTCAAAAGATATATTCTCTTTACCCATCTTTTTTCAGTTTTAAGTCTTTTGGATCAGATTTTTTTAAGACTACTCCATCAAATTTCTTTTTTACCATACCTTCTCAGGGGAATCTATTGCTGACCAAGAGTCCATCATACCTATATTTTATTCTGTGGTCCAGTCATCTAAATAATATTCTTTGATACCATCTTTTTAACTATTTATGTCTAAGATCTAAGTTTCTTCTTTTTTTCAAAAGAAATAATTTTTATTGATCTTTCTTTTTTTTTTACATTACTAAAATCTCTCCCAATATCCCTGTCCTTCCCTTTCTGAAGAGCTATCCTATATGACATGATATTTTTAAAGAATAAGAAGAGAAAGAAGTCATTAATTTCAGTCACTACTTTACAAACATCTGAAAATAAAAGAAGTGAGGTAGTGGGTAGAGGATTCTTTTCTTAACTGACTTTTGAAGCTGTTCTTGTTCTTTGTAGTGCTTCAACATTCATTGTTAATTGTTTTTGATGGTTCTCTTATATATGTTGTTTTTTGGTCCTGCTTTCCTCACTCTGCATCATATTGTGTAATCTCTCTGTGCTTCTCTGAATTTCTCATATTTATGATTTCTTACAGCATAGGAGTATTTAATTATATTCATGTACCACAGTTTGTTTAAGCATTAGCTAATCAGTGGACACCCACATTGTTTCCCAAAACTTTGCTATCATAAAAAGCGCCATTATAAATATTTTGTGATATATGAGAACTTAGATCTCCTTCATGGTCTCCCTAGGGCATATCTAAGTTTCTTCTTGAATTGCAATTTCTCCCCACGTGAATAACTATCTTTGGTAGTATTCTTCAGTTTTGTCAAAAGTCAGGAGTATCTCAGTTTGATCTCAGATATTTATCCCAGAGAAAATAATGTTTTCCTCAATTATTATATAAGTAAACAAATAAATGTCTTCTTAACCTATCTCTACTACTACTCACTTCTTCCATTCCAGTCCAATAGGCATTATTAAGTGCCTACTATAAACAATGGAAATAGGAAGACATAATGAAAAAATAGATCCTTCCTTCAAGGAGCTTATAATCTTCTGGTGGTATATAATATATAAAAAGAAAAATATATTTGTGATAATTCAAAGAAGGAGCAAGCATTAACAATGAAGGAGATCAAGAAAGACTGCTCATAAGCATTAATTAAAATACCTACAATGTTCCGGGCCCTTTGGGTATAATGATGAAAATGAAACATTTCTTGTCTTGGAGTAGCTTGCTCTGTTCTTTTAGGATAAAAACAAACACATAGTATATTCAAAATAAATATATACATAATATATATAAATCAAACATATACATAGTATATAACATAAATATACACTTAGTATATACAACATAAACACACATAGGGTGTATACAATTAACACATGTACAAAATAGACACATCTAGCATATATAAAATAAACATAGTATGTATAAAATAATCTAACATAGTATATTCAAAATAAATGCACACATAATATATAAAAATAAACATAAAGTATATATAAAAACAGCATATGCAGAATAAATATACACATTATATTCAAAATAATATGTACATAGTATATAAAAAATAAGCACAAATAGTATAATCAAAATAAATATACATATAGTATATACAAAATAAACACACATTGTATATATACATACATTTATATGTATATATATTTATATACATATATATGTATAATACAAAGTAATAGGTAGAGTGCTGGGAGCAACATTAGCTTCAGGGT
>NC_058133.1:468993159-469032923 GCF_016433145.1 Gracilinanus agilis
GAGAGAGAGAGAGAGAGAGAGAGAGAGAGAGAGAGAATGAGAATATGTCCATTTTCTAAATAAAACCACTGTGGGGAGATACCCACCCCTTTGACACAAACATCAACTACTTCCTAGAATCAATGCTAGAGGAAAGACTGACAGCCTATTTCCTTTCTGCTAGCTTGCAGGACTGTCATTCTGTGGGCGGGTGGGGATACAGGATTTCAGTTTTATGTAGTTATTGTTGGGTTTAAGTGACTTAACTATTAATGAGTTGCCTCTGAATGTGAGTGTTGGTGTAAAGTGCTTCTAAGTAACTATGTGTAAAATGTAGCTTCATAGAGAATATTAAGAGCGATGATTTACTCTGCAAAAGGATTCATCATAATATTTCTTTAAATTGCCAGCTGTCCTGGTGCTTTTATGATATTTGATTTATAAATATTTGATTTCTTTACAAATTTTGGAACACATAGACTGATATAAAGTATTTGTTTTGGGGAAAACAGGTATGTGGTTTCATCAGCACAGGGAAATTCCATTGAAGAAACTATTCTCAATATTGTAGACCAGCATGATTTATAATTTTAGAGAGTTGCCTAAGAGCATATTAATCACCTTGCTTTAGGTCATATGGCCAAAAGGAGTCAGAAACAGAACTTGAACTCAAGTCTTCTTGACTCCAAAGGTGGCTCTCTTGCTCTCACCCCCTCCTTTAAAAAAAATGATACTTAGAGATGGCCAAATGAATTGGTTTTTTCCCCTCCTGCTCCTCCCTTGAGAGGATGAAATGGCAGCATTAAACAAGGGAAGAGAACATGAGCCTGGATGCTGCTGTGGACTTGCAACCTATTTTCCTTACCTTTATGTGGCCATGGAGAATCACTTTCCTGTTTTCTCATCTGCATATAAAATAGAGACAGTGTCACCCTCTAAACCAGGAGGCTTTTGGAGATAGTACATAGTAGACCCTCAATAAATGTTTGGATTGAATCAAATTGAATTTGGGATAGGGACATTATGCTAATTAAAAACAAGTCATTAAGAAAATATTCAACCATTTTTACTGAATGAATTATTGTTATCAAGATTAGAGCTGGCTTGCTTTACCTTATTAAGCTTCTTCTTCCTCCTCCACACAGTTCTGAATGCCTTCAAGTATCCACTGTTAATCGGCATCAGCCTCTCCACCATCATCGGCCTCATCTCCTGCCTAATAGGCTACTGCAGCTCCCACTGGTGTTGTAAGAAGGAAGTCCAGGAAACAAGAAGAGAGCGACGTCGGCTCATGTCAATGGAAATGGACTAAGTGTGAGCCCGAGAAAGATGGACTCTCTGTCTTTCTGGGAGAGAGATGGGTGAGAAGAGGACAGTGACATTTTAGAGTGAAGTGTTTTACACTAACAAAGTCCTCTCTAATCTCAGGTGGGACTTCCAGCTCTCTCTTTTCCGCATGTTAAGAACTGAGAGCAAGGGACATGTTTACCAGTACTGACTCTTGTAGGGGCACTTTCTAAAGGGACGCCGCTCCGTTCTCTATATTATCAGTTGTTTCATAGGGTGTATGTTTTCCCAAGTGGGGCTTTTTAAACAGTGAACCTTGTCTGGCTTTTTTTTCCCTCTTACCGGTTTCTAGACCCTCTTATAAACTCCATGCTATATATATATATATTTTGTCTATTGAGAGGGGATTGTGGAGAGAAGAGGGTGGCAGGATTTAGAGACCTTTGTCTTGGATGACTGTTTGCTTGCTCACTCCACTAGGTCTCTGTCGACTCAGAGGCACTGTTGCTAAGATTTCCTGAATGGGACGTTCTAGTACTGCTTGGAGACAGCATGGCGCTGTTGCTAAAAGCCTATTTGTGGCTTTTATCATCATCCCCCTATTTTCAGGGGCTTATGCTACACTTTATATGGAAACTTAGTTTCCTGTTGAATCGAAAGGCATTTTTGCTTCTTTGTTCCCTCTGTTCCTTCAGCGTTAGAATATTGGACCGGCCACCCTAGAACCTAACACTCCACCGAACACCTTACCTTGCCACCTCAGCCTTAAAATGTATGCTAAGTAAAAACCCAGCAACCCCCTTTGCTAGTGGCGGTAGGTAGGCCTGTGAAGAAATGGAGGATTAAGGGGGGAAATGCCAATTTTTAGCATAGGCAGCTCTGAGTATTCCTTTCCCTCAAGCAAACAATCAGATGAGCTAGGGAGGCAAGCCTCCAAGACTGACCTTGTACAGCTCAGGGCAGGAGTGACAATGAGATTACTAAGACCCAGTTGGGGTGCAAAAGCCAACACCACCTCCACTCTCCTGCCTGCTAGGCTGTCACTGTGGCAGCAGCTTCAGTGGACCTCATGGGAGCACCTGCAGAAACCTAACATTCCAGTCTTGTTGCTTTGACTCCCTCATCAGGAAAGGGAATATTTTTGCCAAGACCATCTTACCTGAACGGAATCAGAAACAAGGCGGAAAAGCCTCTATTTTCCATACATCAGGTCTTTTTAGGAAGCTCAAAAGGGTGTTAAGGGGAGAGGGCATGGTTAGGGAGAGGAATGAAACCCATCTATTTATTCTCACGTAAGCAGCCTGCTGAATGAAGACCAGTCTCTTTTCCTTGACTGTGCCAATCAGGGCTGGGACTGTGGGTCAAAGCAGAGAGAAAGCAATGTTATTTGTCCTGAGGCTCTTTTCCCCCCCTGCTTTTAAAAAAGATTCCCCCCAGCACTCTCCTGCTTTCCAAAGTGTCTCCGACGCGGCATGGCCTTTCTGAAGCATCCCAGTGGGGTTTTCTGAGGCCCATTGATGACTCATGGCCTAGATTCCTGTCTGCTATGCTTTCATCCTCACTCTGAAGGAGCAGTCACAGCGCTGTCTTCCAAGGAAGGGGGAGTTGGGCGGGGAGGGGGGGTTGTTTTGAGCAATAAAGTCAGGTCCCAAAGAAGAGTATTCATGTATTCCCATTTCCATATAATTGGCAGGATGAGCCCTTCCCTTTTCCCCTTCTCCCAGCTTCTCCTGCTCCTCTCTTCTCACTGATTCCAGTCTCCTTGATCATGTGGACCTCCACATTGATTTCCCTCTCTGTTCTGTTAATAGAGAGGGTTGCTCATGCAATAATGAGTGCCCTCTCTGGGCCGTGAGAGTCCTTAGTTGTCCAGGGTGAGAATGCTTCCTGAGGACAGTAGCAGGGCCCTGGAATGCCAGGTGTGCATGTCCCTCACTGGAAGGTACCCCCCTATTTTGCTCTTTATGGAGCAAGAGTTGGGATGACCAAAGGGAGACTGTAGGATTTTAATAGCATTAAGTTTTATCCTTTCCCCACCCCTATGCTAACGCTAAAATAGACACCATTTCTTTATGGTATTATTTCCAAGGAGAGAGGTGTCAGGCTCTTCTAAAGGCAGCAATTCTAGACTCAAAAAGTAGACATTGGGACTTTTACTAGTTAATAGCCAGCACACTCTGAGCACTTTGGAGTCTACCATTTTGCTGAGAGAAAACTCAGGGTTTTCATGACTCAGGCCTTTCTCGTTAGTAGAGAAGGGCGCCCAGCTATGGGGGTGGGGGTGAGGGGAGCCAAGCAGAGGGGGTGGGGGAACTTGCTGCCCTCGGAGGGTTGAACGCTATGTAACAGACTGGTTGGCCAGTGCCACTAGCATTAACAAGGCTTTGTGGGGAATAGGGCTCTCTGCCTTTTTTCCCTGACGAGCTGATGCTGCTGGTCAGAGCTGATACTGCAATGTTAGGAGCTGCCCCAAAATGCCTGCTTCCAGCTTAGCTGCTTCCATAGCTCGTTGTGAGGGATGCAGACCCAGGACACCATGCCAAAAAATCTTGAATCAACTTGGAAAATAAACTTTGCTGATCATTTGTCTGTCTCGCTATCCATCCTTCTCTCTTTCTTTAGTGTGAAATGTGTTGGTGAGGGCCCTCTTGGGACACCATGTAGGGGTCCCTGTGGAGAGATCCTTGCCACCAGTAGTGGTTGGAATGACAGAGGGCCCTAGAACCCTTGATGCTCACATGTTGCCACATATTTATTTGTGCTACTCGGTTGTCATAAACATATTCCCTAGAAAAAGCCTAAGGGTTATCCACATGAGCGAATCTTAAATAACCAAAATTTATAGACAAACTAAAGCTTTTGTTGTTGTTGATGTTTTCAAAAATACAAACTGACAGCATAAAGAAAGTCTCTTGGGACAGTGAAAATGCAGAGACTCATCCATCGCATTTAAAGATTTCTTAAGTTTCCTTTATTCGACTGCTAGTGTTTTATGTTCTGCCCACTCTCCCAGCCTTCCCCTGAAGTTCCAGCACAGGAAGACCCCTGGTATCAAGACCCTTCTGTCTACTTTCCCTTCTGCATTTTGTTCTACAGACTCTTGGCAGCCATTACTTTGTCACTGAAGTCAGTGACCCAGAGACTGAGCCTTCCCATCAGGGACAATAAGCAATATACAACTTGCTACTTGCAGAAAAATCTGAACTATTTTTTAGCTTTGCAACTGACAACAGAGGAAGAAGGGAACCGGGACCCGGGTAAGTGCATTCTTCTTCCTCTGATCCACCAGGTTCTTAGTGGCACACCCAGCATGCACATCACTTGGGGAGAAAGTATAGACTTTTTCCCACACAACAAACAAGGACCGGAAACACCAGCTCACAAACCTACAGAAACTTGCTTAGACAAATGGTTTGCATATTTTTGTCCATACTCGGTGTCATTTGAACTAATTATATTGTGTTTTATACTGTGATCACAAATAATATGCAATACACGGTCTGTTTTTTTTCTAATTTCATTAAAGAAAGTTTAATTTAAAGTCAAAGTATATGAAGAGCCTGGTATTGTCCTTTTCTTTCCTCCCATGGTGAAATGTATGTCGTGTGTCGTTCACTTTATCTGGCAGATTTTTTCTCCTTTGAACCCTTAAAATATTTTAGATTGTTCTCAAGGATAAAAGTCAGAGAAACTTAATTGACCTCAACAAAATTGATGCCTCATGATGCTACATAAAAAGAAAGGGGTAGAAATAAACCTGCTTTTTAAGAACATTTAGGTGCTAGGCTATCCTGTTTAGTATATCCCCATAGCACCCTTTCAGGGAGCTCATATTATCTCTTAGATGTGTAAATAACGGACAGGATGAAAGTGGGATGTACTTGTACTCCCAATTTGCAACAGAGGAAATGAACACAAGTGTTCCATGACCTGGTCATGGCTAGAGAAGAATTTTGTGACTTGTGAACCCATGGAGAACCAACAGTAGTATTATATTTGGCAACAAGAAATCCTTTAACTGATTTCACTTATGGATTGGAATCGAGAGAGGATGCAAGAGTACCTGACACTACCCTTTCTTCTGCCACCCCAGGTAGTTCAGGAGTGGTGCTCCTCCTGACTTGGACAGAACAGTGAAAGGGTCAGTGGCCACCAGGACCCTCTAGACTTTGCTAGATTCCCATAAGTCATCTGATTGCCTCATGCATATTCTTTCTCTCCTGGGAGGAAACCACACCAGTTTTATTGATGTGAGTAAAATCATGTAATACAGTCATAAGCTTTAGTGCTGGAAGCAACGTCAGGCCATCTAGTCCAGTGTCTCCATTTTACAGATGAGAAAATTGAGAACCACAGAAGGGGAATTAATTATAAAACTAGAAAGTCGCAGGGGTGAGATTCAAACCCACTTCCTTTAGTTTCAATGATATTATTCTTTCTGCTACATCCTTTTGCCTTCTCAGTCGAAGTTGGTTTATGTGTACCAAAAAAGGACTTATGCAGAAGCTGAAATGGTTCTGCCACTGGTAAATTTTGAAATGAATTAAAGTTGATCAAAGACAAATGTTGTCTGTAAACATGCCTTTCCTTCTTTTCTCATTCCTATTCTGATTCCCAGTCCCTCTATCCTTCCTGTAAATTAATCCCAACCAAGGCACATTGGTACATTGATTTTGTTTGAGAGGGAGGGAGAGAACGTGGATCACAAAATGTCAGAAAATGATTATTAAAAATTGCATCAAGGGGCAGCTGGGTATCTCAGTGGATTGAGAGCCAGGCCTAGAGACAGGAGGTTCTAGGTTCAAATCTGACCTCAGACACTTCCCAGCTGTGTGACCCTGGGCAAGTCGCTTGACCCCTATTGCCTACCCTTACCACTCTTCTGCCTTGGAGCCAATACACAGTATTGACTCCAAGATGGAAGGTAAGGGTTTAAAAAAATACCTAATAGTTTGGATTCAGAGAAATATTGGAAGACTCCAAGATAGAAAGTAAGGGTTTTTAAAAATAAAATTGCATCAATGTGTAATCTGGATAAAAAAAAAATTAAGTATTTCAACTAGATTCCCAAGGTTCTTTTTAGTTCTAAAACTATGATCCTATTAAGTGATGATTGTTATCTATCTTCCTAGTCCAAACTCATAGTATTTTGAGGTAAATTGTAAGAGAACTTACTGATTGATCTCTTCCATCTACCTCCATCTTAGTCTACTCCAAGGTCTCATCCTATGTCTTTGCCAATAAACTCAGAGCAGCTCCCTGACCCTCCTTCCCCATCAAAATAAAACATGAAGAAAAATTTGCATTGCAAGCCTCAATTCACTATGCTAATCAAACATGGAGTTCTGGTGAAGCCCTAGACTACCAAGAGGAAGGACTAAAGTACCAGGGTAAAATGAAGAAGTCTTATAACTACTATAGAAAAAGGTTTTATATGATGCACATGTAAAAATCTATATCAAATTGCCTACTATCTCAAGGAGGGGAGAGGTGAGGGAGGGAGAAAATTTGGAACTCAAATTTTTTTTAAATGTTTAAATGTTTTTAAATGTTAAAAATTGTTTTTACATGTAATTGGGGGAGCTGATATTTTTTAAAAGAAAGTTAAGAGACCTGGATTCTAGCCCTAATTCTTCTGTTAACTGTTTGACCTTAGATATGTCACTGGATCTTTTGGGTTCTCATTTTCCTTATTCACAAAATGGGTAGGTTTATTTAAAATATTCATAAAATGGGTAGGTTTATTTAAACCCACTGAATCTAGTCCCCACCTTGTATAAACCAAGACTGAATGTCTTTTCTAGGGTCACACAACTAATAAGCTCTATATTGCCCAGTGATGGTGAACCTTTTGGAGATGGAGTACCAGATCCCACTCCCACCCCACCCAACACACCAAGTGCTGGGCATGACCCGCCCCCCCTTACCCTACACTGAGGAGAGAGAAAGTGATCCCATTGGGCTGCAGGACAGAGGGGAGGAGGAAGCAGGGAATGTCCTCAGCCAGTGGAGAGAGGGGGGAGGGAAGTGTCCTGAACATTCTGTTCCCCTCCAGTTATGCCACCTGTGAACCGCCCACCTTACCTCCTGTGCACTCCCATTGGGCTGCTGAGTGGAGGGGTAGGGGAGGGGAAAAATGTCATCAGGCATGGTGGAAAGGAGGAGGGAAGCAGCTCCATCCAAGTCCCTCTGCCTTTCTAGTAAAGAACTAAGGGGGAAGGGGAGGCATGGGCCCACAGAGACGTCTCTGTATGCCATCTTTGACCCCCATGCCATCTTTGGCACCCATACCCTAGGTTCACCATCACTGATATAGCTGGCGCTCTCTATTGTACCATGCTTCTACAGACAGCTCTAGGCAGTCAGTAGATAAACATTTATTAAGTAACAACTATCTTTATTAAGTAACTACTAACATTTATTAAGTAACTGATTAAGTAACTACCAATATTTATTAAGTAACTACTAAGTGACTACCTACTAGCAGATACTTTGCTAGCACTGGAGATACAAAGAAAAGTCTGATAGTCCTTGTTCTCAAAGAGCTGCCAGTGAAACATAAACACTTATTGAACTGAATTAAGGATCTAAAAGGCTCTGTTCCTTTTAGTATCATATTATTTAGTACTTGGAAGGAGCCTGGGGCTAATCTAATCAAGTTTTCTTATTTTACAGATGAAGAGGCCCAGAGAGGCTAAGGGTATGTGTGCCAGGATATGAAACTAGGTCTTCTAACTGTGAATCTAGTACCCTTGCCACTGTGCATTGCTATCTCAAAAGGAAAAGAAATATTGGTCAAACAGTCCTTAAGCAAGAGTTTAAACTGTCCTTTACCTTCCCTGAATGAAGTCACAAAAATGGGCTTGGGGTACCAAGGATAGAGATTTGGTCATTATTTGGTCATTACAGGTAGTCCTCAGCTCACAACAACCCAAGCTCTTAGAGGTCAAGACCAGCTTGGAAAAAAGGAAACCCTTCTCATTCCAAGAATTGTGACCACTTTGGGTTGTAGACATTCAGTTTAGTCCAACAGATGTTTATTAAGCATATACTATGCACCATAGAGTATGCTAGATGCTAGGGATACAAAAACTAACGAGATAGTCTCTGTCTTCAAAGAAATCAGAAACATCAGCTAACCTCCCTAAGAACAGGATCGCAGACCACCATAGCCCTTAAATTAGCCCCTGGCTCCAGACCAGAAGCAACAAATCTTGTTCTCTTATGGGACTATACCTCTATCAGGATTGTGGTCATGATTGGAGCAGCTATTTCTGTGGAAGCTGTGCCTACCTTCCTGGTTGTGGTCTGGAGTAGCCTAATTTTACTTCTTCTTCCTTGACTAACACCGTACCTCTCTTCCTCTTTCTTTCATGCAGTTAAATTTTCACTTAGTCTTGGCTAATACAAAGACAATTTACTGCTTAAGTAATGTAACTTACGACCTATGCGATCTTCGGCAAATCTCTCAATCTCTGTGGACTTGTTACTCATCTATAAACTAAAGGGCTTGGTCTACATGATTTCTTTTTTTTTTAACCCTTCTGTCTTAGAATCAATACTGGATATTGGTTCTAAGGCAGAAGAGTGGTAAGGACTGGGCAATGGGGGTTATGTGACTTGTCCAGGGTCACACAGCTAGGAAGTATCTGAGGCCAGATTTGAACCTACGATCTCCCGTCTCTAGGCCTGGCTCTCAATCTACTGAGCCATCCAGCTGCCCCCTGACTACATGATTTCTAAAGCCCATTCAGCTCTAAATCTATGATTGATGATCTGACTTCCTCCCCAATAAGTATTGATGGTTTATAATATATGTAAGACACTGTACTAAGGCTTGGGGGATTCCAAAAAGTGTCAAAGAGATTTCCACTGTGATTGAAGAAATAAAATGTATGGTTAATTTTTCACAGGTACAGTGTAAATGGGTATCAAATTTGTGGCAGATATGTGGTATTGGAGTTCCTAGGAGGGAGACGATACTCTGGGCTGGGGTGGGCTGGGAGGATATCCTAGAAGTGGGATTTGAGAAAAGCTAACCATCAGGTAGGTAGGAGAGAGGATGTTATATGCAAAATGAGCAATGTGTACAAGTTAAGTCATCAAGCATCTATATTAAAGAGCAGGCAGGTGACTCAATGGATAAAGAAGCCCAGAGACAAGAGGTCCTGGGTTCAAATGTGGCCTCAGACACTGCCTGCCTGTGTGACTCTGGGCAAGTCACTTAACCCTAGTTTGCCTAGCCTTTATCCTTCTTCTGTCTTGGAACCAATATTTAGTGTCAATTTTAAGATGGAAGGTAAGGTTAAAAAAAACCCACAAGCATCTATTATTTATTATGTTTCAGGCACTAGATATGCAGATACAAGCAGAAAGAGAAAATCCCTACCTACAAAGACCCCTTCTAAAAGGAGACAACAACACACATATGGGAGCTAAAAAACAATTGGAGGGTTGGGGAGAAGGTCCGAGTCAAGAATGGAGCTCAAAGAAGAATGAAGACATAACTGGCCTGGGAACTTTCCTTAAAATGGAAGGTCTAGAAGAAACTGACCAAGCAGAAGAAGGGGCCAAAGGGATCAACTCAATTTCCAGTGTGAGGACAGAGTCAAAGTAAATTTCCAGAGTGAGGAAATCATAGGGAAAGAGTGAGCTTCCAGGGTGTTAAAGGCCACTGTGGAAAAAGTCTGGAGAATGAAAAGAAGATCCTAGAGAGAAATGGAAAAGTGTCTGTCCTGGGTATACAAACCCAAAGGAGAATGAGTTGGGCATGTTTGAGTGCAAAATTTAATAGTCTTGTTTGTTTGGAGTACAGGGATTGTGAAGCAAATTTTAGGAGAAAGCATTGGAGGGAGAGTTTGAGGGCCAGAATATGGAGGGCCTGGCATACTAGAGAGGGAAGTTTAGATTTTATATTATAGATACTGAGAGATCTCAGACTAGCCTTGATCACTTTGAGCTTTTGTAACCCACTAATAAGATCTGAAGCCCAATAGTTAACGTATTATTTAATTTGAAAGTAAGGATGTCTCATTCTTAGGAGCAGTTCCTTTTAGACAAGTATTATATGATGAAGTATAAAGAACTAAGAAGATGGGGCCAAAGGTCTTGGGTTTGAATGATGCCTCTGTTAATTATCATTTATATCACGTTGGGAAATCGCTTTACTTTTCTGGGACTCTTTTTTTCTCATCTCAATAAATGAGAGAATTGGAATAAATAATTCTAAGGTCCCTTTCAGCTCAAAAATTTTTGTTCCTGTGATCTTTTTTTTCTGTTTCCCTGTTATGATGATGAAGTGAGAGAGGGCAGTCAGGAGAGTGATTCTGGACCCTTTGTCTTCTTACTTCAATTCTTTGATGATCATACGTTACCCACCCTCCTAGTGTGTAAGCTCCCTGAGGGCAGGGTATACTTTACTTTTCTCTTTGGATCTCCAGTGCCTAACACATATTTGAGGAAATCACAAAGAATCATGGAAGTATTTTAGCTTCCACTCATCACATGGAAAAAGACCTTTCTCATAGGATTTTGTTGTTATTGTTGTTGGTCATTTTTTAAAAAATAACACATTTGAACTAACTTGCATTTTCTCATTGTAAATGGAAGTGACTAACTCAGGGTAGCATTTAGCAACATGTTTTGTGTTCGCACGCCACGTCTGTTGCTCTGTAGGTTAAAAACCACAGCGTTGTTTCCTCTTTATGGCTGTGAAGAAAGCTCTGTCTGCCACCATCTGCTTTTCAAATAACTTCACTCCACCAGGAAAAGACAGCATCTCTCCCTTTCCCTATGGGGCCTGTCCCAGTTGTGGCAACTTATGTTCTCCTCTATCTGAGTAAGTTTCATGATCCACATGTTTCTCTGCATGTTGCTAGGTCTAGTAAGGATAGATGGAGGAAAGAATGGGTGGGAAGGGCACAAACATTTATTAAATACCATCTTTCTCAGCACTTTACAAACTAGAGAGGTGGACAGGAAGATGTAGTCTTTTGTGTTGGAAGGGGACTTCAGTAGCAGGCAGAACAATAGTCATCATCATCATCATCTTTAGCCTTTTATATGTGCTACCTTCCAAGAGTGAAATGGACCCCTTCCCATCTCCCCCTTTTAGCATCTCTGGGTTCCCTCAAAGCTCCACTCAAATGGTAGCTCCTCCATGAGGTCTTTTCTGAGTCCTCTAGCTATTAATGCCCCCCCACCATTGCCTTTCTTTTATATATGTATGTACTTGTTGTATAGGCTATCTTTCCATATAGAAGGTCAGTTCTTTGAGGACATGTTTCATATTTGTCTTCCCTACAATCACATGTAGAAACAGTTTTTCGAATTTGTTTTTCTGACATTCTGATCTAAATTCTCTTCCTCCTTTCCTTCTCTCCCCTCTCCCTGAGGCAGCAAGTAATCTAATATAGGTTATACATCATTTTTGGCTTTATATCTCCAGCAGCTAGGTCAGCATTTGGTACATAGGATGTGTATAGTAAATGTTTGTTGAATAATTATATTAACATTCTGAGGTATACAAAAAACTTGAGACACATTAAATTGTATGTTGTTAGGTAGTTCTGGCCCCAGAGAGTGGAAAAATATCTTGGCTATAGCTTTTCATGCTCATTATTACATTGCTCTTCCCAGAACTTCCATTTTGTCCCCTCCTTCCTTGGATTATCTTCTTAATCTAAATGAGGACTCCTTTGGGGAGATAATTGTTGAGCCTATGCTGGAAGAGCAAAACAGACTTTGGAGGGGCTGAATAAGTTGTATAGGGGACAGCAGAGAAAATGGGGCTGGAAGAGAGAGAATCCACATTTTGTGGCACCAATTACAATCCAGGCACTGTGCTAAGTGCTTTACAAACATCATTTGATTCTCACAACAACCATGAAATATAAGTACTTATTATTGTCCCCTTTTTACAGTTAAGAAAACTGAGGTGAACAGAGGTTAAGTGACTTGCACAAGGTTAAATGAATAGTAAATGTCTGAGGCCAGATTTCAATTCAGGGGTTCCAGACTTCAGTGCTCTATGCACTATGGCACTATCTAGCTGCCTCAAATAAGACTTCCCATTCACTTCTGGGTAAGGCTGGTTGGTCTAAGAAGATGTAATTTGACTAAAAGATAGGATCATGAAGGAGCTTAATAGGACATTGCTTGTCTTGGGCTTGCTTGAATCTAAGGCTGTCTGGACCATATTGGAGAGAGGAAAGGAAGTTTTACTAGAAATGAATTGAGGCTAAGTGGAAACTACTTTGGATAGAGTAGGAGTATACTAAGAAGGCTTGTTTGGCCTCATGTGGGAAGCCAATAAGAGAAACAGAGTCTCAAATAGATAAAAATCTGAGACTCTTCTTTTGATCCCTTTTGTGATCCTTGTGATTTCTTGTTGAAAAGTATTGTGGCCTTATTAGAAAGTTTTAAGCTCTTAGCAAACCAGAAGTCAAGAGGTTAACATTCTCCCCTTTGGTCAGGAATGCAGCTGCTGGGTCTCAAAAAGTGGTTTTAGACAGTCAAGGCTGAAAAATTCAGGGACTTCCGGACCCAGCAAAATATTCCCAGACTTAACTGATGATGAGGCAGCTACAATCCAACCTTGTATTCTTATCTACACCTTGAAGCTTCTAAGGCTTTTGTTTGTCTATGTTAAAAAATACTCTGTGTAGTTGTGGGAAACTTTCCTTGTGCTTTTGGGTGAAAGGGAGTTTGAATTTTCATATATAATAAACTTGTAACTCAATGGCACTTCGGAGAAGCAGTTATGAGTTAACAGTCAATATCGTCTCCCATGTCCCGTTTCTTTATCAACTAAGCTATCCTTATCAGATTATCAGGAGATGAAAAATAGATATCAATAGGCTCATCAGATATTCACAATTTGGGAATCAAAGATCATTCATCCAGCTGGGGATACTAAGTCCTAAAGAGCTATACTAGACCAGGAAAGAGCTATGAGAGGCCTGACAGAAAGAGCTTTGCTGCCTTATTACCAATATGAGCTGGGCTGAGTAATTAAAGAGTGTAGTCAGCCTATAGTGAATGCTCAGTATATGTTGACTGCCTAAGTTGGATTCTGGGAGCAAGAAGCCCATGGAGATTATTGGTATATAGTATTGGGGGAATCTGTCATGAGACTTGAGTATTAGGCACTACGTGGTCATTACCATGGCGAGGCAGGATGGAGCTCTTATCTGTGTTGGCAAAGGTGTGGCATGCATGCCTGGCATGTCAGGGGGGGCTGCTCTGTTCCCCCTTTCCACCGAGCCACCTGAGGACAATTTTCACATGCCCCACCCCTCTGCCCAGCAGACCAATGCAAGCACTTCTTCCATCCCTTGTCTGGGGCAATGTAGGGGGCTCATAGGCAGCTTGAGGATACAGTTTGGGCATGCAATCTCTAAAAGGTTTGCCATCACTGTATAGGTAATCAATAAAGGCCCATGCTTCTGTTTCTGTCTATTATAGTTAGTATGTTTGTGGTAGACAGTTTCCAAATAGATTCGCTTATTGTAAAATAGCAGTAACTCATATTTCCATAGCTCTCTATGGTTTATTAAGCATTTCTTTATAAGTCCCAGGAGTTAAGTTGGACTGGAGGAATGGACAATTCTGAGTTGTCTTTGAGTCAGCAACACCTATATTCATAAGTCTGCCTGCCTCCAACACTTACTAGCTGTGTGACTCTGGACAAGACATTTCATCTTTAGAGCCTTGGTTTTGTTGTTCCATCATTTTGCATCCAACTCTTTGTGATCCCATATGGGGTTTTCTTGGCAAAGATAGTGAAGTGGTTTGCTATTTCCTTCTCTAGCTAATTTGACAGATGAGGAAACTGAGGAAAACAGGGATAAGTGACTTGCCTAGGGTCACATAGCTGGTAGGTATCTGAGGCCAGATTTGAACTCAAGAAGATGAGACTTCCTGACTCCAGACCCATAACTCTATCCATTTTGCCATCTAGCTAGCCCCAAACCTCAGTTTACTCATTTGAAAATAGAAGTACTCAGCATTTACCACAAGAAATGATTATGAAGATCAAATGAAGGGCATTAAAAGCCTTAAAGTTGTTCATAAAAATCAATGATTATTAGTGTTATTTGCAATATTATTATTCTCACCTTACAGATGAAGAAACTTCAGAAGCTCAAAGAGAATGACTAGTCAGAGTCACAAAGCTAGGAAGTGCTGGAGGCAGGCTTCAAACTCAGGTCCCTTGATTCCAGTGTACTTTTTGCTCTGATGCCAAGTTTCATTATATGATGAAACTAAACTGAGGTTTAAAATGGGCAGTGTTTTAGAGAAACCAAGGTTCTTTATTTCCCCCTTTATATTTTATTGGCAGAAGAAAGGGCCTGGGAGGATAAAAGCCCATAGTCCACAGAAAAGTAATGGAAATATGGAAGGTTTTTTGTTTTCTTAACCCACTTACATTTACCTAAACTGGATGGTTTATCTAAATTCTAGCGATCCCAGCTCACTCTGAAATATATTCTGGGCACCTGACTTCAATATCCAAACATAATGAAGAGGAGGACAAAGAAAGCCCAGTATTTTGGAAATATCCTTGGATTTTGAGTCAGAGGACCTAGATTCAAATCCTACCTTTGCAAAATACCATCTTTATGACTTGGGATAAGTTAATGAAGTTCTTGGGTTCTCACTTTCCTTAAACGCTGGATGATCACCAAGACCCCTTTGAGCATCTGATCCCACGAGCTCTAGCCAACCTGGGGTCCTCTTGACCTTCTCCAGCTCATCTTTATTCTTCATGAGATGTGGGACTGAGAACTCTACCAATACTGACTGCAGTCCTGGTTTGACTAGGGCAGGGGACAGAAGGACTTTCAGTTCCTGGATGAAATATGAGAGCTGATCACCCCTCAGTTCCCACCTCTACCTACGTCAGAAAAGCAGTTTGGCCTCGATTTTATCTGCCTCTGTTCTCCCCAGATCAGACCTCAAGAAGTCAAGTGATGAATTTACCAAAAATGTAATGATATAGTGCTGAGAACTTCTCTATGTTGGTGCTCCTTAGACTTCTTCTAATACTTTGTCAATCTAAATGTCGTTTAGGAATAAATGAGGGCACCAGTCATGCAAGTGGCAAGGAAGAAAAGGGAATGTGCCTTCATTTTACGAATGGGAAAACTGAGCCCTAAAGTAACAAAATGCTGTTGCCCAAGATCATATATGTTACAAATAATAGAGCTGGGTTTTTAATGCAAGCCCCTTTATTCCAAATCCAGTCCTTTTCCCCACACACACCATGCTGAAAAAAGCAAAATCAAAAAGTTAGATAAACATTATAATCCCCTCAAATGCCAACTTGCATAAATTCCATTTTTTACCTTATGTCTTAGAATTGTTACTTGGGGGGGGGGCAGCTAAGTGACTCAGTGTATAGAGAGCCAGGCCTGGAGATAGAAGTCCTAGGTTCAAATCTGGTCTCAGATACCTCCTAGCTGTATGACCGTAGGGAAGTCACTTATACCCATTGCCTGGCCCTTACCACTCTTCTGCCTTGGAACCAATACCAAGAATTTATTCTAAGATGGAAGGTAAAGGTTAAAAAAAAGAATCGATCTAAGCATGAGTTCTCAGTATGGATTGTATCTGTTCTACTAGTTAGCTGCCCCCCCCCGAAAATCATTTTAAAATGGTCAGTTACTTTAGTGAACGTGCATGTCCATTGATGTGAATTCTGAAAGGGTTATTTTGTCAAAGAAAAGACCATTAAGCTCACTTGGTTAGAGAAAGAGTTGGTGGGACAAAAATAATTAGTTTTTGGTTTGGGCTATCAGGTTTTCTCTATTTACATTTTCTGCCAAGGACCTTATCTGAGGTAGGCTGGTGGCATGGTGGTTAAGAGTGTTGGCTATGGAGTTAGGAAGGCCAGAGTTCAACCCAACTTCAGAAACTTACTAGCTGTGTGACCCTGGATGAGTCACTTAACCTCTGCCTCAAGTGTCATCAAATAATAATAGCTCCTACCTCCTAAGATTATTGTGAAAATAAAATGAGATAACATTTATAAAGTGCTTTGCAGACCTTAAAGTGCTAACTATTATTATTATTATTATTATTATTATTATAAGCATTGACTCAGTTTTATGTACGAATCCCATTTGTCACAAGAGAGTCTTAGAAATGAGGAATGAGATGGATTAACAAAAAACTCATTCATGCTACCAACTTGGAATGGGGCCCAACTAGTAACCCTGAATTCAGATATAAAGGATGTTAACAATTGCATAGAGGGTTTACTAAAGTGATGGCAAAATTTTTAGACTGTGTGCTATGCCCCGACCCTACTCCCCAGACTTTGTGCCATGCCCTGCCCAACCTGAGACTGAGTGCTGCACCCCCCTCCACTGCCTTACTCCAAGTGGGGGAAGGGGGAAAGAAAGGGAGGGAAGTGGTCTGAGTGCTCCACTTAGGGGAGGGAGTAGGCACTTCCATTGGGCTGCTGGGCAGAGGGACAAAGAGGCATGATGGAGAGAGGGAAGGGAACAGCTCTGCCAGAATTCCTCTGCCTTTCTAGTAACTAACTCTGCAGGCAATACCATGCATGCCCACGGAGATGTCTCTGCATGCCATCTTTGGCACGCATGCCATAGATTTGCCATTGCAGGCATACTACATCCTTTAGATTTGTGGGGCTCATTTTTGAATTTAGAAAAAGAAGATAAGTTCTATCTTGAGTGTGCTATTTCCAGAAAAGGATTTTGAATTGTTGCTTGAGTTCATTCTAAAATGACTTAAAATGTAAACACACACACACACACACACACACACACACCATTCCAGTGATCAGGTTGCTTTAAAACTATCTTACTGAAAAATAGCCATCTCTAAAATAGTAGTTATTCCAAAGTTTGCAGCACCATTTTTAGCAGATCTCAATCAGAAGATAGATACACACATATGCACTATACATACACAAACATACATGTAGGTATGGAGAGAGAAGAGGAAAGGGAGAGACAGAGAGAGAGGTGGAAGGGTAAGTAGATGGATGGATAGATAGATAGACTGACTAACCGATTTATTGATGGGCTGATACATTGATAGATATGTCTAGACCTGTGACATAATTAATAAGAGGAACTACTTTGGTATAGAAATTCTTTCCACTGATATCTATCAGTAATCCATCTGTAATTTACCACCTCAAGGGAATAATGTGGGATTCTGGGAGATTATAACTTGGCCATCATTGCACAGATGATATGTGTCAGTAGCAGGACTTGAACTCAAGTCATCATGACTCTGAATACTGTCTCCATTATACCATCCTGCCTTTCAAGATTCATAGCAATCAGAGGCACCTGGGTGTTTCAGTGGATTGAGAGTCTGGCCCAGAGATGAGAGGTCCTAGGTTTAAATCTGGCCTCAGACACTACTATGTGACCCTGAGCACGTTACCTAACATAGACTAACGTTTACCATTCTTCTACCTTGGAACCAATACACAGAATTCTAAAATGAAAAGTAAAATGTTTTTTTAAATACATAGCAATCAAGAATAAGTATTTTTAACACCTAAGTCCTCTGCTAAATAGGCATGATGTTTTCAGAAATACCAATGTGTATAAATACAGTCAGTAATATTTTTTCAGTTATGAACCTTTTCCCTATACATTCTTTCATGTATTCTTTCATAAACATATGCTCCACAGGGAATGAAAAGATTATGCCCATTTTACAGATGAGAAAATTTTGATTATAAGAGGTAGAGTGATTTGCACAGAGCCACCCAGGCCATAAGTAGCAGAGCTGCAAGCCCAGGGCTCTTTCCACTAAAAGCATGTGACCAAATACTTGAGGCAGCCTGGCCAGCAGAAAGGGGGCTTGAGTTGGAATCAAAGTAATAATAATAATAACCAGATAGGGCTATAAGGTTTACAAAGCCCCCTACATGTATTTTCTCCTTTGATCCTCATCGCAACCTTGGGAGGCAGGTGATAATTATCATCCTCAATTGACAGGGGGAGAAAATTGAATCTGAGAGAGCTGGTACATAGCTAATAAGTGTCTAAGGCTTAATTTGAACTCAGGTCTTCTTGAGTCCAGGTCCAATACCTAAACTACCAAGTTACTTGATATTTTTGTTATTGCTGTTGTAAAGATACTGGTGTGGTTTACCGTTTCCTTCTCCGGCTCATTTTGCGGATGAGGAAACTCAGGCAAACAAGATTAAGTGACTTGTGCAAGGTCACACAGTTGGTTAGTGTCTGAGACCAGATTTGAACTCATGTCTGCCTGACTCCATGGTCAGCACCCTATCCACTGAATCACCTAGTTGCCCTAAAAAAAAACCACGTAACTACCTTGTGGGACCTTGCGCATATCTCTTCACCTTTCTCAGCCTCAGCTTCCCAAGCTGTAAAATAAAGGCTCTGGATTCGAGGGCCCCTTCCAGCCCTAACTCTCTGATTCAGTGACACAGCCCCTGCCTCCAAAGGACATGCCATCTGATTGGGGAGAGGAGACTCGCATGAAACATGTGAGTCAATAAGCAGTGGATAATAAAGTGATCATTGGCAGGAGGGATGGTGAAGGAGGCAGGATAAAAGAAAGTGCTGACTGTACCCAGCCAAATCTATTCACACAAATCTCACGGGCCGGATGCTCCATCTCTATGAAGAGGAATGATTTTAGGGGAAAAAAACAACAAACCCAAGCAAAGCCTGGCAGATGCTGCCAATCTTTCATTTTTGTTAAACTTCCAGATCATATCCCTCCTACGGGTTAATAATCCCTCACATGAATCAGTTTACACATCACCCCCCTACTGGTGTAGAATCGATTTGGTGAAAGCAAGTCAGCGATTTCTAAGGTGTTCATTCTGTCCCCTGATCTAAAGAGGCAAAGCCAAGGGAGGAGCAGAGAATGTAACCTCTAGATTTGGGTCTACCAGGACGCCTAGCACATAAGACATGCTTTTTGACTCTCAGTCCTGGTGGTTGATGTTTTTCCTTTTAATTATCCTTGAAATGTCTTTTGCAGAGGGCTGCTAGATGGATTGAGAGCTGACTTAGAGATGAGAGGTCCAAGGTTAAAATCTGACCCCAGTCACTTCCTAGCTGTGTGACCCTGGGCAAGTCACTTAACCCCCACTGAATAGCCCTTATTGCTCTTCTGCCTTAGAACCAATATACAGTATTAATTCTAAGACAGAAGGTAAAGGTTTAAGAAAATAAATGTATTTTGTGATCTGGTCTTTTGCTAACTCTAGGGATGGAAATAACTATATGCAATGTTTATCTAAATGTTCATTAAGGGGCAATAGTGGAGAGAGTGCTGTATGTGGGTTCCAGAAGACTTGAGTACTAACTGATGTTGGATGCTTACTAGCTGATATGACTTTGGGCAAGTCACTTCTGGTCTCAGTTTCCTCACCTTTAAAAAATGAGAGGGGGTGGGTGGTGGGCTTGATGACTCCAAAGATTCCTTTAATGCTAAATCTAGAATCTTATGCTCCCTGTCACTGATCTCTACTTTGTACTTATTTGAGTAAATTTTTAAAATATTTACACAGGGGCAGCAGGATAGCTCAGTAGATTGAGAGTCAGGCCTAGAGATGGGAGGTCATAGATTCAAATCTGGGCTCAGACACTTCCCAGCTGTGTGACCCTGGGCAAGTCACGGAACTCCCATTGCCTAGTCCTTACCACTCTTCTGCCTTGGAACCAGTACACAGTATTGATTCCAAGATGGAAGGTAAGGGTTTAAAAAGATGATTTATAGCAGTACCAGATCTTAAACTGTACTACAAAGCAGTGATCATCAAAACAATATGGGACTGGCTAAGAGGCAGAAGGGAGGCATCAGTGGAATAGACTTAGGGTAAATGACCTCAGCAGGATAGTGTATGATAAACTCAAAGACCCCAGCTTTTGGAACAAAAATCCACTATTTGACAAAAACTGCTGGGGAAAATGGAAAACAGTATGGGAGAGATTAGTTTTAGATCAACATCTCATACCCTACAACAAGATAAATTCAAAATGGGTGAATGACTTAACTATAAAGAAGGAAACAAAAAAATAAATTAGGTGAACATAGAATAGTATACCTGTCAGATCTATGGGAAAGGAAAGAATTTAAGACCAAGTAAGAGGTAGAGAATATTACAAAATGTAAAATGAATAATTCTGATTACATTACATTAAAAAGGTTTTGTATGAACAAAATCAATGTAACCAAAATTAGAAGGGAAGCAACAAATTGGGAAAAAATATTGATAACAAAAACCTCTGACAAAGGTCTAATTTCTCAAATGTATAAGGAGCTGTCAATTATACAAAAAATCAAGCCATTCCCCAATTGACAAATGGGCAAGGGACATGAATAGGCAATTTTCAGATAAGGAAATCAAAACTATCAACAAGTACATGAAAAAATATTCTAAGTCTCTTATAATGAGAAAGAACATGAATCATGTAACCATGGGAAAATACTCTTAATCAATCAATCAATTAATTAATTAAATGAAAACTGGAAAAAAAAAAAGAAAGTCTTCAGGTATTGTCTCTCCGACTTCCAACATAAACCAGATGTACTGGCTGTAATCCTGGGTAGTCAACATCTCAGCCACTACAGTGGCTAGTCACCATTGGAGAGGGAGTCCATGAAAGACCCCTCATACAAATGAAATCTCAAGTTTGGCCCTCTAAAGATGTTTGAATGAATAACACAAGTAAAACCATGGAGTAGGAAAAGCACAGGTTAAAAAATGGGATATAGTGGGAAAATAAGGTTGTATCCAACCATGGAAGGTCTTGAATGCTGGTCTAAGAAATCTGAACTTTTCTGGGCAGCCATTGAAGAATTTTGAGCAGAGGTATGAAAGACCAAATATAAACATGAGGAACATGAGTCTGACAATAGTGGGAAGAGGATATGGGAAGAGAAGGCCTGGCAAGTGGCTTTTACAGTAGTCTAGGTAATGAGAATGGTGGCTGAGAGGATAGAAAGAAAGGGGTAGATTTGAGGGGTCCTTCAGAAGTCTATTGTATAACTTATCAGATGTAATTGTAAAACTTATTGTATTGTACAATGCATTTGTATGTTTTTAAAATTGTATAACTTAACAGATGTAAAGGGAGGAATCAAAGATAGAATCAAGTTTTCAGATCCAGCAGACAGAACAAAATGATGCTGCCACTGACAAAATATTGAAGACAGGTGGAGGAGTAAGTTTAGGGAAAAGATTATAAACTCAGATTTGAAACTAGAGTTTGAGAAACTTTGGAGGGATTTCCAGATAGGACTGACTGTCTTTCAGTCAGGGGATCTACTTTGTAATATTAGACAAAGGGCCAGACCTATGATTCCCCTGATTTTGGGAATTCCCAGGTGAGAAAACTCCCTCTCACATGGTAGAAGTGCACTTTTCTACAACTAATAATCTAGAACAGTGATGGTGAACCTATGCATAGGTGCCAATCCTCTTTGTGGGCATGTGGCCATCACCCTCCACTCCTGTCAGAATTCATTACTAGAAAGGCAAAGGGATTTGAGCTAAGCTGTTCCCTTTCCCCTCTTCACCATGCCTGATGACATTTTTTCACATCACCTGCCCCTATGCCCAGCAGCCCAATGGGAGTGCTTGCTTTCTTCCCTGTATGGGGTAAAGGCAGGGTAGGGCACACCTGGCACTCAGTGGGGGAGGGAACATGGAACTTGGTCTGAGGGATGGGGTGATGGCAGGGCATGGCACTATGTCTCTTAAAGGTTCACCATCACTGATCTAGAAGAATTGCTTAGAGCAGTGATGGGCAAACTATGGCCTGTGGGGCAGATGTGGCCCCCTGAAATGATCTATCTGGTCACATGACATTATTCCTAATCTGATGAATACAATGAGTAGGATACAATACAATGAAATTTCTAAAGAGTTGCCTTAGAAACAGACTGACAGATGAGCATTTCCTTTCCTTTGGCCCCCTCTTTAACAAGTTGGCCCATCACTGGCTTAGAACATTGAGAGTTTAATTTTTTACCCTGAATCATCTGACAAATGATGTGCAGTTGTATAGCCTTATCTTTCCTAGTAGATGATAAACTCTGTCATCCAGGACTACATCTTTTTTATTCTTGTGACCCTCCTAGAACATTGCTTTGTTTAGGGTAGGAACTTATCAAACATTTAGTGAATCAAATTCAGTTGAATTGGGCTTGCCTCTTTTGGTGAATCTCTGTCTTTCCTGCCCTTTTTCTAAAGCATCCTCTATCCTTTAGAATTATTCTCATTCTTGGGGGGGGGTGTTAATGTGATCTGTATGATATCTTTCTTCTCCACCGCTTCCACCTTCCTGTTTCTCTGAAACATGTTCTCTTCTTCATTCTCTATATTTGCAGATTCATGAAGTTCACCAAATTCTACATTCCCTCAGGCTTCCTTTTATGACCTTTTTTATTGTCCTCACACCATCTTATCCTCCCATACCTTCTGCCAGACTCTCTTGATATCTCTCCACCATATTCTTGCCTCCCACTGTACCCCTAAAGTCCAATTAGCTCATCAAGCTATTCCACTAATGTTCAGCCTGAGAAGACATTGAGTGTTTGGGCTGCTACTGTAGTCAATAACCTGTGATCTCATTTACTGGAATTGTAACACTGGGAGCTACGCTGCGTTGTATATAGAGAACCATGGTATTAATCTATTTTTATTTCTCTTCCTTTTTCTAATGGGAAAGCTGAGCTCAGCACTGGCCAGAGAAGAGTAACAGTTCAGAAAGGACCACTGTACCGGGCCAAAGGTTATCCAGTCAGCATTGCATGTAATGTAACTGGCCACAAAGGACCCTCTGAGCAGACTTTCCAATGGTCCATTTACCAACCAGATAAGCCAGAAAGAGAGATACAGATAATCAGTACCGAGGACCCTACCTTCACTTATGCCTTCTACAGCCTTCGAGTTCAGACTGGTGACATCTATGTGGAAAGGATCCAAGGAAACTCAGTCTTGCTTCATATTGCAAAGCTCCAGCCCCAGGATGCTGGCAAGTATGAGTGTCATACACTCAACACTGATGGCAAATTCCTTGGGAGCTACAGTGACACCATGAACCTAATAGGTAAAGTATTCCCCAGTTCTTTGTTCCAAGTTCACAACTTAGCCACAATCTACCTTTCCAGCTTTATTACTAATTGCTTCCCTTCTCAAACTCTACAACTAGCCACACTTCCCTTCTCCATGCTATTTATGCATGATCTTCATTTCTCAACTCTATTCCTTTGCACTGGCTATTCCTCTCCTACCCAGATTTCATTCTCTCCTCATCTATGCTTCTTAGGATCGCATTTCTTTCAGTACCACCTTCAGTTATTGTTGTTGTACAATCATTCAGTCATGTCTGCCTCTTTGTGACCCTGTGGACCACAGCATGCCAATACTGCCTATGGGGTTTTCTTGGCAAAGGTCCTGAAGTGGTTTACCAGTAGATTAAAGCAAACAGAGATTAATATATTATATATATGCATATATATAATTATGTAAAATAATTATATAATGCCCTCCTTTGACTTGCCCTGGGTCACATAACTAGTAAGTATCTGAGGCTTGATTTGAATTCAGGTCTTCCTGACTACAGGCCCATTGCTCTATCTACTGAGCAACCTATCCACTTCTGCCTTCTACAGGAAGCCTTTCTTGATCTCTCCAAGCTCCTTTTGTCCTCCTTTCCAAACTTAAATGGACTTATTTTGCATATATTCTATTAATGCTTTATTTACACATTTACTGTCTCCCTGGTTAGAATGTAAGCCTCTAGGGGAAGTTAGGTGGCTCAGTGGGTAGAGAGAACTAGAGACAGGAGGTCCTGGCTTAAAATTCGGCCTCAGACACTTCTTAACTTTGTGACCCTGGACAAGTCACTTAACCCCAATTGTCTAATCTTTACTGCTCCTCTGCCTTGTAATGGATACTTAGTATCAAGTCTAAGACAAAAGGTAAAAATTATTTAAAAAATTAAAAAAAACAAAACTTTATGTCCTCTTTATCATTGTTGCCATGTAGTATTAGATGGTTATACTTTTTTAATTATAAAAAATTATTTGAGTATTAAAAATTATTATCCTCTTTTTTTTCCTCTTGTGGACTTGACTTAAAATCAAGAATGCTACTAAAGATCCAGGCTTTAAGTGAAATTTCTGGTTATCTTCAAGGTTGTTATTACTAATTAGAGATTCCCAAATTGTCTTGGTTATTCCATGCAAGGCCTTGGTCATTCTTTGGCTTTGCCCTTATCTCAACCCAACTGAAGAGTTCCTATAAGCTAGTGTGATATTTTTTCCCCTTCTTCGTCAACGTTCCATCTGTACATTTTGTATTGGCTAAGAATCATAGGTCATCAAATTGTCAGGGTAGAGGGACCTTAGAGAGTTCTTCATCCAACTCCTTCATTTGACAAATGAAAAAGTGAAGGCCCTCAAAGGGTGTGTTTTGCCAAGGTTGCACAGCAAGCTAATGAAAGAGTTGGGCTTGAAATCCAGATTTCCTGGCTCCAAGTTCAGCATTCTTTCCACTGTGTCATTTAAGTATTACTGGAAGCTGATTAGCTGACTTGCTTTGAGCAATGTACTAATGATGCCAGAGTTCAGTCCTCTTCTGGATCAGTTGGTTTTGAGCTTGATTTGAACTAGACAACTGGCCCAGCCCCTTCTTTTGCAAATATTTGCTATTGGTCAGAGTGGAGATGGAGAAAAAGAACATGGGTAGATGAGCCGAAAGCTGTCATGATGGTGGACAAGTAGCATTACTTTCCTAGAATAATAACAATATCATATTTATATAATGCTCTTATTTTACAACTCTTTTGAGGTAGTCCTTGATATTCTTAAATGAAGTGCTTACAGATGCTTGCTGATGAACTCAGAGTAGGACTAATATCACAGAAAGAATATTGGATCTGGAATAAGGGTACCTAGGCTCAAATCACAGCTCAGCTACCTACAACATAGGCAGGATCGTTCTAGCAAATATTTAACAATTGGCCCTCCAAAAAAGCACAGCACACTTTAAAATTTAATCTGTATTATTCACAATTTTCTTCATCCCTTTCTTAAGTCTAGACAATCAGCAAAACAATAAAGCAAGCCTTGATTTGTAGCAGTTGCTGATTTCCAAGATATAAATGTTCACAACAAAAACTGGCCTTGACGAAGTCCGTTTCCTGTAAAAGAAGATCATTTGAATTAGTGATCTCTAAAGTCTAAATCCTATGATTTTATGAGCCTCTAGATAATTTCAAGTTTACAGATGAAAAGTTGAGATGTTTAGAAGTTAAATATTTTTCCTAACACATAAGTGTCAAAGGTGGGATCTGAACCCAGGACCCTTAAATCCAAGCCTTATATTCTTTTCATTCAATCATGTTCTCTCTTAACTGCACTTTAGACATCATTATTTCTCTCATGTTCAGTGATTCCAGATACCCTTTCTGTGGCCATGAGTCCTCAGACTCTCAACAGAGAGGAAGGAGAATCATTAGCACTTACCTGTGAGGTCTCTAAGGCCACAACTCAACATACCCACCTCTCTGTCTCCTGGTACCGGCTTCCGGAAGGAGGAGGAAACCAAGCCACGGAGATCATTTCCCTGTCCAAAGATTTTATCCTGATCCCCGGATCCTCCTACACAGAGAGGTTTTTAGCAGGGGATGTGAGGCTAGACAAAACCGGGAATACAGGCTTCAGATTGTCCATAGGGAGATTGCTGCCTGTGGATCAGGGCCAACTCTTCTGTGAAGCCACTGAATGGATTCAGGACCCTGATGAGACATGGACATTTATCACTCGGAAACAGACAGACAAAGCTACAGTGATGGTCCAACCTGAAGGTAAGACTCTTCTTAGGTTATTAATTATTTCCATCCTAGTGTATATTGAAAGGCATGTTTCTTTTAATGGGAGAAAAAAGAAATCCATTTGGGGACTCAGTTTTGCATCAGTTCCAAAACACATTTTCCAGAACGTTTGAGTAAACTAGGATTTGGCCAAGTGGGAATTATAGGTATTAAGAGTGCAGTGTTCCATTTTAATTCTATCCACATGCAATTGTATATGGGTTGTTACTGAGGGCTGCACCCAGCATATACCAGGGACTTAATAAATACTTATAAACTGATGGATTGAATGATTGATTGATTGATCAAGTCATGGATGACAGTCTATAGGCCATTTTTAAGAATGAGTCTCCTCCCTTGCTAGTTATCTCTCAATTATGGCTCTAAACAACGGAAATTTATCATATGAAGCTTCATCTTTGTTCTGGTTTCAAAACCTTCTTCAACACAGCTTTATTTTACTCTTGGACAGACCCGTCACTTCTTTGAGGTCAGCAATGCAATCAGGACAGGAAGTCACCTGATTTTGATCCCAGTTGGACAAAAGACTATCTAGACACTCTGCCTAGAAAAAATCTTGGGCCTGATGAAAAAAAAATTTCCTAAGAATACAAAGTAGATTTCTCTTTTCCCTCTTAGTAACTTTCTGTTCCATTGCAAAATACATTTTGGTCACTAGCGATTCCAAGGGCCCAGAGAAAGCTATACAAAAGACCTCAAATCAACTTTTTTTTTAAACCCTTACTTTCTGTCTTAGAATCAGTGTATTGGTTTCAAGGCAGAAGAGCAGTAAGGGCTAGGCAATGGGGGTTAAGTGACTTGCCTAGGAAGTATCTGAGGCCAGATTTGGACTCAGGACCTTCTGTCTGGTTCTTAGACCACCAAACCACCTATCTGCCCCCTCTCAACCTTTAAAGACAAATTCAGTTTCAGGAGAAGATCTCAAGGAAGGAATTCAGACTCTAGGACTCGAGGATTCATGTAGAGAGAGAACATGAGACAGCTGTTGGGAGAGTGATCACTAAGGGAGAAAGCAGGGAGCTAAACCCTTTTGGCTAGAGAGCAAATCACGTGGGGAAATGGGAGGGGACAAAGCATATGATATAATAGTATCTTATTATAGCTAATTTTTCTTGCTAATAAGGTACTAAATAGACTTAGTTGCTTTTGACTATTGGAGTACAGGTGTTTTCAGCACCCTCTTAATTCCATCGCCCTTGGGAAAAGCCCTGGTCAGCCTACCTTAGTTATGACTCCATAGGAAATGGGCTATTACTGGTCTCAAGTGGTTAAAGACTACTGCAATCTCATGATTTTCTGTTACTGAATGGAGAAATGAAGTGAATTTTTCAAATAAATGTCTCATTTTTGTTTTCCCAGATAGAGATTTTCAAGTTAACATTTCTGTGGTAAGTTCCTTTGCCATGGGACAACCTTTGCGATTGATCTGCTCACTGTTGTCCAAGAGCAACCAGAACCAAAGATTGCAGGTGGTCTGGTACCTGAATGCTACTGCCATTGGCAGTATTGATGCCAGCGGTGTTCTGGCCTTAAAGAAAGACTATGAAGAAAGAGCCAACCTTGGGGAGCTCCAGGTGTCAAAGATCAGCCCAAAGACTTTCACCTTCACCCTCTCTTCCATGGGTCCCCAAGATGAAGGTGTATACAGGTGCGAGGTGGCAGCGATGGGGAGCTCTCACATGGACTTTTTAGGGCGAACTCAGACAAAACGATTTGCAGATATCAATATACGGCTCAGAAAGCCAACAGGTAGGTTGTCCTAGAAAATATTCCTGAACATTCTCCTAACGTTTCCTCCTTAGCAAATTCAAGTTTGCATCCATGGGCACAAAGGCTGCATCCTGAGAAGCTGGGTATAAATCATGTCCTATTGGAAATATACCATGGACAATTCTTATTGGAAGGAAAGGAAAGAGGTGATCAATCCTCTTATGAAGGGAAGAGGTCAATATGTGATTTCCATGGTTTGAGAATTCTTTCCACCAATGAAGTCTCAACCCATATATGGTTAGTACATGAGTCTTAGGAGAGTTGCCTGGAATTTGGAGAGAGGAAATGACTTGCCAGGAGTTAACTAAAGTGTTAGAGGAGGGATTTGAACCAAGGTCTTCCTGAACTCCAACTTACTCACTCTTGCTTTGCTTTTTGTTTATTATTTGGGTGAATAATTCTCCCTCAAATAGCTTGATAGCAAGAGAAATTGTAGTGAATTGGGAATCAGGACAATTTGAGGTCTAATTCTATTGCTGCCACTTCCTAGCTGAATAAGCTACTTAACTTGTCTAGGACTCAGTTTCCTCACCTGTAAAATAAAGATTAGATGATCTCAAAGATCTATTTCAGCTCTGGATTTCTAAGACTTGATTCTATCTGTGATCCTCTTCTCACTATTATGATAAGTTCTAGTATTTCATATTTAAAGAAGGAAACGCACACAAAACATTTCAACCCTCTTGCCTGAGGATAAGGAAGGGTGGATAGGGAATAAGAGTGATAGAACTGTTATGCCTGTTGTTGTTCAGTTATTTCAGTCATGTCCAATCCTTTGCAACCTCATTTGGGGTTTTCTTGGCAAAGATATTAGCATAGCTTGTTATTTCCTTTTCCAGCTCATTTTACAGATAAGGAAACCGAGGCAAGCAGTGTTAAGTGATTTGCCAAGGGTCACACAACTAGTAAGTGTCTGAGGCCAGATTTGAACTCAAGAAGATGACTCTTCCTGACTCCAGGCCAGACACTCTGTGCTACCTGAATGTCCAAATAGCAAGATGTAAGGATCATAGATGAAGAGCCTGAAGTTAACCAGCTTCATTCCCTTATTTTATAGATGAGAGAAATCAAGTGACTTTCTCAGAGGTCATGCATATAATAATGGTGGAAGCAGGATTCAAACTCAGCCCCTAGGAATCCAGAACCAGGGCTCTATTCAATGTACCAAGCTACCTCCAGCATTTTGTTCTTTCTTTAGAAAAATGATGTACCAGCGTTTACAATCCCAGATGGAGTTTGCCTATTCCAAATGCTTTTTGTTAGCCTCTTCCCTCCCATCTTTCCTCTGTATGGGGGACAATAGTCATGTTCCTACATTCCAAACATGACTGAACTATATGAAATAAAGAGGCAAATGATAGGTTGACATTCTGTTTACTGCAGTAGGAGCTTGGAGGGTGGCTGTTCAGACGTGGTCTGTGCTTCTCTGGCCTTGTAATGAAAGCTGAAATTTATGTTGTGCTTTAAAGTTTACAAGGAATTTTATATTTATTAAATGCCTCCTCAAGAGGCAGTGTGAGGCCTCAGATAAAGAACTGGCCTGACAGTTCAGAAGACCTGAGTTCAAGGCTTATTTCTGAAAGATAGTGGGCAGCTAGATGGCCCAGAAGAGAGAGCTCTGGACGTGGAGTTAGGAAGTCATTGTTGTTCAGTTGTGTCTGACTATTCATTACCCGTGGATCAGAGCATGCCAATTCTGTCCACGGGGGCTTTTTGGGCAGATAATGGAGTGATTTGCCATTTCCTTCTCCAGTGAATTAAGGCAGAGGTTAAGTGACTTGCCCAGGATCACATATCTAATATATGTTTGAGCCTGGATTTGAACTCAGGGCTAACTACCACAGGCTATACTAAGTGCTTTATGAATATTGCCTTTTTTATTTAACCCTTGAATGGATTCTAAGACAGAAGGGTAGCAAACGCTACCTGGAGTTCAGTTATTTGCCCAGGGTCACACAGGTAGGAAGTTCCAGAAGTCAGGTTTGCTCCCAAAACCTTCTGGCTCCAAGCCCAAGTATTCTATTCTCAGTTACCTAGCTGCCTTAGGAAGTTTTTCTTATTTTTATTTTGTTATTCGTCCATTTTTCAGTTGTGTCTGACTCCTTGTGATCCCATTTGGGTTTTCTTGGCAAAGATAGTAGAATGGTTTGGCATTTCCTCCTCCAGCTCATTTTATAGATGAGGAAACTGAGGCCAACAGGGTAAGGTGACTTACCCAGAGTCACATAGCTAGGAAGAGTTTGAGGACAGATTTGAACTCAGGTCTTCTTGACTCTAGACCCAGTGCTCTATCCACTGTACCACCTAGCTGTCTTAGGAAAACATGAGGTCAAATCCATCCTCAGACATGTACTGGCTGTATGATCCCAGATGCTGATATTATGCAATGCTATAATTTTACAGCATTTATAATTTTACATGTAATTTATACTACTTATAATTTTGCAACACTTACAATAATCCTATAAGTATACAACACTTATAATAGCACCTACTTCCTGGGGTTGTCATGAGGATCAAATAAATAATATTTATAGGGGCAGCTAGGTAGCACAGCAGATAGAGCACTGGGCCAGGAGTCAGGAGGATGTGAGTTAAAATCTGCCTTCAAATACTTCCCTGCCTGTGAGCCCTTGGAAAATTTATTTAACCCCAATTGCCTAGCTCTTGCCACTCTTCTGTCTTAGAACTGATACTGAGTCAAGGCAAGGGTTTCAGTGGAATTGCTTGTCAGCTCAGGGAGAGAGAAGGGAAGAGAGAAAGGAGAGAACACGAATCATGTAACCATGAGGAAAAATATTTAAATAAATAAAAATAAAATTATATTAAAAAAGGGTAAGGTTTTTTTTTAAGTTATTTAGGGGGCAGCTGGGTAGCTCAGTGGATTGAGAGCCAGGCCTAGAGACGGGAGGTCCTAGGTTCAAATCTGGCCTCAGACACTTCCCAGCTGTGTGACCCTGGGCAAGTCACTTGACCCCCATTGCCTACCCTTACTGCTCTTCTGCCTTGGAGCCAATACATAGTATTGATTCCAAGACAGAAGGTAAGGGTTTTAAAAGAAAAAAAGATATTTATAAAGTATTTAGTATAGTGGGTAATACATAGTAGATGTTTAATAAATACTTGTCCTCTTCCCTTTCCCCTATGCAGTTATTTTTTTTTAACCCTTACCTTTCATCATGGAATCAATACAGTGTATTGGTTCCAAGGCAGATGAGCGGTAAGGGCTAGGCAATGGGGGTTAAATGACTTGCCCAGGGTCACACAGCTAGTATGTATCTCTAAGACCAGATTTGAACCCAGGACCTCCCCTCTCTAGGCCTGGCTCTCAATCCACTGAGCCACGCAGCTGCCCCCTGCCCCTGCATGTGGTAATGTGGCTGATATTCTAAGAATTTAAATTTTATAATATAGGTATCCCCTCCACATCATCACTTTCCCCATCGAAGCTTTACTATATTGTGGGTTGGCATAAGAAATTAAATGGAAATCTGGGGGGGGGTAGTTTTGTGGAAGCCATAGAAGCTATGCAAAGGCCAGTAGATGATGCAGGAAGAGTTTAGAAATTCAGAAATGCATAAACTATTTGCATAGTATCATATTATGTCAACATATTTTATCTTCTAATCCCATAAATGTACATGATTTCTATTTTAAAATTTAAAATAATTAAAAAGTTAAAGTTTACAAAAACAAAACAAAACACAAAAGCCAACCAATGACACACAAAGGTTAGAAATGTAGAGATATCTTTAAAAGTTCAGGAACTCCAGAACACTATCCACATCCAGAGAAAGAACTGTGGGAGTCGAAACACAGAAGAAAGACATTTCCTTGATCACATGGTTCGATGGGAATATGATTGGGGATGTAGACTCTAAACCAATGGTTGGCAACCTTTTTGGCCGTGAGAGCCATAAACACCTGCAGAAGGAGGAGGATGGATGCAGAAGGTGCTGGAATTATGGATCAGGGGCTGAAGGGCCCTCTGGGGCACATCCTGGGGTCTGCCAGGACTGGCAGGTCAGGAGGTGAAGCCAGATATGGCTCCAGAGCCATACGTTGCTGACCCCTGCTCTAAACAATCACTCAGTTGCAAATATTAACAATATGGAAACAGGTCTTGACCAATGATGATACATGTAAAACCCAGTGGAATTGCTTGTTGGCTATAGGAAGGGGGAGGGAGGAGGGGTGGGGAAGAATATGAATCATGTAACCATGAAAAATATTCTAAACTAAACAAATAAAAAAACAAATAAATAAATAGGTATTTTAATTAATTGATAGATAGATAGATAGATAGATAGATAGATAGATAGATAGATGGATGGATGGATGGATAAATGAATTTTAGAAAAAGTTCAGGAACTCCTAAATTCATGTGAGGTACTATAAACATCCCATTAAAAGAAAAAGAGATAATTCCGACTTCTTCTCTGGTACACAGGGAGGACCAAAAAATTATACATGGATTTTTCAGATCCCAGAAGGCTCGGTACTCCTAACCCCAACAATACAAGGGATACCTGATTTTTGGTTTCTGATCTGCATCAGTAAAGAGAGTTTTCCTATTTGGATGATGTCATCATCCAAAGAACCGCCCTCCAACTCTATCCAATTGTGTTTATATATAAACATATTTTAAAATCTCAGGCTCTCCAAGGAATTCATGTTCCACTTTACCTGTTTACAGACATTAGCCCAAGTTTAATCTTTAGAAAATATAAATATATACACATGTGGATCCTGTAGCTTGTATGGGAAGATGCTGATTAGGATCTTTGTGTTTAGGGGATGGCCACAAAGACTTTTAAGGTCAACTTAGCCTAACAAATGAAAAGGAAGTTGATGTTACTGGGAGCTCTGTTTTCAGCTGTCCATTAATCAGCAGCTCTGAGCTCCTCTAGGACTGGGCTTGGAGTCAGCAGAGTATAATGTGAATGCCAGCTTTCTCTTCCCTTTTCTCTGGGGAAAAGTGAACCAATCCCTTCTCTCTGGGCCTCAGTTACTTCATTTGTAAAATGGGAATTAAAAACTGCACCTCACTGAGAGGTTGAGAGGATCAGAAGAGGGAATGTATGTAAAGGGATCTGTAAACATCATTAAGGCTCTATTGAAATGTCAACATCTGCAAGCTCCGAGGAGTACAAACTGTGTTTGAACCATCCACTCCTAAGTACTTGCTACAGTAAACAGAATTTAAGTGGATCATTTGCTTCTTTTTTAAAAAAACCTTACCTTCAGTTTTAATCAATTACTAAGTATCAGTTCCAAGGCAGAAGAATGAGAAAGGTTAACTGGGGTTAAGTGACTTGCCCAGGGTCACACAGCTAAAAAATGTCTGAGGCTAGATTTGAACTTGAGAAGAAGATTCTTCCTAACTCCAGACCCAGTACCCTATCTACTGAGCTACCCAGCCATTTCATGGTTACATAGCTAACAAATAGCAGAGGTGAGTTTTGAAGCTGTGAGTATAGCCCTTCCCATAAAAGTACCAACCATGACATTTATATTGGGTTTTGTGGTTTTAAAAGTGCTTTATATAAATGATCTCATTTGAGTCTCACAAAAGCCCCTTTAGATGAGTGCTACTGGTAGTATTATCCCCACACTAATGAGGAGGAAGCTGTTGTTGGGGGTAGTTAAATGACTTACCCAGGATCTCACAGCTACCAAGCATCAGAGGCTAAATTCAAACCCAAACTCAAAGTCTCATTTTTCTGTCCCATAGGCTCTACTGCTTTTGTAAAATAAGGGAAGAAAGTATTTATCTCAACTGTAGACTGTAGATGGAGGTCCCATTTGTGTTTCTTGAATAAATGAAATGATCAGGGACATGCTAGAGAGATTGGATTAAATAAAAATAAACATCCAGTACAGATAATCATCCCCATTCACAGAGCTCTTCCAAAATGCTTTCCTTAAAATTCCTTAATCTTGGGAACTAGGCAGTACAAGTCTTTTTCATTGTGCAATTGCTTCTGATTCCTCGTGACTGCTTGGACTTGACTATGAGGTTTTCTTGGCAAAGATAGTAGTTTGCCATTTCCTTCTCTAGCGTGTCCCCATTTTACAGATGAGCAACTGAGGCAATTAGGGGTTAAGTGACTTGTCTCAGTTCCCACAATCACATTTGAACTCAGATCTTCCTGACTCCAGGCCCCACCCAAGTCCAAATATTAGTGCAACCATAATACATGAATCTCAGCCTCAGAAAGATTAATTTACCTAAGCAAAGTTGATAAAGAATAAAGAACTTAACAAATAAGCATTTATTTTTTTTTCTTACTGTTCTAGACACTAGATGTCGAGATGGGACAAATGGCATCCAGGTCCTTTGCTATTGACACCATACCATATGTTGCTTCTGCTTGTTTATAACAATATCAGTGTCTTTACACATTCATTTTTGCAATCTGCTATCAATACAGCTGTATATTATATGTAAACATATGGATAGAGACACAGTATTTGATTTCATTGGTATAGGTAAAAAATAAAATTCTTTATTCCCAGGTGAAGAAAGATATTCCCTCTTCCATTTGCAGGTGGCCACCTTCTCTACAATTTATAATCTTAGAAGTTGACCAGAGTTGCAGCTAGGTATCTCAGTGGATAGAGACTCAGGTCTTGAGTCTGGAAGTCCTGGGTTCAAATCTGGCCTCAGGCACTTCCTAGCTGTGTGACCCTGGATAAGTCATTTAAATACCCTAATCGCCTAGCCCTTACTACTCTTCTGCTTTGGAACCAATGCTTAGTACTGATTCTAAGATGGAAGGTAAGGGTAAAAAAAAAAAAGTTGACCAGAGCATTGAAAGTTTAAGTGATTTATCCAAGGTCATATAACTAGGCAGACTGAAAGCTGAGCCCCTCTTAGCTTTAAAGCCAGTTCTTTCCCCTAGGGCATGCTGCTTCTTTCTCTGTATATAGTAAAGGCAGATTACTGAGTGGGGTACTGCTTCTAATATTAAAAAGAGACTAGCCCAATCTGGAACTAGAAACATTGGTGCATCATTCTGTAAAAGAGGGAATAGATTAGAGGCATCATGGTACAGGAAAAAGAGCCCTGGTTCTGGAGTCCCAGGATCTGTTTTCAAATCTTACCACTTAAATCTCTGCCACTTATTAATTATATGACCTTGATAAAGTTTTGGGTTCATATCCTGGCTTAGATGCCTACTTGCTGTATGACCCTTGGCAGGCCACTTAACATCTCACAGTCTCAGTTTCCTTATTTGTAAAATGGGTATAAAAGTAACACCTACCCCTTTGCATTGTTGTGAGGATCAAATGTGATGCTATATAAAGTGATTTGCAAAGTCTAAAGCACTATAAAAATGTTAGTTAGCATTATTTAAATAATCATTGTTACTATATAAAATAACAACAGAGTGGGATAAATGTTTGTAGCAAATATAATAGATTAAAACTTGACCTCAAATAAGTGGAAAGTAATGTGTGAGGAACAGCAAATAGGAAAGTACAGCTGAATTTTAGGAGATGTAAAGGAGAGTAAATACTGGAAAGGTGGAGAGGATCCACGTTCTGAGGGTCTTTAAATGCCAAACAAAAGAGTAAGACTCTCCTCTAAGGTTGTAGTCCATATTGATAGAAGGAGCTCTTTTACTAACAAAGAAATGGATCCGAAATCTGAAGTATATTGTACAAACATTTTCCCATTTTGTTTCTTTTATGTTTCTTTTGGTTATATCCATTTTTCTTGTACAAATAAGCTTGATTTTTTTGTATAACCAAACCCATCTATTTTCTCTGATAATTTCTCCCCCTTGTTTAATAGAATTTCCCTTCCTTTCTCCAAATAGCATATGTTAGGAATCTTTCTTCCATTGAGCTGAAATTTGTGTCCCTAGTACTTCTACTCCTGTTGTCTCTAATTCTGCATTCTGGTGTCCAAGAATAAATGTAATTCCTCTCCCATGTGATAATATTTCATAAACTGAAAGAAGCTGTATTCCCAATCTTAAATCTTCTATTTACTGGTCTGAACAGCCATGATTCCTTTAACTGATGATTTTATGGCAAGGTTTCAATCCTTCTTACCATAATTGTCCTTCTCTCATTATGCTCCAGCTTTTCGATGCCCAGGTCTCTTCTAAAAGCTAACTTTCCTGCCCCCCCACAAATGGAAATTAAGATGTGGATTGATTAGGTTAAAACAAAAAAGATCATTACCTCCTTCACTCTAGATCAATGATGGCGAACCTATGGTATAAGTGCCAAAGATGGCACACAGAGCACTCTCTGTGAATACCAGGCCACCCTCCCCCTGAGTTCATTACCAGAAAGGCAGAGGGACTTAGGCAGAGCTGCTCCCCTCCCTCTCTCCACTGTACCTGACAACATTTTTTCATATCACCTGCCCCTCTGCCCAGCAGCCCAATGGGAATGCTTTCTCCCTCCCCTGTTTGGGGTAAGGTGGGGTGGGGCAGGTACACCGAGCACTTGGTGGGGGGAGGGCATGGCACAGGGTCAACACTGATGTGGGGGACAGATATGACACTCGGTCTGGGTGGTGTGGTGGGGGCAGGGCCTGGGGCTCCATCTCCAAAAGGTTTGCCATCATTGCTCTAGATACTATATTTTCTTTTATGCAGCCTAAGGTTATCATCTTATCTCTTTGGTTGCCACATTACCTGGTTGATTCAAACCAAGCTTTGTGGTTCACTAAAACTTCTCACGTCTTTTTCCCTTAAATTTCTCTCTAACCCCATTTTCTCCAACCTGTTCTGGAAAACTTGATCTCTTTTAACCCCAAATCTGAAGTTTATATTTAGTTCTATTAAACTTAATTTTTTAACCTTTGTCCATTATTCCAGCTTGTTGATACCTTTTGTAACCTCACTTCTGACATTCAATATATTTGCTATTACTCACAGCTTTGTACCCTCTGCAAATCTGGCAAGTCTGTCACCTATGCTTTTATCCAAGTCATTCATCTAAGTGACTCTGAGGATCCATAACATTAGGATGTACACATTTGCTCTATTGTTGTTCAGTTGTTTTGATCATGTCTGACTCTTTGTGTCCCCATTTGGGGGTTTCTTGACGAAGACACTAGAATGGTTTGTGATTTCTTTCTCCAGCACATTTTACAGATAAAGAAACTGAGGCCAACAGGTTAAGTGGTTTGCCCAGGGTCACCCAGCTAGTAAATATCTGAGGGCAGATTTGAATTCAGGAGAAGGAGTCTTCCTGACTTCAGGTCCAGCACTCTATCCACTATGCCACCTAGATACCCTTGCTTAATCTATTCAAGAATAATATATGCACAAATATAGGCAAGATCAGGACAGCTAAGTGACTCAGTGGATAGAGAGCCAGGACTGGAGATAGAAGATCCTGGATTCAAATGTGGTCTCAGACACTTCCCAGCTGTGTGATCCTGAACAAGTCATTTGACCCCAATTGCCCGGCCCTTAACACTTAATTCTTGAACCTAATACTTAGTATTGATTCTAAGATAGAAGGTAAAGGTTTTTAAAAAATTAAACAAAAAAAAATATGGGCAGGAAGGGACAAATAAAGACAATGGAAAGAGACAGACAGGAAGGGAAGGAGAAAAAGCTATAATTAATTCAAACTGATTGCCCAAGTTGATAACTAGATAATTGGTGGTAAGCCAAACCCATACTCCAGCCCTAGGATAGTAACTCCCCCCAGTCTAGGGCTACTTACTGTTCAGTTTGTAGTATTCTTCCTATGAGAGTAACTGCCCCACAATAATATTGTTTCTCCTAACATTATGTTTTTGTGAAGTTAATTAATGACATTAGGCAAGAAAACAAGTGCAAAATATTAGAATCTAAATTAATGAGAACTTCACCAAGTATAGAATGATGGACATTTTGTGTTTGTTTAATGAAACAGCAAACTGATTCTTAAAAATAAAATCCACAGCCAAAAATATGGAACTATCTACGGAGAATGGAAAGAGGTCGATATGGGAGGGAGAGGCCCTCATTTTTCGCTGTAAGGTGAATGGAGCAGAAAATCCACTGTCAGTCATTTGGAGGCATATTCCGGTCAACCTACAGCAGCCAGAGCTCATAGGTAGCCTGGAAATGGATGGCATTGTACACCTGGGCCCTTCCTACAAAGACCGTAGCAATCATGGCTGTATACGATTGGAGAAAGAGAACATGACGACATTCCGCCTGGAGATCTTCAACACCTTAATGACAGATGAAGGGGCTTATGAATGCAAAGTGACGGAGTTCCAGAGCAAGAATGGAGGTCTGAGCTGGACTCAGAAGACTTCAATAACACTGAAATCTCTAAGTAAGTCAATCGGGTCCTTTCCTTCTCTTCCACTTCACAGAATTGCAGAATATTCGTTAGAAGGAACCTTAATGACCATCTAATCCAGCTCTCCCCATACAACATTCTGGGAAAATGGTCATCCAGTCAATGCTTGAAGAACTCCAGTGAGGGAAAACCCACTGCCTCCTTTCATAGCCCATTTCACTTCATATATGCATATAAAGTGAAATATATATTATAAAAATTGCATAGACGTATAATCATTGGGAAGTTTTTTCCTCAAATGAGAGCTAAATTTACCCCTTACACTTTCACCCTCTATTCCTAGTTATGCCCTCAGAGATCAAGCAACAAGACGAATTCCTTTTCCGCAGGCTAGTTCTTCAAAAAGAAAATAGCATTTGAGTGATGCCATTTCCCCGAAGAGACATGGTTTAATGGTATAATCAAATCATTTACAGCCAAAAGGGCTGAGGTATGGGTAGAGATGTGCTTCACGTTACAAAGTGTAATCTTGGGCCACCAGATCTGTAAAATTTAGTGATCCTTGAAACAGATATCAAATCATGACACTTGAGTTGAGCTTTTAAGGGTCAGAAATTGTTCCTACGTCCTGGAGCTGCCATGTGACAAGCATGTTGGGAATACATGACAGCTGAGAGTTCCCCACTCTGAGAGGTAGAGCTAAGTAGTTAGCAGGGTCAACCCCATCCTCCCTCATCCCTTGAAAGGAACCATTATTAGGCTATTGAGCAGCATGGAGTCGCGAGTTTAGAGAGGTGGGTTGGGGGAATGGAGCATTTTACCCTTGTGTAAATGCCCAAGAAGCAGTCTACAGGAAACTCTCCATTGGCTGTATCAAATGGCAGCAGCTTTAGGAAGGAGTCAGCTTGAATAGGAAGTATAAATTTAGATTGATTTCAGCCTGACAATATACAGCAATCATCCCTGTATGGGATGAGCACATGGGGTTGAATATGTAGCAGTGACAGCGAGGAATCTATAGACCTGCTGTGTTTCCATCTTGTAACTGTCCTGGGAATGTGTTTCTTGTTTTTAACTGTAGATTCAGGTTTACGTGTGACTCTGCATAGCCGCCAACCCAACGTCAAATTAGGTGACACCGTTGACCTGTCCTGCATCATCCGTTCTGACTATTCCTCCCTGAAGGTACCAATAACTGTAACGTGGCAATTTCAACCCCAGGGATCGTTAGATTATCAGCAAGTAGTCACAGCCACTCAGAATGGCACCGTTGAATGGGGTTACTCTCAAGAGCAGTGGCAAAAGAAAATCAGGATTTCACAATCTTCTTCTCATTCTCAACTCCTAATCCATGATGCCACAGAAGAAGACAGAGGAATATACCAGTGTAAAGTGGAAGCCTACCAGAGAGAGACACAACATACCTATGGCCCAACTAGGGTAGCAGCAATGGTAGTCTCTCACCCACTGGGGATAAATATTACTTTGCCAGGTAAATTTCAGTTAAAATGAATTCCTTCTCTCTCTCTCTCTCTCTCTCTCTCTCTCTCTCTCTCTCTCTCTCTCTCTCTCTCTCTCTCT
>NC_058133.1:469033282-469051960 GCF_016433145.1 Gracilinanus agilis
TTTCTTTCTCTTTCTCTTTCTCTCTCTCTCTCTCTTTCTCTCTCTCTCTTTCTCTTTCTCTTTCTCTCTCTCTCAACTTTTATCTTCCATCTTAGAGTCAATACTGTGTATTAATTCTAAGGCACAAGAGGAACATGGGCTAGGCAGTCTCTCTCTCTTCCTCTCTCTTCCCCCCCCCTCTTATCTTCCATCTTAGAGTCAATACTGTGTATTGATTCTAAAGCAGAAGAGGAACATGGGCTAGGCAGTCTCTCTCTCTCTTCTTCTCTCTCTCTCTCTTCCTCTCTCTCTCTCTCTCTTAACTCTTATCTTCCATCTTAGAGTCAATACTCTGTATTGATTCTAAGGCAGAAGGAGGAACATGGGCTAGGCAGTGGGGGTTAAATGATTTGCCCAGGGTCACACAGCTAGTACTTTTCTAAGGCCAGATTTGAACCCAGGACTTCCCATCTCTAGGCTTGGCTTTCTATTCATGGAGCTATCTAGATGCCCCCTGAATTCTTTCTCTTATTAGCAGTTTGTCTTGTTATATTAAGTTGGGAAGATGAAATCATCATGCGCCACCACCCCCTCCCTGAATGTATCATGTAGCATGCATGCATGTTCTTTATTCTGAAAGCAGAGGAATTGTGTGAATAAGCCAAAAATCATGTGTGTTTGGCTTTGAGACACATTTTAGTGCTTATATTTAAAATTGGCTGGATGTTCTAGGAATTCACAAAACTTTAAGCAAATAATGAAGCTGTGATGTCAGCAACTAAATTAGGAAAAAATGGAATATTGTTCCCCTTCCTTAACCTGCTCCCCCACCTGCACTCTTACTCGTTCTTTACCCAGTTCTGGAGAAAGATGAATCATGTCTCCCAATCCAAGGCACAGCACAGGCTGGGCAGAAGTATTCTTTCTCTCTCTGGCTCACAACCCAAGCCTGGCCAGCTTTCTAAATCACACTTTCCCTGAGGACAGGTAGGGGTTTACCAAGTCAGCCTGACTAATAAGGAGTTAAGTAAGCAGAGTGTCAGCAAGAAATTAGAAACACGATTTACCATGGTTTATTTATGGTGAAGCAGAAAAGCTGCCTGGAGATAACTGAGAGCTGACTCTAACACATATATGGAGTTTCTTCTAAGTAGCCTGTATGCAAATACACATAGGCAAAACCCCTCAGCACACAACTTCCATCTGTCTGTGTACCATTGAAGGTAATAGAGCTGATCTTAAACACATTTGTAAGAGCTCAGAAGCAACATGGACAGAATGAGATGTCCTTGCTGTGGTCAGCTGCCTTTCTTCCAACAGAGAGGCAACATGTGTAAAGTGGGAAGGACACTGGACCTGAGGTCAGGAAAGACCTAACACTTACTAGTCATGTCATCATAGGCAAGACATTCAGCTATTCTGAACTAGGATTTAGGATATCTAATATCTATTAGATTGTAAACTCCCTGAGGTCAGGTACTGTGACTTGTCTCTCTTTGTATCTCAGTGCTTAGCACAACACATGGCACGTTTTTGTTGCTGAGTTGTTTTTTCAGTGGCGTCCAAGTCTTCTGGACCCCATTTGGGATTTTCTTGGCAAAGATATTAAAGTGGGTTGCCATTCCCTGCCCCAGCTCATTTTATAGATGAGGAAACTAAGGCCAACAGGGTTAAGTGACTTGCCCACAATCACAAAGCTAGTATCTTGGGCCAGATTTGAACTCAGGAAGATGAGTTTTCTTCGTTCTCTGCTTGGTACTCTATCCACTGTGCCACCTGGCTGCCCCTGACTCTTCATAACCCATTTAGGTGTTTTCTTAGCAAAGATACTGAAGTGGTTTGCCATTTCCTTCTCCAGATTATTTTACAGATGAGGAAACTGAGGTAAGCAGGGTTAAGTGACTTGCTCACATCACATAGCTAGTAAGTGTCTAAAGCTAGATTTGATCTACACTTTATCTTCATTACCTTCATTACCTACCTGTCTGTTTATGTCTGACCCATAATCAGTGCTTAATAAATATTTATTGATAGATTGAGATGTAAAATTGGAATTATAATTATATCTATCATACCCAATTATTAAAGAATTGTGAATTAAATACATAGTGAATACATTGATGTAATAGGATATTATTGTACCATAAAGAATGACAAATATGAAGAATTCAGAGAAGCATCAGATTCATATAATCTGAGAGTAGTTGGTCAAATAAAAAATTTTGCCGAGTATAAAGAATATCTAATGTAAAATAAAGCATATTTTATGTAGAGTATTTATATTTAGAATAAAGTAATTAGAAAGAGGAAAGGAATCTAAATAATAACTGTAATAATATAAATCGAAAGAACAAAACAAAGCAGAATCTATTTAATTATAGTAAACAAACTTGGCTCCAATTAAAAGATGAGAAAATATATTTCATTCCCTTTTTAAAATTTTTAGTTCTAGGGGGAGGTAGGTGGTTTAGTGGACTGAGAGCCAGGCCTAGAGATAGGAGGTCCTGGATTCAAATCTGGTCTTAGAGATACATACTAGCTGTGTGACCCTGGGCAAGTCACTTAACCTCCATTGTCTAGTCTTTACTACTATTTTGCCTTGGAACCAATGCATAGCATTGATTCTAAGACAGAAGGTAAGGGCTTAAAAAATTATTTCTAAATTTTTTTTTGTTTTTTAGGAATCCCAAATGATGCTTCCTTGTTAATTCCTACTGGTTTTTCAGAGGCTAAATACTTTGAATATGAACAGTGTTAGATTCAGTTTGTAAAATTGTTGATTTAGAGCTGGGAGAGATCTAGTATATTTCCTTTATTTTACAAGTGTGGAAAACTAAGGCCAGAGAGTTGATGTCACTTGCCTAAGGTCACCCAGGGAGTAACAGAGCTAGTAATATATGAGTTAGTTTTTACTGAACTGTTGTTGGTTTTGTTTTTTTTGCCCTTGTTTTATTTTTGTTACAAGGGATAACTCAATAGGGAGAGGGTTATATTCAGAAAAGGAAGGGGACATAAAACTAAAAGATATCAACACAAATTTAAACTACAGAAATAAAATAAGTTTCCCTCTCTTAGGATTGTTGTGAAGCTAATATTAGCTGTCCATGCTGTAGCACTTGAAAGTCTGGAAAGCACTTTGCACATATGATCTCGCTTGATCCAAAAGATAATGTGCATAAAGGGCTTTTTGAACCTTAAAGCCATCGTATGAATGGGAACTATGAGCCCAGTGTGTGTTATAAAGTGCCATTGTGATGGAAAAATAATACAAGTCATTCTTCTTTTCTTTTAGATAGTCGACTGATGGTGAAATCAGGCAGTCAAGTCCAAGAGATCTCCATCAACATGGAAGCTGAGATCAAATGTAGCATCATATCCCAAACAAAAGGAAAGATTAAAGTTAGTGTCACTTGGTATTTCCTCCCCCTTTCTAGTGGAACTTCATGGTTAAAGATCCTGAGGACCAACCAAGATGACATTGTCCAATATGGAGACGATCTTCACACTCAAAGGAGGAAACAGAAATTTCACAGTGAGAAGATTTCAAAGGACCTGTTTCAGCTTCACATTCTGAATATGGATAACAGTGACCAGGGGACATATCACTGCACTGTGGAAGAGTGGTTATGGACCACAGGTGGCTCTTGGTATAAGCTTGGCGAAAAAGAATCAGAAAAGACAGAATTAAGACTCAAGCCTATAGGTAAATTCTTCCAGAGTTCCTTTAAGACTTGGGACCATGTGGGCTAAAATTGCATTAACATGCCACATACAGCATTTACTAATTGCCTACTATCTACCAATAATCAGCAAATAATTATACCTCAACCGTATTGATATTTCTTTTCTCACCAGTGGGTTTATTTAACTAATGGGTGCAGCATTGGTTGAAACCAATCAAGACATCACTCCTTTATTCTCTAGGCGAGTTATTTATTAGGAGTTTGAAAGACAAAACTCTATTAAAGAATGACAATGGGTTCTCAAAGGTTATGCCAGTGGACTACAAATCCAAACCAAAGAGCCATTACACATAATAAAGGGCTATTCAGAGATACTTATGTCTGGAAGATTGGATCCTAAGTGATTATTTTTTTAAGCCACTGCAAATCAAGAAGATGAATAAATGGGTATTCTTTAATAAATGTATTTTAAACACACAGGATCTGCGATGCACATTTGTGCAAGGAGCTGTCATACCACTGAAATGTAGGGTCCTAATGGAAAAAAAAAAGAAGAAATCTAGGGTCCTGAAAGCATTAAAAGTTTAAACAAAAAAATAGTCTCTTAAAGTGTTTAATTAATATCTCCAAATATGCATAGAAATCAAGGTAATAGATCAAATAATTAATTCTCTCTAGGATTGATTCTATCATGGATTTTTCATTGATGTATTTGTTTATAAGTTTAAAAGGAGAAGAATATTCCTTACAAGAGTTAAGTTCACCGAGAGATAAAAAAAATTTAGACTCTGTTATTAATATTGTATATTTTGAGGCATAATAAAAGAGGAAAATGCAGAATGGAGGCAGAAGGAAGTGGGAAAATTTCAGAGGAATTCACCTCTTTATTCCTCATTCTTTTTTTGACTTTTATATATCCTACCACATCTACCAAAAAGATGTGTTGTCCTTCAGTTGTTTTTCAGTCATGTCTGACTCTTTGTGATTCCATTTGGGGTTTTCTTGGCAAAGGTATTGGAGTGGTTTGCCATTTCCTTCTCCGGGTCATTTGATAGAGGAGGAAACTGAGGCAAACAGGGTTAAGAGACTTACTCAGGTTTATATAAATAGTAAGTGTCTGAGGCCAGATTTCAAGGCATGAAAATGAGTCTTCATGATCCCAAGCCCAGAATGCTATCCTTTGAATCACCAAAAAGATACTCCCTGGCTTTTTACCTCATTCTCACATAAATGGCTACATGGTGCCTTAAATACACCCAAGGGCTTGGTTGTTTGCTCCTGTGTTTTAGAAAGAGTAGATCATAATTTTAGAGCTGGGAGGCATCCTAGAGATCCTTTAGTCAGACCTCCCTCATTTTCCAAATGAAGAAACTGAGCTAGAGAGATTATGTGATTCACCTTAAGTCACATAGGAAATAAAGGGCAAAGCTGGAATTCTTACCCAGGGCCTGGAACCCCAAATCCAAAGCCCCTTCCATTGTTCTATGCTAGTATCTGGAACAAGCAGTGAGAACTACCTAGTTGGCGTTCTCAGGAGGGCCTGAGGGTGAGGGCAGGTTTATAGATATAGAAGTCCTCTGCTCTGGGTCATTTGTCAAAGCCAGAAGGACAGATGAGATTAAAAGGGTAAAGAGGGTAGAGAGATGCGAATTAACGTAATTTATGAGCTGGAAATGACTAGAGATCCACTGGCCCAGATTCTTTATTTGAAGATTAGGAAACCAAGGCCCCGAGGTGTTAGGGTGACATGAGTAATTCTCAAAGAGGAATTCAGTCCTCATAGGAAAATCACAAAATCTTAAGACTTTAATATTTAAAATGTAAGGTCTAGGGGCAGTTAGGTGGCTCACTGGGTGAATAGGGAGGTAGGCTTTGGATCTGGAGGTCCTGGGTTCAAATCTAACCTCATATACTTCCTAGCTGTATGACTCTGGGCAAGTCGCTTAACACCAGTTGCCTAACCCTTACCACTTTCCTGCCTTGGGGTCAATCCTTAGTATCAATTATAAGAGAAAAATAAGGGTTTACAAAACCAAAACTTAAGGTCTAGGGGCAACTAGGTAGTACAGTAGATACAGCACAAGGCCTGGAGTTGGGAGAACCTGGATTCAAATCCAGCTTTGCATATTTCCTAGCTTTGTGACCCTGGGCATGTCACTTAACCCCTTGGTACTCTTCTGTCTTAGAATTGATACTGATAGAAGATAAGGATTTAAAAAAAAAAAAACTTAAGGTCTGCTCTTAAAAAAATCTGTGCCATCTTCATATTGGTCTTTTCCTCTTTTTCTCCCAGGAAGTAAATTAAATGTCACGAAAACAAATTACACTGTGAGGACTCCTGAACACAGAGATGTTGCCATCAACTGTAGTCTGGAGAATCCAGGCAATTCAGAATCCCTTTTCTCTGTAGTTTGGTTCTTTAAGGAAGAGCATTCTGTAGTTACAATTCTAGCAGAGATGCAACATGACAATATCCTCAAGTATGGAAAGGAGGAATATGGAGAAAAACTACATTGCTATCGCTCATCTGCTGGAGATTTTGTCCTGAAACTTCGAAGTGTGGAGATGGCAGATAGTGGGACATACTGGTGCAATGTGGAGGAATGGCAACTCCTTGCAAATCCCAACAAATGGGTCAGCCGAGCATCTGATGAGTCAGGACACACACAGCTCATGGTGCTTCATTCAGGTAACAAAGGGTTAATCATGTGGTCCTGTCTGTTGGTGGTACCAGAGGGAACTGGGTGGAGAGTATTTTAGAAGGGGTGAGAAATCTGTTTTTAGTTATTCTTAGTAATAAGAGTTAGCGGGAAAGGGGAAACTCATAAAATCAGAATTACCTTAGTGAACTGTTGGTGAACCTATGGCACACATGCCAGTGTGTGCCGAAGGGACTTCTCCCCCCTCCCCCTGCCCCATGTATGCCCAAGGACATTTCTCACATCACCTGCCTCTCTACCCAGCAGCCCAATGGGAGCATTTCCTCCCTCTCCTGTCTGAGGTAAGGTGGGGTCTCACATGCAGTGGGAGGGTTGCAGTTTGGGCAATTGGTCTCTGTTGGTCTCTAAAAGGTTTGCCACCACTGCCTTAGTGTTTCTATGAAAGAAAGGAAGGCAGTCAGCAATTATTATGCCCTTATTGTATGCTAGGCACTGTGCTAAGTGCTTTATAAATATCCTCTCACTTGATCTTCATAAACAACTCTAGAAAATGCTATCCAGAGCCAAAGAAGAAATTATGGGAATCTGATTGCAGATAGAAGCACATCATCCTTTACTTTATTAACTTAATAACTTCTTTATTGTATATGTGATATGTGTCTTCAGTCATGACATGGGGGATATGAAATAGGTAATGCACTGATATAACTTATATCAGAGATTCTTTCCTGCCTCGAGGAGAATGGGGAAAGAGGGAATAAATCTGAATTATAAAATGTCAGAAAACAACTGTCAAAAATTGTTTCTACATGTAAATGAAAAAAAAAGTTGTTAAACTCTAAGAGGTAGATGCTATTATTATTGCCTTTTATAGTTAAGTTTTATAGTTTTATAGTTAAGGAAACTGAAAGACAGAGGTTAAATGACTTGCCCAGGGTCACACAGCTAGTAAGAGGTATCTGAGGTCAGATATGAATCCAAGACTTCCTGACACCACGGCTAGGATTCTATCCCTGTGACATCTTGTTGCCCATGGGATTGGGTGGTTATAGACCCAGTTACAACCATGCATCAAATGGTAAACTACTGGTGGCCTAAAGTTTGGCAGATGTGCGTGTATGTGTGTGTGTGAGTGCACTCATGTGTTTGTATTTGTATTGACCTAAATTCCAACTGAAGAAAAGATAAAAGGCAGGTACTATCCCAACAGTGAGGGAAGGAGCTCATGGCTGAAGCTTCAGGCCTTAGATCATAAAGATGGCCAAGAGGCTGGTGGTCAGAGCCAGCACCAACTCCTAAAAGAGCAAGAGCTTAAAATTGGCAGATATTGATGAAGAAAGCCTGTTCTGTTCTCTCCATCTTTTAGCACTCACAATGCTTTGGCTCCTTGTTATGTTATAGGCTCCTATAGAAATCAATAACCTCATTTGGTGTGGTACATTTGGTCTGGAATGAAAGGACCTTGTTTCAAATCCAGCTTCTGTTACTACTTGTATAATCTTAGGCGAGTCAGAAATGAGTGAATAACACACGAATGAATTGATTGACCGAACAGTCATATAAGTGCTTTCTTTAAGCCGGGCAATATGCAAAACATCAGGGGATACAAAATCAAGCAAACTAGGCAATTCTTTCCCTCAAAGAACTGTTACTCTAATAAGGAAGGGTACCCACAAAGGGAAGCTAGAATGGGGGTGAAGAGGGATAAGGGTAATTGCAGAGCAGCATACTTTGGAAATGGCTTAGAATACCATTTAGGGGCAGCTAGGTAGTATGCAGAGCCTAGGCTCAGGAAGACATCTTCCTGAGTTCAAATCTGCCTTCAGACACTTCCTAGCTGTGTGACCCTGAATAAGTCACTTAACTTTGCTTGCCTCAGTTTCCTTATCTCTAAATGAACTGGAAAAGGAAATGACAAACCAACCTAGTATCTCTGCCAAAAAAAAAAAAACCAACCTAAATGGTTTTGATTTTATATGAGTATTCTCTTATAATAATGAATAATATGGAAAGAGATTTTTCATGATAACACATGTATAACCCAGATCAAATTCTTTGCCATCTCAAAGAGGGGAGAAGGAAGGGAAGGAAGGAGACAATTTGGATCTTATATTTTCAGAAAATATAAGTAGAAAAATTGTTCTTACATGTAATTGGGAAAATAAATATCTTAAAAGAAAAGAAAACCCTGAATGGGGTCACAAAAAGTGGGACACGTCTAAAAAATGACTAAACAGGAGCAGAAAATGGTTTGCTGACCTGCTACTGGATGAGACAAAGTGACAGTTCATCATCAGATCCCAGGGTCCTGGGAGCAGAGTCTATCTTTAAGTAGAGGAAAAAGGAGGAAGAGGAGGAGGTGTGGTGTCCTGGTTGTCCTGGTTCCACCAAATCAAGGTGAAAGCTCACCTATCAGGACCCCGAAATTGAGGGCCAAAGTCTGAGTTTTGGTGGGTCTCTCTGAGCCTCAGGTTTCACATCTGTCTTTAAAAAGCATAAACAAATCTAGTCATCTGGATTCTGTAAACAGTTAGGAACAGAGGATATATTACTATCAATCACCTAAATTCTATTCCATTCTGATAGCTTCTGGAAGTCATAAGCGGGAGTAGGAGTCATTGACTTTCTGCTTTGACTACAACCCACAGTACTTTTCTAGACCCCTTCCTTTGTCTTCCCTCATTTTGCTTCATTTATCTACCTTAACCTAAGGTCACAATTTAACTACATAGCTTAATTAAATTGGTAAATTTAAAAATAAATTTTAAATAAAATAATATATAAAATATATAAATATATAAAAATAAATTTAAAAATAAAAACTGAAAGAGTCAGGGCATGTAATATAAACCACATAATCTATTCAATCCCTAGGCCCAGTCCTTGCCATGAACAAAAACTCTTTTGGAATGAAGTCCCATCTTTCCTCTTTTCAGTCTTGTGTCAGCTCAACAAATTACTATCTCTGGCAGAAATCCTTCCCTTCCTTTCCTCATAGAGTCCCTCCTCCATAGCTGTGCCACAGGACATAGAATTGTGAATGCAATGCAGAAAGTAATAAACCTTGCCCAAATACCAACCTCCAAATGAGCTCCAGAAAGAGGCTCTGACTGGCCTTAGCAGCCTTTGTATTTGATGAAGGCTGGTGAATTCTCTCTTGCCCCTCTTAAAACCAATCCCCTCAGAAACAACAAGTCTGGATTCATTGTTCAGTTGTTTTTCAGTCACGTCCGACTCTTCGTGTCCTCATTTGAGATTTTCTTGGCAAAGATATTAGAGTGGTTTGCCATTCCCTTCTCCAATTCATTTTACAGACTAGGAAACAGAGGCAAACAGGGTTAAGTGACTTGCCCAGGGTCACATAGCTAGAAAGTGTCTGAGGCGAGATTTGAACTCAGGAAGGTGAGTCTTCCCGACTCCATGCCTGGTGGTTTATGTACTATGGTGCCACCTAGCTGCGCTGAGTCTGGATTTAGCTAGTCACTATATCCCCAATGATCAATGGAGCTACAGAGAAGTGTGAAAAGTGTTAGCATATTTGTGACTCTCCCAGGCTCTCTTTGACCCTCTAAACTGGCATGTGGCACTCCGTGAGACTTCTCGTCTCCTTCCTCTGTGTACATCCACTTGGGAAGCTTAAAGGATGGAAGAAACTAAACTAGAAGATCAGTGCCATTGAGGAGAGGTGGGTAGAATGCCTGTAAGCATGAGAGCCAAATAGGTCAATAGAGTGCTGGACTTGGAATCAAGAGGACCCAGGTTCAAATCCAGCTTCACACATTTATTAGCTATGTGACCCTGAGCAAATGATTCAACAGTTGCCTGCCTCAGTTTCCTTATCTGTAAAACAAAGGTAACAATATCACCCATCTCAAGGTTGTTGGGGAAAAAAATCAATCTGTGAATTGCTTTGCTAGCCTTGAAGTACTATATAAATGTTATCTCTGTATAAGCAGAGAGATAGAGTTAGCATTTATCTATCATACTATATTATATACACACACATACACACATATTTTGTTGTTCAGTAATTTCAGTCATGTCCAATTCTTTGTGACTCCATTTGGAGTTTTCTTGGCAAAGATACTGGAGTGGTTTGCCATTTCCTTCTCCAAATCATTGCATAGGAAACTGAGACAAATAGAGTTAAGTGACTTACCCAGGGTCATAGAGATAATAAGTGTCTGACGCTGGATTTGAACTCATATCTTCCTGACTGCAAGTCTGACACTCTATCTACTCTATCAGCCTAACTGCCCATGTACGTATAAATAAATACATATAATATACATACACACATGTATGTATATCTAGACACATATATACATATGTAGTCATGCACATTCACATATAAATATATTCCTATATGTGTGTATAAATGCATGCATCTGTTTGTGTATATTTATGATATGCATGAATTATACATATACACACATGTATAAAATATGTATATATCTATATATATACACACATACTCAGAAGATGAAAAAAAAGGAGCTATGGACCTGTTTTAGGAGCTGATGGCAGAAGTGGCAGGTGGTAGTTCAGTGATTGATGTCGTTTCTCAGCTCTTATCAACAGTATTATATTTCCATATATACATAGATGTGTGTATATATACCTACATATATATATATATATGTGTGTATATTTTTCTGTCTGGGTATTTGAGGAATTGCAGCTGGGACTTCCAAGGACTGGAGTACCTGCTCGTCTCTGTCTTATCCCCACGTATGGTTTGTCCAGGTTCAGTGGCAGGAGATCATTCTTCTTATTTTCAGAAATTGGGCTTCCTTTTCTTGCATTCATTGGCTCGATAACAACCCCCAACCTCACCCAACTGCCCAGGAGATGATAGGAAAATTTATAGTTCATGTCAGAGCCTTCCCAAAAGGGGAAATAATAGCAGCTACCCAACGTACAATATGACTTGGCTTTGGGACAAGTCATTTATTCCTATGCAGAAATAAATGCTAAATGTAAAGGCATCACAATATGTGTCTATTTGTGCGTGTGTGTGTGTGTGTGTGTGTGTGTGTGTGTGTGTGTGTGTATATATATGTATATATATATATATATATATATATATATATATATATGAACAAAGTGACTAAACCAGTATTTAATAACCTGGCACAGGTGTAGTTACAATTAGGTGAGAGGCTACTATTTTAAACCTCAGCAGGACCTAAGGCATTTGTGCAATACTGCTAATTAGGCATTTTATCTTGGCACTGGGCCTTGGCCAATCGAACAGCCAAACTTGTTATTTCTGGTGGCTTCTCTCTCTGATAAATTCACTTTCACTGCTTTTAGACACTGCTCAGTCCTTTCCCATCCATTGCTGGAGTCACCACTTTCTCCCTAGAGAATGGACACCCAAGAGACCCCAGCCAGAAGCGGTCTCCTCTTTCAAAAGATCTGCAAAGTCTGCTTGGTAGCCCATCAGGGGACTCTTCATCATCACATGGTTTAAGACCCTGAATTACTTGTAGCCAGGAGTAGCCCCTCCGCCTAAGTTCCCACGTGATGGGCCAGAGTTAGATGGGAAAATGTCTGTGTGCGTTCTAAGGACTGGCATCTCACTGTTGTTCCATATGAAAATGTCAGGCTTGGTCTGGAAATGTTCTCTGAGGTCTCCTGCTCTCGGTTTGTGATCTATGTATGATCTGATCCTTTGGCTTCCTGTTGTTGTTGGGTGGAAAAGTCACCTTCTCCAAGAAAACTTTAAAAATAAGTTGGCGGTCTTGGGTTGAAATCTTAGACAAGTCACTTAACCCCCATTGCCTAGTTCTTACTGCTCTTCTGCCTTAGAACCAACACACCAGAATTGATTCTTCAACAGAAGAAAAGAGTTTTTAAAAAAAAATAAATTGTAATCTCCTAATAAAGTAATGAAAATGAACATAGCCTTTGACTCAGCAGATCTCGCTATACCCACCTCTTCAGGATACATTTACAGCTAAATCATCCTAGACTAATGAGACCATAACTTAGCTTTTCAAATTTTTTTTTCTTTGTAGCTTTTCCTAAGTCTTCCTTCCATTCTCTTTCAGAGAGTGGTTCCTCATAGTAACGTATTTTTTCTAAAGTTCATCAAAATGAATTCAAATTAGTTAAAATCAAAAGTACATTGTGCAGCACCTCAGAAGAGGTAGACCTTTAAATACAGAGAATTACATTTATAATTATTATTCTTTTCTTCCACTGTAAAAACCTCTGTAGGGTCCAAGTCCAACATTATGTACTATTTTTTACCCTCATAGTCACATACCTCTGCCAAGGCAGGAGGAAGGTGTTTCCATCTTACTTCTTGAGTGCCAAGCTTGGTCACTATAATTTAACAGCATTCTGGGGCAGCTACGTGGTTCAGTGGATAGAGAGCCAGGCATGGAAACAAGAAGTTCTAGGTTGAGATCTGGCCTCAGATGCTGTCTGAGTGACCCTGGGCAAGTCCCAGTTGCCTAGCCCTTGCCACTCTTCTGCCTTGGAACCAAAACTCAGTATAGATTCTATGACAGAAGGTGTGGGTTTTAAAAGATAGACAACTTTTATGTAACCATGGAAAAATATTCTAAAAAATAAAAAATAGAAATACTAAAAAAAAAAATAGACAACTTTTGTGAGGCATCTGGTTGGTTCAGTGGATTGAAAGCCAAGTCCAGAGACAGAAGGTCCTGGGTTCAAATATGGTCTTAGAAACTTCCTGATGGTGTAATCCCAGACAAGTCATTTAACCCTCATTGTTTCTCTTACCATTCTTCTGCCTTAGAACCAATACACAGTTTAAAAAATAAAATAAAATGTTTTGATAGCTCTCCATTTCAACTCTCTCACATTTATGGTCTCTCACATTTACACTATCATATATTTATTATTTTTCTGGTTCAGCTTCTTTTGCTTTATATCGGTTCATATAAATCTTTCCTGTATTTATCTTTTCTTAGAGCAAGTAATATTCCAAGATATTCATGAAGCACAACTTGTTTTGCCATTCCCCAGTAGCTGGGCATCTACCTGACTTCCAGTTCTTTATTACTACAGAAAGTGCTTCTAGAAATATATGAAACTATTCTTTTTATCATTGACCAACTTGTGGTATATGCTAAGAAGTGGAAACTGCTGGGTCAGGAGATGTTCACTTGAGTTACTTTATTAGGAGATGAGGGACATTAGGAGGCACATCAGGGCAGAGCACAGGCCTGGTGTTAGAAAGTTCAAATCTGGCTCATATACTTACTAGTTCTGTGACCCTGAGAAAGTCACTTTATCCTGTTTGCCCCAGTTTCCTCATCCACAAAATGAGCTGGAGAAGGAAATGGCAAACCTCTCCAGTGTCTTTGCCAAGAAAACCCCAAATGGGGTCACAAAAAGTTGGCTGCCACCAAAACAATTGAACAACAGCAACATTAAGCAAATGCAAATTATTTTTTAAGATTTCCTGGAAAAGGAAAGTTTTCGCCCTAATTTGGTAAGTTCTTCCAGTGGACAATGACTGTACCCCACTAATAGTAATACATGAGTGCTACTCAATACTGGGAAACCATTTTTATTTGATAACAATAAGGCGACTATTCCAGCACATGATGAGATGGATTCAATGCAGGAAGAGCAACATGCAGTGTGGAGTGAAGGGTAAAAAGAAAATATAATGAATGAGAGTTCCAACTGGACTGGAAAACGGCCATTATGATAAGGAAAAATAGTCCTGGAGAGGCAGCAGATGTATAATATTAGGGATGATTGAGAGTGGTTAAATGTGAATGAGGAGGAAAGAGATGGAGCAACAGATCGAGCTTGGGAGGACCCCAACCAGCTTTGATGAATGTCCCCAAATGGGAAAGATTATTGTTGGAACCTGCTGTTTTTATCTGGTTGGGACAGGTGAGCTTCAAACACCAGATAGAAAAATCTGGTTTTGATTTTATTCTTCCTCTGCTTTTTCTCTAGCCCTACCCAAGTTGCTTTTTCCCCCCTCTAACCTCTCTTCCATCCAACAATTACTCGATGTTCCACACATTCCTTCCATATTTCCACATTTAATGTTCTGGGGCCAAGATCCTACAGAGGTTTTTACAATGGAGGAAATGGATAATAACTGCACACATAATTCTCTTTACCTCTTCTGAGGCACTGCACAATATACCCCTGCTGTTAGTCTCCCCAGGATAACTGTAAAGCCAACAGGTATTCCATCTTAAAAGGCAAATATTAGAGTCTAAAATTGTGTGGTTCTTGACTTCTTCAGAGTAGGTAAGGCAGAGAGGTCTTAGGTCTTAAATCATGAGCCAAGGCTTGATAAACTGCCTTTTTCATTACATCTGAAGAAGAAAATTATTCTGAATGCCCTCTGGAGACTCTTATGACATGATTTTTATGTTTTATGTATTATGTATTTGTATATTTATGTATTGTGGGTTTTTTTGGGGGGGGTTCTCCTAACTCCAACTTTGGCCCAACACCTCCAAACAGGACCTGTGCCTCTCTGCCTGCCCCCTTCCCCTCATTTTCTTTTCTCCCTCTCCCTTTGTCTCTTCCTTCCCTTCACATTCTCTTTCCCTCTTTCCCTTCTAAGCCAGCACATACTCCAAGTGAGTACCAGCTTAGTCAGGCCAAATATAGCATTTGATTTTCCTGCCAACTCCTCAAACAATTCTCTGCTTCTACTTGGGCAGGAGAGATTTCTTACGTTGGGTCAGTTTGGGTCTTATTTCTTAGAGCCTTGGGATGATTCCAGTGGCTCTGGTGAGGGAAGGGAAGGTCTGGGACAGTTTTGTGAGAGTTTGAGCCGGGAGGTCTTCTACCTCTGACTTCCCCCCTCCTCGGTGGTTCAGTTAAAACAGGAAAATAGTATTGGGGGATCTCAGGTGGCAGCTGCCTGAGTGTCTTCCTACCCTTCTCTAGTTCTTTATAATTATCTAATCATCCCTATCTTGAAAATAAACCCGCAGGATTCTTTCAGGAAATCAGAGGAATGAAAAGGGGGCTGTGGACCTGTGTTAATAGTCCATGGCAATGGTAATTTCCCAGCATTTATTTAGGTATGCTCCTTGTAAATAACAATGCATCTCCTGTCCTCCACCTCTTCGCAGAGGATGTCCCTCATTCCTGGAATGCACCCTCTTCCCTGATACTTCTTGGCATTCCTTTAAGTTTTCTTAGAAATTCAGCTCAAGGATACCACCTCCTTCAGTCTTCCTAGGTAAGGCATTAGTACTGCCCCGTTCCCCCATACACCCAGGAGCACATGCTATTTCAAAATTACCTCAGAATCACTTTCTTTGTATTTTACATCAATTTAGCTTTTCTGGTGTTTTGTCTGCTTTTTAGGACAGGGAGGGTTTGTTTTTATCTTTGTACCACCAGGGCAAGTGGTACAAGTCTCATGTCTGGCATGGGGTGGCAGGTGCCTCATCATACACCACATTCCATGGCCACATGTTTTCTGTGTTATTGACCTTCTGCGTGAGTTCTCCCATCATATGTGGTGTCTGTGCTCTCCCTACTAGGGTAGCCTGTGGAAGATTGCGATACCCTGGACAAGTCACTTAATCTCTAATCCTTAAGTTTCAGAGAAGGTGTGCTGACCCATATTTCTTACCCGAATGTAAACCAATGAAATCATAGTTCCAGTCCCTAGACCTATCACCAGTCATATAGGCACATAGGCACGAAATAAATGCTCATGGACTGTTGAAAGAACAATAAAATAAGCATTTATTAAACACCCATTATGAACCAGGTATCAGTAAAACAAAACAATGCCCAAAACGAGACAATTCCAGTACTCAATGAACTTATATTCTATTGGAGTCCCTCATCTAGGGAAAATACTTTGCAAATAAAGATTCTGTTAACAAAAAATATGTATGGGGCAACTGGGTGGCTCAATGGATAGAGAGTCAGTCCTCGAGATAGGAAGTCCTGAGTTCAAATGTGGCATCAAACATTTCCTAGTACTTTTCTGCCTTGCAACTGACATTCAGTATCCATTCTATGACAGGTGTGACATTGGAAATTGAAACCATGACATTTTTAATTCTGTCCCTCTATACTAATTTTATTTGTTACGAAGGTAAGGGTTTTAAAAAAGAATTTAAGAAAACAAAGAATATGTATGTGTTTGGAGTGAAGGAGGCAGTTCCGCTGCTCTGTTCTACTATTATTGTTGTTACCTTTACTTTGGCTTTTTTTTTCATGGAATTGGGGTGCATGGAGATAGCCCATCAACATGGCCCCCATGCTACCTAAACTTAATGAATTGGCTCCAATTTAGTAGGCCTGTCTTTGCTCCATGCTCCTGCAGCTGCCTTCTGACCATTACCAGAACCGCTGAGGTAATATCAAGAAAGAGTGGGCCTCGTGATGTTTTTGGCCAGGACTAGGAAGGCTCCAAAATAAATCTCTTGATGAAGTGTTCTCATTACATATTTGGCTCCATTTTCACAGGCCCCGTTCTCTGAGTATTGGGCACTTACCCCGATTGAATCAAAATGCCAAACCTTTTAAGACTTTTGAATGTCACTAATTCTAATCCTGAGAGGCAGATGGTAAATGGGGGAGCCTGAGCAAACCCTCCTCTCTCAAGAGAGGTAATTTAGAAGCATCATCGGAGCTGACGGTTTCTCAGACACCCGCCAAATTACTGCAGTGATCAGAACACTTTGCCATCCTTTTAGGACAGCCTTTCACATTAAGGTAATCAAGGATGGCAGAAACCAGGGATCCTAGTGGTCCCCTCATACTTCACCTCAGGGCTTCAGTAGCAAAAGGGTTCTGGCACAACATAGGGCTGCAGGGTAGCCTCTCTCTCTCTTTCTCTGTCTCTGTCTCTGTCTCTGTCTCTCTCTGTCTCATTCTCTATTTATGTCCCCTTCTCTCTGTCTATGCCACTCTGTCTCTCTGTCTCTCTGTGTCTGTCTCTGTCTCTCTCTGCCTGTCTGCTGTCTGTCTGTCTCTCATTCTAAATCAGCTCCACCCCATCAAATACAAAATGGTGCCACATCTTAGCTCCTACAGTTTTAATTCATCAGTTCTTTAAAACCTCAGGTACCATCTATAGTTATTCCTGCTGCTGCTAAAGTCATTACAGAAAGGTGAAGGGAGGACCCTCTTTGCCAGTCTTTTGCTCCTCCCTAAGAGAACTACAGAAATGGAATTTAGATCTTAGTCTCTCTCAGGCCACATAATCAAAGTGCCCAGGCTGGGAAGTGAGGGGGCCCTCTGGCTGTCTGGCTCTTCAATCTGCCTTGTGTAAATTTGCTTTAAAATGGGAAAAGCTTGCCCTGATAGCCTTCTCTTCTCAGTCTTTCCTCTTGTTCCTTTCTAAATGTGTTCCCAATCTCTAGGCAAAGCTAAATAGTGACTCTTTTTAAAAAGGGAGGGGAAGATTCAGAAGTCTGTGTTGTAGATAGCTTTATTATTACTCACTCTGCCAAAACCAGAAACAAAAGATTTTAGGGTGGGGTAGACAAAGGAGCCCAGAGAAAACAGGTATGCTGGTCAGTGTTTCACAACTGAGTCTTTGGGGAGAAGAAGGGATGTATCCAAGGTGCATTTTAAAATTTGATTTGTATTATTAATATTTTCTCCATCCCTTTCTTAAATCTAGACAATCAATAAAAGTCAAGCCCTGATTTGTAGCATTTGTTGATTTCTCAAGTGTAATGTTCACATCGAAAATCTAACAACTCCAGTGAGCTGCCTCCAGTGCCCGCCTGAGAGGGGAAAAAAAACCCTCACTATTGAGTTTGTTTTTTTTTTAAATTTTTTAAATCCTTACCTTCTATCTTGAAATCAATACTGTTCATTGGTTCCAAGGCAGAAGAACAGTAAGGGCTAGGCAATGGGGGTAAGTGACTTGCCCAGCTTAGAAGTATCTGAGGCCAGATTTGAACCTAGGACCTCCCATCTCTAAGCCTGGCTCTCAATCCACTGAGCTACCCAACTGCCCCTACTATTGAGTTCTTGTAACTAATGTCCAATAATCTTCAGAAGTTATAAACTAATTGCTTATTTACAATTCTTTTTGTTTGCATAATACAATGACATTTATTTCCAGGTGATGTTGAATGTATTTGTTCCCTCATTCAGTCTGTTCATTTCAGGTACCTGTCCTCTTCCAAGCCTTCCCTAATGTTTTAACATCCCAGTTATTAATTTTCTTTCCATCTGAAAATTATTTTCTATTTATTTATTTGTGTATATGTTATATGTACCTGTTAAAAATTCTTGAGGACAGGAGCTATTTGGTTGGGTGTTTTTTCTTCCTTCCTTCCTTCCTTCCTTCCTTCCTTCCTTCCTTCCTTCCTTCCTTCCTTCCTTCCTTCCTTCCTTCCTTCCTTCCTTCCTTCCTT
>NC_058133.1:469052271-469132890 GCF_016433145.1 Gracilinanus agilis
TTTCTTTCTTTCTTTCTTTCTTTCTTTCTTTCTTTCTTTCTTTCTTTCTTTCTTTCTTTCTTTCTTTCTTTCTTTCTTTCTTTCTTTCTTTCTTTCTTTTTTGTCATTTTGAATATAGAAAGGGAAGCTAGAAAATAGATCAAAAATTAGAGTTGTTGATGTGACCCAGGAGAGTGGAAGACAAAGATTTTGCTTTTTTTTTTTTAACCTTTTTTCTTGTTTGAATTAATTCCCATGCCAATTCCAAAAGGCTCTTAAAAGTGCCATAGGTATTGTAGCCTCAGTTTCCACATAGCCCCTGTGAGGTCTATAAGGTTTGTCAAAGTTCTGTGAAATGGACTCTTGGTGCACTGTATCCCCATAAGGGATCAAATGAGAATTACAAGGAATTTCTAACTCTAGGTTAAAGAGTTGTCTGAACTTTGATTCAGTATCAGATATTGGCAATGAAAAGAACTGACTTAGTCTTAGCCTGAGGGCACTCTTCCTGGCTTTTGTTTGATCATTTAGTTAGTTACTGTGGTTCATAGTCTTGACTATGGACTAAAAAAAGCTTGTAAACCTGTCCTTTGCTGTTGTTCAATCATTTCAATCACTCTTGACTCTTCCTGACCCCATTTGGGGTCTTTGTAGAAAAAAATACTGGATTGATTTACCATTTTCTTCTCCAGCTCATTTTATAGATGAGGAAACTGAGGCAAATAGGATTAAGTGATTTTCCTGGCATCACCCAGCTAGTAAGTGTCTGAGGCCAAATTTTAACTCATAATCAGAGTCTTCCTGCCTCCAGGCCTGGTACTCTGTCCACTGTAACATTTGGCTGACCTTCTATAGTTTTGAGTGGGTACCAACCTACAGAATTCCTCAAAGCTAGAATGATCTTTCTAGAGGCCTGTATGGAGGTGTTCTTAGGGTTATTGCTAAAATTTTTATCCCTACTAGTTAGCATAGCCTTGTACATGGAATAAGTATTTATTGAACCTCTACTGCATAGACACTACTGGGCATAATTGCTGTCTTCATGGAGTTTATAGTCTAATGGTCAAATCAATTATTTTAAACTTAAAAAAAAAAACCTCTTACTTTCCACTTTACAATTAATACTAAGCATCAGTTCCAAGGCAGAAGAGTGGTAAGGGCTAGGGATTTGGGATTAAGTGACTTACCCAAGGTCACACAATTAGGAGATATCTAAGGTCACATTTGAACCCAGGACCTCCTGTCTCCAGGCCTGACTCTTTATCCACTGAGCAATCTAACTAGCCCACTTTAAACTTTTAAGTGGAGAGAATTCAGGAATTAATGTCTATGTTGTAGATTAAGGATTTTTAAATCTTTTTTTGCTTAATGAACCCTTCTGGCAGTCTAGTGAAGCCTTTGGACCCTTTCTCAGAAAAGTAGTTTTCAATAATTGAGGGAAATGTTATATATTCAGTTACAGATTAGTGAAAATAAAGATATCCATTTTCTCCATCCTCGAATTCCACTACCCCTTAAATGTATTCATAGATTCCTTGGAGGTCTATGAACCCCAGGTTAAAAATGTTTGTGGTAGAAATAGTCAAGTTAGATGCCCTTCCTGCTCCCAAATTCTAGGATTCTCTAACTCCCAATACTTCCATCTTCAAATAAGAAACTGTATATAGTGTTAAAACACATATCCTTTTCTGATTAATTCACATAAATCCTGTCCATTGATAAAATGATATGAGTATCATTTCTGAGGACCCCTTACTATTTGCCATTTGACCCCCTCTGTTGCCTCCCCTACCTATTAGGTTGGCCTCTGGACTCACTTGCCATTTCATCTCAATAATTTTCAACTTAGTTGGCTATTGAACTAATTAGACTTCCGAATATCTTTAGGTCATTTCCAAGTTTGCCATCACCAACTGAGCTTTCCACTTTGGGCAGCTGCATTGACAATACAATTTTGTTATCTAGAATTATAGCCTTGGGAATGGCACTTAGGTGGTACAGTGGATAGAGTGCCAGGCCTGGAGTCAGGAAGTCTCATCTTTCCATGTTCAGATCTGGCCTCAGACACTTACTACCTGTGTGACCCTGGATATGTCACCTAACTGTTTGACTCAGCATCTGTATCTATAAAATGAGCTGGAGAAGAAAATGGTAAACAACTCCATTATCTTTCCCAAGAAAACCCCAAATGGGGTCATGAAGAGTCTGACACAACTGAAAATGATTAAACAACATAGTCATCAAAGAGAATTGTAGTCCTGGGAATGAAAATTGAAAAATCAGAACCTTCTTTGCAGGGGAGGAGGGATTATGAGTGTGGAACATTTTATATCATGTCAGACTTTTTCAATATATTTTGCTGAACTGTTTTTTTTCCCTTCCTTTTTCTTTGTGTTGAAATAGCCTTCTGGGAAGGAGAAAAAGGAAGAATACAATGGAGATGTAGAGAAGAGGGAGGTAACAGAAAAACAAAAAATATCACGAAAATTGTATCTAGAAGAAAAAAACCTAGAACTTTCAAAATTCTTCAGGACTTAGGGCCAAATTATAGATATCTTTTCCCCAGGAGTCAGCAGTAACTGCTGCTTGAATCATTCACCAATACCAGAATCCCATAGCCATCCATGATGTGCTCTGTACTTCTCTAGACTCTTGGTAGTGATAAATAGCTCACTAGGAGGAAAAGAATGTTTTTGTTAAAAAAGAGCATTATTACTTGGATGAACAGGTTCAATTACTACACATACTATTCCCTCAGTATTCATCTCCTATGATTTAAGAGACTTATGACTGTTATTTAACCCCCCTTTTATTGATAACTATTTCTAACAAATCAGGAATTGCTTCTAACTGATCAATACAAATGAACTAGGAAAGAATTAGCTGCCACCTCCAATGATTGTTTTTCTCTTTTTTGTTGCAGAGCCCACATTTTCTTCCAGGATTTGTTCGTCATCACTTTTATTACACTTCCTGGTTATCTATCCCTTTATTATTTTCATTCCCCTCCTCATTTTTACACTCTACTTCTACAGGAAGACCAAGACATTTTCTCTGCAGAGTTCTAAAGCCCAGAAAGAAAAGGCTCTCTGGGTAGACTTGAATGGGGCTGAAGGAAACATCCTGAACTATAATGGCTGTAAGAGTGAAGAGAAGCCAGAGGAGGAGGAGGAAAATGAAATCAATTGAATGCTGAAAGGAGTCCCTGTCTGGAAACAATCATATGGACTGAATTGCTCTTAATTGTACTTGTGGTATATATTTTTTCCACCCTTGATACATTAGGCTGTCTACTACCAGTTTCACAGGCCCTTATGGCAGTAGGAATGTACTCAAATAGCATAGCAGAAAGAAATAGATGTATTTTCTTCACTTATTTCATATATGAATTCTGATTCTCCTTCTAAACTATAAGCTTCTTAAGGGCAAGAATTCCATTTTCTATTCCCCTTATTCCTTCCAAATGGGGATGACCTCTGTGTACAGAAGGTACATAATATTGATTATCAATGGGCATTTTGAAGTAGGTATAGAATAGGGGGAGGAAATGTTGTTTAAAATTATGCACAGGATTTAGAGCTAGAAGGGGACTTTAAATAACAACTCATCAAAACTTCCAAAATTGGAAATTAAATTACTTCCCCATAGTAACACGGATAAATAAGGATTAGAATCAGTATTTGAAACCAGATCCTCCCACGACAAATCCAGTACTCTTAATGGACTACATTTTTTTGTAGTTCAAGGCTAGTCAAAATACTCTATGAGTTTGGGGGTCTTGGGGGGGTTTGTTTGGGGAGGGGTGTATAATTCTTTTGTACACTGAGTGACCTCAGGAAAACTATCCTAATAATATCATTCTTGTTGACTTAATAAGACTTGAGATCAAGGCAAGAAGGAAGGGCAACAGTACCACCCACTAACCTTTTCCTCTTCCAAATGGGGGCCATGAACTTAAGGGAACAAATAAACTGGGTATATCAAATGTTATCCCTTGAAGCCCTTTGTTCTTGACCAATCAATACTTACTACATGGAAATAGTTGGGCCAGATGCCAGAAACAGTTATGATTTGGGACTTCTAATGACTCCTCGGAGTAAAAAGGGTTCCCAAAGCTACTAGGACCAAAGCCCTCTAAAATCTATACTTCCTGATTAGTCCTAAGCAAAACCAACTAGAGGTAATATTTAAAGCAACTCTTTTTGTAATGGCAAAGAATTAGAAACAGAAAGGATGCCCATCAGCTGGGGAATGGCTGAACAAGTTATAGAATCTGAATGTGATGCCATAATAAATGATGAAAGGGGTGGTTTTAAAGAAATTTCCAAAGACTTTTATGAATGGATACAAAGCAAAGTGAGCAAAACCAAGAGAACTATTTATACAATAACAACAATATCGTCAAGACAAACGACTTTGAGATTCAAGTATTCTGATGAAGGCAATAATCAACTATGACTCCAGAGGATTTATGATAAAACATGCTAGCTCCTTCTTGATAGAGAGATATCAAACTCCGTGCAGATTGAGACTTTTTTGAGATATATGGGCAATACAGGACTTTAGGTTTTTGTTTTTATTTTTTGCTTGACTATACACATTTGTAAAAAGGATTTTGTTTTCTTTCTTTCTTTCTTCCTTCCTTCCTTCCTTCATTTCTTCCTTCCTTCCTTCCTTTCTTTCTTTCTTTCTTTCTTTCTTCCTTTCTTCCTTCCTTCCTTCCTTTCTTCCTTCCTCCTTTCTTTCTTTCTTTCTTTCTTTCTTTCTTTCTTTCTTTCTTTCTTTCTTTCTTTCTTTCTTTTTTTTTCTTTCTTGGGGTTCAAGGAGGTAGTAAAGAGAGAAGGCATATTTTCATTGATTGAAAAAAATGAAATTTAATTTAAAAAACTCTTCGTCCCTTAGATAAACTTCAAGAACTGTCAAGAGGCTGTTGAAGCAGGCTGAATAGGTAGCTTTAAGACCAATGTAACAAACAGACTTAAGAGAATCAGTCTATTTACTGCCTCTGTAGGCAGCATGGTTGCTTTAATGCAGGGCAATTTGCATTTCCAAGGAGAGCTATTTATTTTTAATTATTTTATCAGGCAAAAGTCCTTTCTAAATGTAATTAGCTCCTTTGCAAGGGAGTCATTGGTGGCAGTAAGAATTCCCCAGCAGAACCCCTGGTTTCTTAAATTCATCCCTTTATAGCCTCATCTAAAGTCATGTCGATGGCAAGAAATATATTATTCTTCTCTCACAGATAGGGGAAGTGTATTCTATAGATCAAGCTACAGAGAAATCAAGAAGGCAGGCTATTTCTAGAAAGTCATGGCCTTTTTTGTTTTGTTTTCCTGGGGAGAGGCTGATCATTAGAATAACAGATAATTATTTTACTCAAAGGACATAGATGTGGTAGGAACCCTAGATGTCATCTGACCCAATACCCTTATTTTTACAGATGAGGAAACTAGAGCCCAGACAGGTGAAGGACTTGTACAATGATAGAGTAGAAAGAAGCAAAACTGGGATTAGAATTCCTATTACTAGTCTTCCTTTTAGCCTCCTGCAATTCAATTCATGCTAGTTGGATGGATATATCCCTTTTTTCTGTATCGTATTGTAGAGGATTTTTTAAGGTTATTGTTGAACATGATGATCCCCTTCCATTATAAAAGCAAAAAAACAAAAAACCTTACCTTCAATATTAGAATCGATACTAAGTATCAGTTCTAAGGCAAAAGAGCCATAGGGACTGGGCAGTGAGTATCAAGTGACTTGCCCAGGGTCACACAGCTAGGAAATGTCTGAGGACAAATTTGAACCCAGGACCTCCCATCTCTAGGCCTGACTCCCAATTTCCTGAACCACCTAGCTTTTCCTACTCCTTCCATTTTAAGCTATATTCTATCAGTGTTTGTTTTATGCAGTTATTATATTTGGCATGATCTGACTTGCGGTGTGTTGGGATCTGATTTGTAAAATATCATTGTTATAGGATTCTACAATATCTAATAAATATAGTAGTTTATACTTGACTTTCTATTGTTACCATGGGAAGACAGAATTTAGCAATACCCTAAAGGAACAAGTTTTGTCAGTGAACACAGTGCATTTTTTCATTCATAAATTTTCATCATGAAGTTTTACTTCAAAGTAAAATTATCATCAAATTTTTTGTGTCATCGACACTCCAATGCAGAGCAGGGCAGAGGGATAGGCAGGACGAGAATTAAACCAAATCACCATCAGAATTGGCCTTCCATTTAAAATTTGGTTTATCTTTTTGAAGTTTGCCTTTTCTATTTATATTTGATTAGCTTATTAGACATTTGGCTCAGGGCTTTGGAACTGCTGCTTTTTGGAGCTTTTCTCTTTTCATTCTGCTATGCCTTTGGGACTCTCATATTCCCTGATTTTACAGTTTTCCTCTCTCTGAATTTTGTCTTTAAGTTACTACACCCTGAAATGTTACTTTAGGAACCATGTTCCACTCATTCATGCCTTTTTAATAAAGGCTTGGTAATGAACTCAAGGAAGTTATTTCAATAGTTTCCTATTCTTCTCTACCATCCCCCTTCTTCCTAAGTCACTTGGTTCTCTCAATTGACTGTGATAACATATGGTCTTTCAGAGGTGGTGAACACTACCTAGAGGGTGTTCTCTGTGGATCATGGATCTGTATCAGATGTGAGTAAAATCTTCCTCTCTTTCTGACTAAGCTATTTGATAAATATTTATTAAATGCCTCCTTGAAATCTATGGTGATATAGAGAGTTGACCTCAGAATCAGGAAAACATGAGTTCAAGTCCCATCTCTGGCACATACTGACAATGTGACTGTAGGTGAGTCTTTGAACCTCTCAATGTTCCAGGCCATTCTCTCTTAGGTTTTGAAGCCTTAGAACAATTTGCTGGGCTATATTAGAAGAGTTTCCTCAATGAGAGTTCCCTACAATAGTAAAACACAGGCCCAGATACAAAGAGAAGTCTTTGTCCTCAGAGAGCTTTATAAACTTATTAAGAAGAACATAACACATACACAAATAACTATGACACAAAGTTGAGGGAAATCAAGGAAATGGGAAGACCTAGACAAAATATGTTGAAAAATCTTGAGGAAAAAATACTGAGGAGGTGGGACAGAGAGAAATTAATCTGTATGGAAGATAATCATGAATAAGAATAGGGATTAATAACATTTTCAGTTTCTACTTTATAGCTTTAAATTATAAAGGAAAAAGCATAAGAATCACATGATGTGGAAGAGGAAAAGGAAGGGGAGGCAAGCATAAATAGTAGTAATAGTGAACCTTTTAGAGAAGGCATGCTGGGCCCCACTCCACCTTCCCCCCAGATTGAGTACCATACCCCTCACCTCCACCACCACTACCACTACTACCACAACCAAGTGCTAGGTATATCCCCTCCACCTTACCCCACACAGGGGAGTGTAACAATAATGAGAGCCAAGTAACCAATGTTGCCCCATCCCCTTTGCACAAATCCCATCCTTACAGGAGGGAGAAAGTGCTCCCATTGGGCTGCTGGGCAGAGAGGTAGGTGAAGTGAGTAATGTCCTCAGCAAGTGTAGAGAGAGGGTGGGGAGTGGGCCCCAGTGCTCTGCTCCCCTCCAGCTCTGATGAGCCACCCATCTCACTCCCTGTGCACTTCCATTGGGCTGCTGGGCAGAGGGGCAGGGGATGTGAAAAAATGTTATCAGGCACAGTGGAGAGGGGGAGGGGAACAGCTCTGCCCAAATCTCTCTGCCCTTCTAGTAACAAACTCGGGGTTCTATGCCCATAGAAAGCGCTCTGTGTGCCATCTTTGCACCCATGCCATAGGTTTGCCATCACTGACATATAGAATCTCCCATGAGCCAGGCTCGGTGCTAAGTGCTTTGCAAACGCTATCCATTTTGTTGTCTTCACAACATTTAACAAGAGGTTAAATGACTTGGCCAGGTTCACACAGCCAATAAGTATCTGAAGCTGGTGTCTGAAGCTGGCTTTGAATTCAGGAAGTTAACTCCAGGTCCAATGTTCTAACCTAGCTGCTTAGGTGATGAGCAGAAATGGATGAACTTGACCTCCCTCACCAGAGGCAAGTCTACACTGATGAGATAACAGATCTACTGAACACTTAAATGCACTGATACAGAGAACAAACCATCTATTGTATTGTCCTCTTCATTGACTCTCTCCACATTTAGGATCTATACAATGCACTGGAGACCATTCTCCATGTTGGTTAACTAATGGATACAAGTACAATACTTTAACTATCCATTTATTATCCTGATTCCTTATATGATCAGCCTACCTCCTTTCTGATGAGAAATCTTTTTTTAACCCGTGCTTTCTGTCTTAGAATTGATACTAAGTATTGGTTATAAGGCAGAAGAATGGTAAGACTTAAGCATTTGGGGTTAAGTGACTTGCCCAGAGTCACACAGGTAGGAAGTGTCTAAAGCCATATTTGAACTCAGGTACTCCCATCTCTTGGCTTGTCACTCTACCCACTGAGCCACGTTGTTGCCCCTGATGATAAATTTCTAAAGGCTACCATTATGCCAACTTGTGTGTGCAAGTCATCATTGTATCTTTTGATAGTCTATCTCCATCCATCATGTATCACTCTATTACCCTTTGGTCATTCATAATTTGGATTCTTTTATAACTGTGGATTTCACAGAGCATGTACAGGGATGCCCTGCCTGATTCTGACCAAGCTTGCACCCTATCTCTTGTGTTTGAGTGCTTTGAGGGTGATGAACTCCCTGATTGTTTCTGCCCTTGGGTGCCCTGGGGATGATGGAGCAATCCCATTTTTGGCCACTGAAGAAGAGATTATGACTAGTGGGCTTAGAAAACTCTACCCCTAAATTTCTCTTCCTTCAAGCCATCAGGAGCCATCATATAACTCTGGCACTTCCTTGTGAGGGGTGGGAGAAGGACAAGTCACCCTTTTCTTTTGCCCTGGCACCATAAGCACATAGTAGCTAAAACATATTTCCTGCCTAGGTGAGATTGAGGTTAGAGTTTGGAACTCCAGCTTCCTTTTCTGTTTTTTTTTTTTCCCTAAGGATAGGTGACCAAACATTGACCCTGAGATGAACATACCCATTGTGAATTTGAAAGAGCCAGATGTCCCGAGCTTACCAACTGGTGTTGCCTGGTGACAGGGAAAGTTTCTGCACTGGAGATGTGCCATGTGCTTATATTTATCCTCCATTTACTGCCCTTGCTCCCATCTTCTGTACAAGACTTTTAAAAATCTAAGCTTGTTTGTAATTCCTTATGCATCCAAATTGGTATCTTTAGGTAACTTCAGAGAACTCTTTTCCTCTTCATCAGAATTCTCTTACTTTGTGCCTTTACAATTTTATTCTTGGTAATACAATACTACTGTAGTGTGTGTGTGTGTGTATGTATGTGTGTGTGTGTGTGTGTGTGTGTGTGTGTGTATGTATGGGGCATTCAGGGATGACTAGTCCCCTCTGGTGTGAGGTTTGCAGGGCTGTTCTTCCACCTTTGGTGTTCACCTCCCACTCAACTATCACCTGTGGCTCCAAGAAACTATAGCACCCACAGCAACCACATACCAGTAAAACCTTCTCTGCAGATGGGCTAAACCAAGTTGAGGGTAACCAGCAGGTCTCAGATCCATCAATGAGTGAGTGGGATGTCTACCTGAAGCAGGTGAAAACTACCCACCAAATGGGTGATGGAGAACAATTAGAACAATGTTCCAATGGCCATAAAGACAGCAGAAGCAGGTGCTGTGGAGCCTTTAAAGCTCAACCTGACATTGAAGATAGCAAGGCCATCCACTGCATCTGCAGCCATCCCCAGTCATCCTGATTCTTGTCTTGGCACTGGACTTTTGACCCTGGAAGAGAGAGTAAGACTGACGACTGTGCAACTCTGCCTCACTTAAATCTAATTTATATGCAACTCAAGACATCACCCTTTAAAGCATTGATCCTTTTCATTTTTTCAAAATCCTTATGTATTGTTTTATTATCAATTCTAAGACAGAACAGCTGCAAGGGCTAGGGAATGGGGATTAAGTGACTTGCCCAGGGTCACACAGTTAGGAAGGGTCTGAAATCAGATTGAACCCAGATTCTCTTAACTCTAGGCCTGGCATTTTATTTACTATGCTTTCTTTCTAACTGTCTCAATCTTCTTCAAAAATGAAAGATTGGAGGCAGGAAGCTAGGTAGCTCAGTGGACTGAAAACCAGGCCTAGAGATGGGAGGTCCTGGTTTTACTTCTGGCCTCAGACACTTCTTAGCTGTGTGACTCTGGACAAGTCACTTAGCTCCCATTGCCTAGTCCTTACCGCTTTTCTGCCTTAGAACCAATACACATTCTTACATGGAAGGTAAGATCCTGGTTTTTTTTAATGTCAGATATATAACAAATGAACAAACAATGCCATAAGAAATAACAAAAAGGATGGTTTCAGAGAAACCTGGGAAGTTTAGTGCCAACTGTTTCAGAGAGAAATGAACAGAATCTGAGGAACAATTTGTATCAGAGCAATATTGTTATTATAAATAGACAAAGATTTGAGAAATATGATCAATGCAATGACTACCCATGATTTCAAGGACCAATCACAAAACATGCTACTCCCATTCTGCCAAAGTAGTTGGTAGACTCAAGATGCATAAGAGATATACATTTTCAGACATCAAATTTGGCAAATTCTTTTGTCTGTAGAGGTTTATTTGTCACAAAGGTTTGATCCTTTTTTTTAAAAATGAGGATGGTAGAAAATAAATGCTTACTAATGAAAATTAAAAATAAAAGAAGAAAAAATCATTATGGAGAGCTTCCATTTGGAGCAGATTTCTCCCACAGAATGTTAGTCCTAAGAACTCTACCTATCCTTTCTCTGAATCAACTCTCCCTCTTCCCACACTTAAGATTTCTCCAGGAGATGTCTATATAATTGAAATTCCTTATTATTAATAATTCCTGGCATTTATATAAATGCCTTTAAGACTTAAAAAAAGCCAGTTTATTTCCTCTCTGCAACCCTATGAGACAGATGTCACAGGAAGTCTTCTTCCCATTTTACATGTCAGGAGACTGAGGTTCAAAATGACTTGCAAGGATCATAACTAGTAGGTTTTAGAGGCAGGATTTGAACCTAGGTCTCTGTTGCACCCAAGTCCAGTGTTCTTCTCCCACCATTTTACTTCTCACCACTATGTCATGCCTGCAATCCAAACTTGTGAGTGCTTTCTTAAAGACCTCATCTACTTCCCCTTTCTGTCTAAGTAGTCTATGACATAGCACCTCTCTTTCCCCCTAAACTGATATTCTTCCAAATGCTCTCTAGCTTACTTTCCCCACTCTGATGTCTGAACGTCCTTACCTTAATATGCCTTCTTATTCTACAATGCTATTTTATGCTATTCCCCATCCCACTTTACCTGTTTTATTCCTTTTGAATAAGTTATGTTTTCCTTCCAGTTATAGTCTAATCATGTATCTCATTTCCAAAAAGTCTCAGTGATACCAGGGAGATCAAATTCGTTTCTTGCATTAGGATCTCTGGTTCACCTTTTTTGACACTCATACTTTGTGTACTTATATCTAGACAACTTAAACTGGGTTTTATTGCTGGCTCCTTTCTTGAATTTTGCCTTCTGTGAATTTCTTAGCATTTCTCCTTCTATTCTTTTCCCCTCTATAGTATCTAATTGTGGAGCATGATATGCTCCAAGTAGGGAGATTCATATGAGCTTAATTCAGGAATCTAGAGCCAATATTTTTTAAAGTGCCAACCTTACTTTCTGTTCACTGCAAAGCTAAGGCCCCCCTCCTCTTTTTTTTAATCATTTAGAGCCTTCTTTGGTGATTTATATTCCTGTTAAAGAGGTCCTCAAAGGTCCCTCCAGCCTTAACATTCTATGAACTTTGTTAGTGTCCTAAGAGACAGATTTGGTAGCACGGCCTATGATGGTTGTTTCATCGGAGCATCATGGTTATTTTTATAATTGGCCCCATATTAACAGAAACTTCAAAAAATAAAATTACCAATTTTTAAAAGGTGTTCCTTTTTTTTTCCTTTGCAATATACTGATGAGGAAGTAGTTAGTGCCTACATACAAAGAATAATTATAACTGTCGTGTATTGTAATGAGCAAAAGATAAAATGGCTGAAAAAACAAAGGTTTGATCTTCTAAGCATATCGATCTGTTAAGCAATGCATGCCAATTGCCTAACAAATCAGGCACAGGCTCCTTCCTCGGTTTAGGGCTGAACCCCAAACACAGGGGTACACAGATTTTTATACATTAAAAATGATTAATCAAAAAAGACCAGTTAATTAAATGGAAACAATACAAACTTTAGGCAATCCAATAAAAAACTAGAGTCTTTCCAAGCTGGAAGAGGGAGAATAAATAGATGCAGTTCTCTGAATTCAGGAAAAGAAGTATCCCATTCCTCCTCTAGTATCTATAAACAATCAAAGGAACATAGAAACAATAACTGATTGATTAGGATGGAGCTATTTTTTAGATAGGACACATGAGATGTTTGAGCTGTACAATTATGAATAAATTCCTCACATCAGTCTTAGGATCTGATTACATTTCTGGTCAACATAAGCTAGGTCTTTAGTTAAGGGTCTCTAGATAGCAGGTGCAGGTATTCCAGTTTCCCAGCCACACAGGGCTAGGTTCGAACAATGAATAAGGTTTTCTCCCAGTTCTTACAACTAAATAAACTTTTCTCACAAGACAGAATTTGGACTAGGCTTATACTCGAATAGGAAGGAAACTAAGCTAGCTCCAGAATTGAGTCATTTACTCAATTCCCACAACTATCCTGTGGGATAATTATTGCTATCCTAATCCTTTTGATTCCCTCAATTTTCTCACAATATGTAGTCTTAAATTGTAAAAAGCACTATGTAAATATAATAATAAATATCTTTACAAAGATACATAGATATGAATAGATAAATACCTACATATATATACACACAGTAGAGAAGACAGGAGAAAGCAATGTGCCATAATGGATTGAGCGCTGTTTTCAGAACCAGGATTTTGGCCCTTTGACATATAATACTGTGTGACCCTGAATAAGTCACTTAACTTCTAACCATGTATTGGTTATATAATCATAATAAATCTCCAAGAGGTGATTTCTAAGATCCCTTCTAGCTCAAATTGTATAATCTATGAACTGAGCAGATGATATTACTAATAACCCTTTGGGTATAAGAATGCATTCAGGCCAATCTTGGAACCACCGAGGCACCTATGCCAGCTAGTCCCACATGCAGCTGGTACATGGACTATTTGCCACAATAAACCTGAACTTGACTCTTGGGAACCTGACTGCACCTTCTGCTTTATGTTTCTTTCCCTGAGTATGTGACCCATTAGCAATCAGGAGAGAGGAGCCTTCCAAGAGAGGCTACTTTAGGAGTTTGGGAGTTCCTGTATCCTCAATGGGTACCAATTGTACTACAGGAGCTGCTCTCTGCAGCTATTAAAACACTTCTTGGAAGAAAATAGGACTTAATAGAAATCAACCCAGTCCCTGGCCTGGTTTACCAGAAGACTTTGAGCTTGCATGAGCTATTTGGACAGAAAAGAGACAAAATAAATGTCAATGAATGTCCAGCAATCCAGACAAATATTACATACTTTGATATCTTAAATATAAACCTCCTTAAAGAATAAAATAAATTAGATATTGTTCTTTCAGGTTGCAAGACTGTGCAAGTGAGTCTCTCATATTTTAAGAATTCCTCTTTTATAGAAGAAAGAAATAGCTTTTCTATACCTAATTTACATTGTATACTATCTTTCTGCTCCCTTTTGGAATGACCTTAAACCAGTGATAGCAAACCTTTTAAAGGGGTGGGTGATGTGAGAAATGTCCTCAGGTACACTTGGAGAGGGGAGGGAAGCAGCCTGGCCCCACATCCCTCTGGCTTTCTAGTAACAAACTCTGGTGAACTCTGTGCTGGGACAATGTTGCATAAGCCCACAGAAAGGTCTCTGAGTTCCCCCTCTGGCATGCATGCCATAGGTTCACCACAAAAATCTAGACTACAGCCAAACCTAGGCTTTCTTTAAGTGATTTTTTTCCCCTGGAACTCTAAGGTACTGGTGAAAAGATTATTTGGAAAGAAGAAAGAGATTGAGTGCTATCTTTAGAGATCTAAGTTTCCCTTAAGACTGAGCCTGATGAACCAAGCACTGGAGTCTCTCATTGGAATAGGGTATCGCTAAGGTCCTGGGCCCAGCGTATCTACTGTTAAATGACTATTTATGAGGATCTATGTTCTTAGCACTGTTCTATGCTAGGGCTAAGGGATTTAACAAGAGAAACATAAGAGAATCCTTGCCCTCAAACAGCTAAAAGTAAATTTAAGGTAGATGATTTACATAAATGAAGCAATTTTATGTGCAATGTCTTATAGTATATAAAGTATTATATATACATTATATGACACAGGTTGAATCAATGTGACAGTGGATGGAAACCTATTTTCAGAACTAGGATTCCTACCTTTAGTACACATTAGCCATGTGACCCTAAACAAGTCACTTAACCTCCAAGAACTTCAGCTGAGTCTCTAAAATTATAAGTTGAAGAGAAGGTAGAGGATGTTTTCTCTCCTTGAAGTTCTGGATATCAATGAAATCACACCCAGTTTCTATTTCTATCCTATGTAAGGCAGATATAAGAGACAGAGTATTGAACCTATAATGAGAAAGACCTATATTCAAATCTCACCTCTGGCATTTGCCACCCGTTTGAACATAGACAAGTTACTTAATGTTTCTTAGCCTCAGGCAACTTTCTAAAAGTATTCATTAAGATCTAGGAGGCAGTTTCCACATCATTGAAATGACATGTCATATATTATCCTTGACATGTGATATATTATCTAATCTTATCTATAAGGGTTTGGAGCAAAAACAACAACAAAAAAATGAAATTAAGGATGGAGTCTTGGGCATGGCTAGTACCAGTTCAGTCCAAGAGGTATTCATTGGTTGCCTGGATCATGTAGGTTATGTCAAGTACATTTTTACCACCAGATCACATGAATGAATATTCCATGTTCACAAACATTTGTTCATGTATCTGTGTGTATATATACATAAGTGTACAAATACATGCATCACATGTCTTAAGATGTACAAACCTCTTTATGTAATAAGACAGACAGAAGCAATGTGACATTGTGGATAGAGGGCTGTCATTACAACCAGAATTGTGTGTGTGTAAAGAAATCTCTTCATTGTTAACAGGAAAGCCAGTAGCACTCTTTCACAAAGGTGGCCATAGAAATATTCTTGGGGGAAATCTATTATCTTCCATTCTTGAGACAGGGCCAGTCCAATGAAATGGTACTGATGTCGTTCTCTATTAATGACATACCTTCTAGAGAAGAGATTAGCGAACCAGAATGCCTCACTCAAATAAAGTCACTTGAAAAAATACAGGGAGAAAATTTTAACTATTTGAAATGGCTTAATAAAGCTTTAGTACCAAGAGGAGACTATTTGCTTAGGGTGTAACTGATTTCACTGATATCAGTGATGCATAAACATAAATCCCTAAACACCATCTTAGAAAGTCAATTTTTTCTTTGATTGATAAAAGAAATATAGTTTTAGGACTGAATATGGATAACTTAGATGCAGTACATACAGAGAAGTTGCTACTCTGAAAGACAAGGATAAATGAAATTTCCATATATCATCTGAAGATCAATAATGCCAGTCCTTCTTTCCAAAAAGCATGCTAGTCCCCTGGGAGAGGAACATTTTAGCAGGAACATCAATACTTGACACTTCAAAATTACTCCATTAATTTGACTTTCAGCTACCCATTGATTTAACAAACAGTCCTTAAGACATAAGTTTGGTAGTTTGGGATCATGAAAAGAACCTTAGAAATGTGGAACTAATATACCTGGATCCTGCCACTTACTTTGGGCACAATATTTTACCTCTCTGAATCTTAGTTTCTTCAGAAAAGAGATAGCATGGCACAAGGGAAAGAGCACTGGCTTGGGAATCAGAACACCTCAGTTTAGATCTTATCTCTGTCACTGCATGTATGACCTTGGATGAATCACTTCACAGTCTCATTTTCTGCATTTGTAAAATGAAGGGTTATATGGTCTCTTAGTTCCTTTCCATTTCTAAATCTATGATAAAGTGATATATACTGTGAAAATAACGATACCTTTCATTAGCTATTGTAAGTATGAAATATATCTTTTGTCCGACACTTTCTCTTCATGATCCTCTAAAATACTCAGATTCAAGGTATTCTTTAGGTCAGCATCTATTTAAACTATGATTCACAACTCCTAAGCCAGGGTATTTTTACTAAATACATCAATTCAATGCAAAACACTTTTAATGAAATAGTATAAGGTAAAAAATAAGAAACCCCTCCCCTTCCATACCCTTCTTATCTCCACACACATAGAGATGTACTCTCTTACAGATTCTCAAACTACTAGTAAGAGAAAGAACACTTTCTCTTAGACAACCTGTGCTTCTAGGGTTATAACTCAGCTGGAATACTTCTCTGCCTCTGAAGCTGGTACTAGTATATTTCTTCATTGAGTTGCTGCCATCTGCTGCCCTTTTGGGAAAGAATTCATACCTCAGGGTACTTTAACTCTTTTGTGAATCAGGTTTCCAACAACTGTATCCAGTCAACAAAAAGTCCCTAAGGTCAGTGTATTTTTTTTTTTGACAATGTTATTCTTCTTCATCAAGAGCTTCCTTGGGCTCATTGGTTATTTGGGTTAGGGGTGAGTGAATTCTTTTCAATTTCCATCATACATCTGTCTTCAGTATCATATCAATTGCCTGCAAAGTTCATTTAGAGAATTGGTGTGGATTTAAAAACCTCTTCGTTGCATTCTTAAAGCTATATTCTGGTTGGTACCTTTCTGATATTACAATATTTTATAAGTTATAGGATAATAGGAATTACAGCTAAAATGGGATTTTGGAAGTCATGGAATCTAGTTCCCTTGTTTGACAGATAAGGGTATTATAGCCCAATGATAGAAACTAACTTTTCAGGATCACACCAGGATTTCGAGACATTTCTTGGAGTTTTTCCCATTACAATATATTGCTTACTTTGTAAAGGACTACATAAAAGTGAACTATTATCCTTCCTCACAAAAGAGCTAATCTACCTGTTCTGCACACCACTGACTAGCAAACTAAACATTTGCATTCAACTTCCTAATTCCCAGCTTCATAGCTAAAGTAAAGGGAATGTTATGCAAGGTGTTGATTTGGTCTCAAGCTCGGTCCCTTGTGAGGTAGATTACTGTGTTAAATTTAGAAGAAATTAAGGACAAGTGTTTTATCACTGGATGATTTGGCCTATAGATGATGATAGTGCAAGTAAGAATTGGTAAGCTAAGGCAGTAGGGACAAAGAGTATTTTGATACAATATTCCTGATGGCTTTGCAGTTAAGTGAATAACTTAACAAGTGAATAAGGGGCTTCATCCAGGACTTCGAAGTGAAGATATATAAATACCTGGGAATTAATGGGAAATGGAGTCACCAGAGACTCCTATCCTGGGGTATTTTCCTATATTAATTAGTTAATTCAATTTATATGCAGATTTAAGTGCAGATGGAACATTTCTTTGGAAAACAAATGTTATTGAAGATAGCAAATAACTGACTTGGGAATTGACCAGTTAATTAATAAATTGAATTGTGACTTACCCAATACCTGTCCACAGGCCTTTTCTTCCTAGCCATTGACATGGTTCAGATGGAATGAGTTGTTAGAATGCCATTTGTTTATTATTTTTGTTCTGCAAACACTCTTAAGGATAATGGACAGTTCAAAAACAAAACTAGCCAAGTGAACTGACAAAACTTTCCCTGCTTACAACTTAGTTATGCTCTAGCTCCTTTATCAGAAATAGGATATTACTTAAGTAGTAGTGGTGGTGCTAACAGGAAGAACTTTTGGGTTGGGGAAATGGTGAGACACTGCAGATGTATTCCAGCCAAGCTAGAGGCAGGAATACCAAAAATACAGGAATGGTTATACCCCAACTAAGCCTCATGGTGCCAAGCCTTGAATCAGCTTTACAAAGCACTTCTCCTCACACAACCCCATGCAGTAGCTAATAGTACAAATGTGATTATGTCCATTTTAGAGATGATACAACTGGAGCTCAGAAGGAAGTGATTAGCTCATGATCTCATAGTTGGAAAATATCAGAGCCAGAAGGCAAATTCAGGACGCCTGACCTTGTGTTCAGAGGTCTTTCTACTTATACCATGGCTTCTACCCTTTTAAATTTAAGATATTTTGACTTTGGTAATGTGCCTATACATTTTACGCCCTCAGTTACATTCAAAGAGGTCCTTATTTAAAATAAGGATGGTGTATTTACTAAATATGTATACATAATTAATTCATTGATCAATTGAGCATTTTTAAGCACTCACCACTGCTTAATACATGTGCTAACACCTATCCTGGGGTATATGGAGTGTTCAGGGAGGACTAGCACCTCTGGTGTGATGGCTTCCCAAACTTTTTTTGGAGCTGTCCATCTACCTCTGGTGTTCACCTTTCCATCAACTCTTACCTGTGACTCCAAAAAGCTATAGCATGTGTAGTAGCCACACCCCATTAAAACCATCTTAGTAGGTGGAATAAACCAGGTTGCAAACCTATCAGTGAGTTAGAGGAATGTCTACCACAAGTATGGGAAGACTTCCCCCAGAGAAATGGGCAGATGAGAATAATTTCTTCCAATGGTCACGAAGGCATCTGAAGCAGGCACTGTGGAATGCTTAGAGCTTGGTCAGATAACAAAGATGCTTAGTTTATCCACTGCATCCCTGGCTGTCCACAGTTATCTTGGCTTTTGTCCTGTCACTGGACTTGGATGACTCTAGTAAAGAAGCTGAGACTGATGACTTTGTGCAACTGCCTCACTTAAATCCAATTCACATGCAAGTCCAGACATTGCCCCATGATATCACTGTTCCTCTTTGAAATAAAGGATGAATGACAATACTTGAATAAGTCAGTGGTACAAATCCAAAAATCAGTTACTCTCCCATATTACCAGGCACCATGAGAAGTATTGGAGATAAAAAGAAAGGCAGCATAACCCTAACCCTTAAGGAGCTTTCATCGAATGAAGTAAACATATACATATACACATAACATATATGTATATATAATATGCATACAGAGTAGATGGATGGGAGCCTTAAAGGGCTCCGCTAGCATCTTGAGGAAACGGGAAAGCCAGTATGCAGGAAGTGATACCTGAACTGAATCTTGAAGGAAGCCCAGGACACCAAGAGGCAAAGATGAGGAAGGAAAACATTTCAGGCATGTGAGACAGTTGGTGGGAAGGAAGGCATGGAGATGGGAGATGGAGCCACATGTTGGAGGAGTGCTGGATATGCTAGCATGGTATATCATAGAATTTGTGGAGGGTGGTAACATGTAAGAAGACTGGAAAGATAGGAAGGAATATAGATGTGACAAGCTTTCGATGCAAAAAAAGCATTATAGTTTTTTCTTGAAGGTAATAGTCTGGAATTTATTGACTAGGGCTATGTATGGCATGATCACACCTGCAAGTTAGGAAAATCACTTTGACAGTTGTGTTTAGCATTAGAGTAAGTAGAGACTTGAGAAAGGAAGACCAATTAACAGTCTATTGCTGGAGCAGCTAGGTGGATCAGTGGATTGAGAGCCAGACTTTGAGATGGAAGGTGCTGGGTTCAAATCTGGTCTCAAACATTTCCTAGTTATGTGACCCTGGGCAAGTTACTTGACTTCCATTGCCTAACCATTCTTGATCTTCTGCCTTGGAACCAATACACAGTATTGACTCTAAAATGGAAGGTAAGGGTTTGTTTATTTTTTAAAGAGCCTATTTCAATAGTTTAGGTGATAAGAGCCTAATCTAGGGTGCTGGCTATATGAAGAGACAGAAGAGGACATGTATGATATATGTGGTGAAAGTTGAAACAAAAAGATCTAATAACTATTTAGAAACATGGAATGAAAGAGAGTGAAAAGTCAAAAGATGCAATTTTTGCAAACCTGAAGTATTGGTAGGATGGTATTGCTCTTACTAGTAAAAAGGAAGTGTAGAAGAAAGGTGAATGTTGGGAAATGACAACATGTTCTGTTTTGGATGTGTTGAACCTGAAACACCTATGGAGCTTCTCTGCCTCAAAGACAAAATGGTTTTGGAATAGGGTGAGAGGCAGTGGAGAGTAATAGATAGAATTAGTGTGCCATCCTTAAATTTAGGAGAGCTTGGGTTCTATAATGATTAAAATTTTCTTGGAAACTGTATATTTATTAGTTTATAATTATTATGAGAGAGAGAGAGAGAGAGAGAGAGAGAGAGAGAGATATCACCAGGTCACCCTAACTAAAAACAAACCAACAACAACAACAACAAAAACCAACCTGCTTCCATGCTTCCCCAGATCCAGTACCCAGCTGAGGTTTAAGCAGAGAATAAAGCACTATAGAGAATGAAGACACCTCTAGTTCCCACTCCTATTCAGGAAGAGTTCTAAGCCCAAGGAAGCATGCTACTTCCTGGCCCTCTCTCTTTATAAGGCCAATGACATTGCCTCTACTGGGACTCTCTAATCGGACTGTTTGGGTCCTGAGTCCTGACTTCCAGATTTGTCACCATTCCTTGGGGACTTCCCCCAGCCCCATCCTGAAGTCAGGACTCCAGGTGCCCTTTTGGACCTTTAATCATATGACTTGTTGGCATCCTGACAATGCACATGTGCAAATAAAGGGTTACATTTTTATATTAATTTCACCCAGTGAAAATCCTACTTTCGACATATTAGCTTCATGATTATAAGTTAGGTGGCACACTAGTACATAGAGCTCTGGGCCTGGAGTGAGGAAATACTGGTTTCAAATTTGGCCTCAGACACTTGCTACCTGTATGACCTTAGACAAGTCATTTAACCTCTATTGCTTCAGTTTCCTTAACTGTAAAATGGGGATAATAATACTACCTGCCTTCCAGGGTTGTTGTGAGAACCAAATGAAATAATAATTATAAAGCACATAGCATAATACCTGGATAATAGTAGGTACTATAAATATTAGCTATTAATACTTTGATTATTTTTTATAAACAGGTCTCACTGGGACTTAGTTTCCTCATCTGTAAAATAGAGATAATAATGTACCTATAGTAGCTATTTTACATGGTTGTTTCAGAAATCAAATGAGATAGTATTTATATATTATATATGCATATATATGTAGTATGTACACACACACATATATAACACATGTATATATGTTTTTGTTCAATTGTTTAATCATGTTCAACTCTTCATGGCCCTGGGAACCATAGCACACCAGGCTCTAGATCTGAGGGGCTCATCTTCCAATACAATTTACTACTGTCTGTGGGGTTTTCTTGGCAAAGATACCAGAGAGGTTTACCATTTCCTTCTCCATGGATCGCCTTTTCTCAGAACTCTCCAGTATGACTTGTCCATCTTGGGTAACCCTGTATGGCATTAGATCATAGTTTCACTGAGCTGCGTTAGCCCTTCGGCCATGACAAGACAGTGATTCAGGGGTGGGACATAGATAGATAGATAGATAGATAGATAGATAGATAGATAGATAGATAGATAGATAGATAGATAGATAGATAGATGAATAGATAGATATAGAGAGATATAGAGAGATACACACATATCTATATTTACACATAAATGTAGCACTTTGCAAAAACTTTAAAACAATATATAAATGTCTCAGTATTTCTAAATAACTCTTTAAAACTTTATGTTTTCCAGGTAAGATGCAGATCTGTGTCAGCAGATGGAGTTCCCATACTGGGAGTCCTTGAACTGATGATATTATAGATCTGGGCTTCTTCCACCACCACTGTCCCATTCCCTCCCCTCCCCACCCCTGCACCTATAACCTTTATAGCAATCAAGGCTTCCTACAGAAAAAAAAGCCTAGAGAAAGGACATGAAAGGACAGGAATGGAGTTTGTGTTTAGATGAGAAGTGAAAGATTTCAGATTTCTACAAAGTAGCAGTAGGGGCAGAAAGGTGATGCAACTAGAGAAATAATTCTTTCAATGTGGGGAGTGGCCTTTTGCCCTAGAGAGCCACATCCTGCCTGGACTTGAAGCTATTTCCTATGTTCTTCCACAAACTATGCCAAAGTCACATGGTTTTGAGACTGCTAGATCAAGGGGATGGGATAGATGCGGTATATTTGAATTTTAACAAGATATTTGACAAAGTTTCTGATATGCTTGTTGACTAGAAGATGACAAGTCACTGAATGATAGTTCACATGAGCTAGATGGTTAATGGAACACTACTGAACTTAATGAAGTAGACAACTGAAAAAAGAACTGGGATAGATAGAGCTTGGAATCAAGAAGGCCCAGATTCAAATCTTGCATAAGATGCTTTTTGGAAGTGTGACACTGGGCAAATCAGTTAAAATTTCCAGGTCTCAGTTTTCTTCTATGTTAAATGATGGAATTATCCTCAATAGATAATACTCAGAGGAAATCATCTCAAAGAAAGAAATCCAAACTACCATTGGCCATATGAAAAAAAATGTTCCAAATCATCAGTAATTAGAAAATACACATTATTACAACTGTGAGGTTCTGCCTCAGACCTGTTTGATTGGCAACAATGATAAAAAAAAAAAAAGGTTGGGGTAATGACAGTTGTTGGAGGGACTGCAGGAAAGCAGGTATATTAATGTATTCAAAACTGAACTATGAATTGGCCCAGCAGTTCTAGAAAGCCATTTTGAACTAAATCCCCAAAAGTAATTGAATTGCATATTCTTTGACTTAGCCATATCACCATTAAGCCTATGTCTCAAAGAGATCAGAGATAACAGGAAAAGGCCCAAATACACAAAAATATTTTCAGTGTCTCTTTTTGTTATAGTAAAGAACTGGAAAGTGAGGAGATGGCCCGCATTCGAGGAATGACTAAAGAGAGAGTGGTATGTAAATAAAATGGAATATTATGGCACTATAAGTGACAAAAAGGAGAGACCAAAAAAAAAAATTAGAGAAACCTGGGAAGGCTTAGATGTACTATTATGGAGTAAAGTGAATAGAACCAGGAGAACAATTTATACAATAACTATATGAAAAACAATTAACAACATAATAAAGAAAAAGCTTTGAAAGACTTAATATCTCCAAATGACGCAATGACTTCATAAGTCTGTGGAAGCATGCTATCAATCTACTAATAGAGAAGCGATGGATTCAAGGTGCAAAACGAAATAATTTTCAGACATGGTCAATATGGAAATTTGTATTCCTTCACTGTGTATTTGTTTATTTGTTACAAGGTTTCCTTTTTCTTTTTCAATCTGGGTATGAGTTTTCAGAATGGAGAATGTAGCTAGCAATAGGACTGCTAAGACAAATAAACAAAATAAACAAACCAAAAAGAGAGGGTCACTTGAAATATTTTAATTGCTCAGAATAGAAAAGTAAAAAGGTCAAAAGGAAACTCAGACAAACAGGATAGCTCTGAAAGTTATATTCTGGAGAGCAGCTAGGTGGTTCAATGGAATTGAGAGCCAAGTCTAGAGACAGGAGATCCTGGGATCAAATCTGGCCTTGGATACTTCCTAGCTGTATGACCCTGGGCAAGTCACTTAACCCTCATTGTCTAGCCCTTACCACTCTTCTGCCTTAGAAACATTATATAGAATTGATTCTGAGATGGAAGGTAAGGGTTTAAAAATAAAATAAAGGAAGCTATCCTGCTTAGAAAAGTAAATTGTTTTGATTATCTGGCAAAATCTTATGCAAAATTCCTCAGTAATAGGAAATATTATATTGATATGCAGAACATAACATTGATTGTAAGATAGAAAGTAAGGGTTTAAAAAAATAAAAAGGAAGTTATGTGTTGAACAAGGCCAGCTACATTTCCTCATTGTGATTCTAGCATACCCTAAGGGCTTGGGAGATATCTTTTTTCTATTGCCATCATCTCACAGCCCATTGCCTGTATCCCCCTCACTATTAGGTGCCAATTGCTAACTACACTCCAGTTCCATTTAATCAATTGACATCAATTAGCATTTATAAAAGTGATATTTACTCTGAAAAATATAGTAAGAACAAAGTACAAATTTTTCTATATTTCCTTGGTCTTTGGAGTGAGTAGACGCATTCTTAGTAAAGTTATTGGAAAACATTGGTTCATGCAGATATCACATGTCTTCTGATGCTCTTAGCTACTATGGCCTGGGTCTGGAAGGCCACTCCTTGTTCCTCAGAGAATTGATACTGAGCTAACTGCAAAGCCCTGGTACGGGGGCAATGGGATGCTGTTCTCCTTTCATCTAAACAAAAGAACAAAAGCCAGAGCAGGCAAAGAGCTCAGGCCAGTATTCCCAGGGCTTCAAGGCCTCGAAGGGGAAAAGGTACAAGGGCATTCCTCTTATAACATTGTATCTCACCAGATAAATGAGCAAAAAAAAAAGTCAAATCAAAAGCAGGACAACTGAGAATGAGGTGAAAAGACTAGACTGGGATTGAATTAGCTCTGTTTGAAGATTCTCCAAGTTCCATGTAGAATCAGATTTCTCCTATCCACGTGGCCAATAGAGATGGGAACCAATTATAGAATGTCTCTCTTTTCTACAGGTATTTATGACACTACTTTCTTCTGGTTGTTGGTCTGTCTGTCTCTTTCTGTGTGTATGTCTCTGTTTCTGCCTCTCTGTCTCTATCTCTCTCTGTCTCTCTGTCTCTCTGTCTCTCTCTGTCTCTCTCTCTCTCTGTCCTATTAGTCATTGGACCTGCCTGACACATGCTGCCTCCTGTCTTACCCTCTGCGTTCCATGCTACTTCAGCTGGTTTGTCTGTTCATAGGTTGCAGTCGGTAGGAATGGCTGGCCCTTTGATGACAGAAATTGCCTCCCTAGACAGTAGATGAAAAAGACAAAACACAACAAGAACAGTGTCCATGTAGGGTGTAATCAGGACAGAGTTCAATAGAATTGTTACCTCCATATTCCTGGATATTTGTAATACCTGTCTTGTCCAAGGAATATGTATGAATAGACTCAATCAATGGGCTCCCCATCTAATGGCCTGTTACAATCTGCCTAATAGGCATTCTTCATCCACTTGTTTTTCCCTTTGTGGATCAATAGGCTGATCTCTTTTGAGTAAGCTTGGATCTTGTTGAGGAAGTAAGATCCCTGGAGACCTGATTCTTTACAGAAGAGTCCAAAACATGGCATATGGGCCAAAACACTCTTGAGTGTAGCCCAAACTAGATTAAAATGTAATTGGGAAATATTTGACAATAAAATATAATAAAACACAGACAACATTACATTTTAAAACTAAGCTAATGTGCAATCAGCAGGGATTCATATATAAAGTTTGTTGACCTTTGTTTCTCTTTGACTTTGACACCACTGCTTTGCACAATGCCTTGATCATAGTAGGCCCTGAATAAATGCTTGTTCAGTGAATGAATAATGCAGTCTGCAAACAGGAACATTAAGAGAGTTCTGCCACCTATAAGAAATCTAACTCTTTGGGTACGCAACTCATGAAACAACTTTCCATTTTAAATAAGAAAAATTTCTCAACCATTGGAACTACTAAAAACCGGAACAATGTACCTTTGTGAGGTAGTAAATTCCCAGGCACTAGGAGTATTTAAACAGACATGAATAACTACTTTGTAGTTTTATTGTAGAGGATTCCTGCATTCAGTGAGAAGTTGGTTTATCTAGCTAAGCTCTTGTTCAATTCTAAAATTCTTTGAGACTTCCCTAGCATGGAATTATGAAAGGAACATAGTGGGGAGGCATAAACATATTGGGGAGGCTTCTTTGATCCCCAGTTCTTATTCTCCTATACGAGGGAGATACAGTGAGAGAGAATAAATCTTTTCCTAAAGCTCCATTTGGTGTTCACCTAACTCTTTATTCCTTAATGCTATGATTTGTCTGCTCCCTCCAGAGGATTCATTCATAAAGAAATTCCTAAACAAAGAGACAAACAAAAAAGTTACTAACAAGGCACAGAGAAACACTGAGTGTTGAGCACACAGGGGTCAGTTCTACTTTTCAGAAGCTAGAAATAAGATAGCAGGACTGCATTTCCAAAGGATTAGGGCTAGAAATACCAAGTGGATTCTAAGAAAACATTCTTGAAGGCAACTGGGGAGCTTAGTGGATAGAGCACCAGGCTTAGTGTCAGGAAGACCTAGGTTAAAATGTGACCTCATACCCTTTCTAGCTGTGTTGCCCTGGGCAAGTCATTTAACACCATTTGCCTAGCCCTTGCCCTTCTGTCTTAGAGTTGTTACTAACACAAAAAGTAAGAGTTAAGGGAGGAGGGAAGGAATGAAAAGGAGAAGGGAGGAAGGAAGGAGAAAAAAGAAAAAGAAGAAAAAGAGAGAGAGAAGAGAAGGAAGGAAGGAAGGAAGGAAGGAAGGAAGGAAGGAAAGAAAGAAAGAAAGAAAGAAAGAAAAACATTCTTGATTAATTTCTCTATGAAGTCATGATAAAAAGAAGTTGCATAACATCCTGGGGAGAACGTTCTGTTCCTCCCTTAGTTGAGTTAGTAGATATATAGGAAGAAAAATAAGGGCAGGGGAAAAGAAGCAGCAAATAGGCATGAATTCCAAGGAAGTATGCCAATCTTCATTTCTGCACAACCTTAACAGCTGGTTCAGCTCAAAATCCTCAGAACACTGAGTCTACTCCAGAGTCCACTGCTAAAGTCTGATTCAACCGAATATGTGACTTTCAGGGTGAGATGACCTCTGAATCATCAAGAAAGTGCAAACCCTTAACTCTCTTAGTTCAAATCCATTTCATGGAGGGTCTGAAGTAACACTGAACTGAACATGCCATAAGTGCTAAAATAGATTGAGCCAATCCAACCCAAATATTTCTTCAATCTAGAAATGATTTGGGGATAATCAAGATCCCAGAACTATTCTCATCCCAGTTCTGAAGTTATACCCCAGGGCTAAACTGGAACTAGAGCATCCTCAAGAGATGTAAGAGGAATTGGCCATTTAAACTCATCTTTGACAGAGTTAGTAAACTCTCTGTTTCTCTGCAGGGCAGGAGGAGGGAAAGGGAGGGTAGCAAGAATTTATGATAGTTCCGTTTTTCTTTCGTGTCCCTGCTGACTGGGAAAGAACAAGAGAACCTTTCCTTCCCCCCCCCCCCATCCCCATTCTACAGAGATTTGAGATCCTACAAGGATATTCTTGTCCCTGACCCACATTTCCAAAGGTCAGCTCTTTTTGCTGACCTTATGTTAAGGTATTATTAATTATCAAAAGTCGGCAAGGACTGAACTGTGTAGCTGGGAAGGGAAACCCTTCAGAGAATTAGGTGTGAATGCAGAATCACATTGTTTGGTTCACTTGTAGAATATATCACATTCATTGAAGTTTGTTTTAACCTTTCTGAACACAAAGTATCCTTTCTGCTTCTGTTTTCACTCAAGCAGCTACATGGGCTTTTAAAGAAAATAATTGTTTCAATCAGACACACCACATACATCCCCTCCCCATATACCCTATTTCAAGCCACTCTGTGATTTTAAGCCAATTTGGCTCAAATTCAATACAGCAAAATTTCAATATACCCCCCCAAAATGCAGATTTTTCTTTGGACTCAGTATAATAGGATTTGACCTAATGATAGTATATCTAGTTTATGGTTATAATAAAATATGGGCATTGTTTAAGACAGCCACATTTTAAAAGGGAAATGAAATCAATTGAGCTCTGTAAATCGACATGTTTCTTTCCTTGGCACAAAAAGTTACAAAACCCTGCATTTTATTCTGGCTTTATTATGTTTTGTGTTGAAATGCTGCTCCCTGGTGACCACTTGTAGAATGGCAGAAATTTAGATGCTTTCTGTACAATGGCTGAGTAATTATTAAAAAGCATCTTTATTGGTTGTTGTTCAGTTGTTTTCAGTCATATTCAACTCTTTATGACTTCATTTGGGTATCTCCTTGTCAAATATACTAGAGGGACTGGCCATTCCTTCTCCAGCTCATTTTACAGAAGAGGAAACTGAGGAAAACAGAGTTAAGTGACTTGTCCAAGGTCACACACCTAGTTAATGTCTAAGGCCAGATTTGAACTCAGGAAGATGAATCTTCCTGACTTTATCCATTGTAACACCTAGTTTCCTGCTAAAAGGTTCTATAGATACCTGGTATAAAGATGCTATGGGCAGCTATGTGGTGGATTGCCAGGCCTGGAGTGAGGAAAATTCATCTTCCTGAGTTCAAATATAATCTTAGACACTTACTAGCTCTGTGAGTTTGAGCAAGTCACTTAACCCTGTTTGCCACAGTTTCTTTATCTGTAAAATAAGCTAGAAAAGGAAATAATCCACTACTCCCATATCTTTGCCAAGAATACCCCAAATGGGATCACAAAGAGTTGACATGACTGAACAACGATATCTTTATACCACAACCAATTGATGTTTGACATTAGTCTGGCCATATAACTGAATAATTTGTTTTCCCAATGTGTAGTATGATAAGAGCATGGGACTAAGAATCAGAAGGCCTGGGTTCTAGTATTAGATTAGCTGGTATTAACCAGTTAGCTAGTTAAAATTGATATGTTATTCTCTGAATCTCAATGTTTTTAATCTAGAAAATGAAGAGATTAAGCCTATCCCATGGTAGCTCTGAAAGAAAGAACTAGTACCAGTGGGCAGGAGTTACAGGAAGACTGATTTCAACTCCAAATAAGGTTGAATGATTTCATAATTAGGTTTTTCTAAAAATGGAATGGACTGCCTTATGGAGTAGTTGAGATTTTAGTCCCTGAAGGAGGTGCTCACTCAGAAATTGAGTAATGATTTGTTAAAAATATGGTTGTAAGGTTTCATGCATTAGCCAAAAAGGGCAAACAGGATGGCCTCCCATGTTCCTTCTAATCCCGAAATTTGATAACAAGATCTCATTCAATACTAAAAAAAAAAATTAATGATTATGCAAGACTATGAGGACATAATCTTATTTTTACCAATAAGGTGTAAAGGGAAAAATTAGGATTTAGTTGACTGAATATTAAAAGTTTTGGTCACCAAGGAATTGGTTCAATTCCTAATGAAAGATCTCAAGTCAAAATGACTTTTATGGTAGTTTATTTACAAATGAGAAGAGAGGGAAAGAAAGAAAATCAGAGAAAGGATAGGGTAAGATAACTAATCTAACATGCTATGTAATTTGCTCTGGCCCCTGGCTCAACCTAGGCAGGGCTAATTAGTCCTCAGCCAGAGAAGGCTCAGCCTTGAGTCAAGGGTTGGGGATGAATGAAGCAAAAGCTTCAGTCATGAAGCCTCTCTTGAAAGGAGAGTTCCTTTAGAGAAATCCAGGAATATTCAGTCTTTCCAGTCACAATCTGATAGTACAAAGGGAGGGATTTAAGAACAGTTTCACCAAGGTCTTAGGTCTCAGATCCAGCAAGAAGCATTTCCAACTTGAGCTCCAGCTCCAAGAAACAAACAAGAACTGAACTACAGGAAGTTGTCACTCCCTTTTAAAGCTGTTTCTTTTGCATCACTTCTTGTGCCTTCCTCTTAGTTTATGTGTCCAATCACAATAAATGCTTTGCTTGGGATGGAGGCAGTTAGTCAATTCTGATTCATCACCCACTCTTGCACACAGGGGTCACAGACTTCCCTACTTGAGAATTAAGTGGTGGTGCTTGCACTTTTTGTGATTAAATCTAAAAATGGGCAGGGTAGGTTTAATCTCATTATCAAAAAGGTCCCTTTCTGTTGGAAATGGGGTAGAGACTATGGGCCTTTTTTTTTAAAACCCTTACCTTCCATCTTAGAATCAGTGCTGTGTATTGGCTCCAAGGCAGAAGAGTGGTAAGGGCTAGGCAATGGGGGTCAAATGACTTGCCCAGGTTCACACAGCTAGGAAGTGTCTGAGGCCAGATTTGAACCTAGGACATCCTGTCACTAGGTCTGGCTCTCAATCTACTGAGCCACCCAGCTGCCCCTCAATATGGGCCTTTTTTTGTAAAGGAACAAGGTAAGCAGGTTGCATAGCAGATAAAGTGCTGGACCTGGAGTCAGGAAGAATTGATTTCAAATTCCACCTCAGATATTTACTAGTTGTGTGAATCTGGATAAATCATTTAACCTCTTTCTGCCTCAGTTTTCCCACCTGGAAAATGGGGATAGCATCTACTCCCAGGGTTGTTGTGAATATTAAAAAGCATGATATTTGTATACAATGTGCAAACCTTAGAACACTATATAAATTCTGGCTATTATCATTATTGTTTAAGTTTGGCCTTTGACCAACCAGGTATAAACAATAATGGCAACATCCTGCCAATTTAAAACTGAGTAGCAATAAAAAAAACTTTCCTCTCAAAACATAAAATGGTCATTTTTGCCCAAATCATTCTACTCAGATCTCTTTATACCAGTCACTTTGAGCACTTTGAGTGCTCCTCAAAGTATAGTCTGAAAATTCCCTATTGGCAGAATAATCCAAAATAGATTTTCTATCAAATTCCATGAAATATTGTTAATATATATTTCCCACAGCAGATTTGAATATACAGAAAAATACAAAATAAGTGATAAAGAAGAGTCATTTTGGCTATATATGCCCAAGTGAGTCAATCACTAATTTAAAAAAAGCTCATTTTAATAATGAAAAGTGGGAACATATCAATTGGATAGGCATAATCTGAAATGTCCTGTCTAGTTTAATCCACCTCAAACTTACTCGTAGTATGGAGTGCCATATGTGACTCACAGGGAGACAAGAACATCTCTAGCATCTCTTTTTCCAATCCTTCACCAAGGGAGACTTTAATTCCTGCCAAGAAAGGAAGCAGATCAGGAAGCTGAAGCTGATCACTCTGCCCTCTTCAGAGAGGGGTAACAGGCTAGAATTAGATCTATCTGCTCTTTAAATATTGTTAGTTTAGGTCAGCAGTATTGAACTGTCACAGGGCCAAGCCAGATTAAAATGTAATTGAGAGGGAATAGGCAGGATGGTCCGAATGAATTGAGATCCAAACCTACAGATAGGAAGTCCTGGGTTCAAATCTGGCCTCAGATACTTCCTAGCTGTGTGAACCTGGGCAAGTCAACCCCAATTGCCTAGCCCTTATCACTCTTCTGTCTTAGAACCAATATGCAGTATTGTTTTTGAAACCATAATTGGGAAATATTTAAATAAATATATTTCTATTTGAGTTAGATGCCACTAGTCTAGTAATATTTTAGCTAAACTCCTGAGTTTTGTTCCTCATTTGGGTGAAGGGTAAGGAAAGGTAGATTTATAGCCAAAGCTTGACTCCCTACCCACCAAATACCAGTTCCACATTGAACACACATAATAGAAAAGAAACTCATTTATTCAAGTTGATAGCAAAATAAAAATTAGAGAAATTACATGAGAATATTTACCAGACAATACAAATGGAAGGAGCTCTCCCTTCAAGATAATAGCTCAACCAAGAGAGAGTCCCAGATATCATTGAAGAAAATATTCCCCAGTCTCTGGTGTAGCAAGCCGAGAATAAGAACATGACTGGAGTTCTACGTTGACTTCTTCCCAGAATCTTTTTCCCTTCATGACACTTAAGAGAAGCTAGAATCCCATGTGTCTTCTCTTTTGATGGTGGAAGCTAGAATAAACTTAAGAGATCAGATCTCTCTTCTCTTCCACTCTCACCAACTTGGCTCTGTCCCTCTTGCCAGCTGAGGGCATTGATCTCTGCCAATAAAGAGACAACCCAAACAATGGACTCTGAGTTTCAGATTACATACTAAAATCATTATTAAATCTATCTTTTTTTTTTTTTTAGTTCAAGTTAGTAAATAAAATGTTGGACTTAGGTTCAATTCTCATCTCAGATACTAGCTGTATGATTCTGGGTAAGTCAATTAATTTCAGTTTTATCATTTATAAAATAAAGGGGTTATACTCCATGACTGCTAAGATCCTTTGCAGCTCTAAATCTATGATCCTGTGAATCTGTAATAAACATCATTGAGTTCCTGCTATGTATCAGGCACTGTGCCTTGGGATACAAAGACAAAAGTGAAATAGCTCTTGACCTCAATGAATTTAACTTCTATTGATCAAATCCCATGATGCCCATTTCTACAATGGTGTGGTCTACAGGGATGGTCATAACTGAGATGTCATAGTCACACGAAATTGCTGCCTCCAAGATCCTAAACTTTGATATCCTTTTCCTTGACCTTTCTCTCCTATTTCCCCCTGGCTCCCCATTCCCTGGCTCTCATTGTGATCTCCTGCCCTTCAATCTCTCTCTTCTCCTATTTGATTTATATTTTTTACTCCATAGTTTCTTGGTTCAATCGATTCAACAAATGTGCTTTCCTTTAGCTTGTCCCTTTGCTCTTCTGATGTTTCCATCTTGCTGATCCCTAATCCAGAATTACTTTCATCATGGAACACTACTAAAATAATTATTTTCAAAAACTGAGCTGATTAGGTCTACTATGAAGTCATGCTATTTATCCTCAATTAGGCATTCACTGTTCCACAGTCATCATTTCATTTGCTTCAGATTGATTCTTCATCTTAATCATAAATCATAAAGATTTTCCTTTTCCTGCCTTCCTTACTTTGTTGATGGTACTCACATCCTCTCAGGCTCCAAAGCTCAAACTCATCTTTGGCTTTTCCTTCTTTTGCATTCTCTACTTCCAATCAATTACCAAATACTGTCAGTTATATTTTCAAATATTTCAGATATATTCTCTCCTCTTTACTGGTCCTATCACCCTACTTTTTTTTCATATCATCCTTCAGTCTTTTCTATTTTTTCCAACTATTTTAAATTATTTTTTAGAAAAAAATTTTTCTATGGTTACATGATTCATGTTCTTACACTCTCTCCCCCAATTCCCCCCTCCCAGTTGACGTGTATTTTCACTGATTTCTTCATGTGTCATCAATCAAGACCTATTTCCATATTATCGATAGTTGTACTAGGGTGATCGTTTAGAGTTTACCTCTCAAATCATGTCCCCATCAACCCATTTGTGCAAGCAGTTGTTTTTCTTCTGTGTTTCCACTCCTGTAGTTCTTCCTCTGAATGTGGGTAGCATTCTTTTCCATAAATCCCTCAGAATTGTCCTGGGTCATTGTGTTGCTGCTAGTACAGAAGTCCATTACATTCGATTTTACCACAGTATATCAGTCTCTGTGTACAATGTTCTCCTGGTTCTGCTCCTTTCACCTTCAGTCTTTTCTAAAAGCCTCCTCTTCTCCAGTTTCTGACCAATATACTCTCATATAGTTGCCAAAATAACCAAGTTCTATTCTCATTATTTGCCTTTGCCTTCTTATTGACCAGAGAGAAAACTACAAACTTTTTAGCATGACATATAAAACCCCTTCCAAAATATCTTTCTAAACATGTTTTACTTGACTTCTTCATTTATTCAGTTCCTCCCTGGTAACAAGTATATTCTATATGTGCTCATTATGACTCTTTCCATTGTCTTTTGGATGATCTGCTGTTTTGATTCCTCAGAAACTGATATCCCATGATTCTGTCACATAGAACCACCAGAATAATGATGTTAAAAGATGAATTTTTATCTCAAGGAAGAGGTTGAGGTGGTCAAAGTAGATATGCAATTTCCCAAGGGCATCAAAGACTTCTCTTTTCCCATTATTAATTCTAGTTACAATTTACTACCTGCTTAAAGTATCTTTCCAAAATATATATATGGATAGATCAGATCTGTGGTCTCTCCTTCCAGATACATGTCATGGTCTGGATAATGTACACTCTTCCACCACTTGATTTTTCTTGAATAATGGCCATGAAACTTGCAAAGACTTTAATTCTGTATTAAAGAAGGGTCAGGTTAGAAGCTGATGACAGTATTTAGTTTGAGCTATTTAAAGTAGTGCCACTCACAGTAACAACTAGAAGGAGGACTCCTTGAGTTCAAGGAATTTAAAAATGAAGACCTGATTTGATAAATTCTATCTGTTTCAGTTCCTTCATTTGACATTAGGCATGAGGTAAGTAGGTGGTACAATGGATCACTGAGCCATGAGTCAAGAAGACCTAGGAGAAGAGGGAGGGATTGAAGGCAGGAAATTAGAATGAGGACAAGAGAACAGGAAAGTCAAGAGGAAGTAGAAGAAGAGGATTTCAAAATTTAGGATTTTGGAGATAGCCATTTCAGATGACTATGACATCGCAGATGTGATCACCCCTGAAATAGAGTAAAAATGGATATCTTAGGAGTGACCAATAGTGCTCAAACCCAGTCTCAGATATTTACTAGTTGTGTGATCCTGGGCAAATAATTTTGCCTCAGTTTCTTTAACTGTAAAATAGGGATAAAATGGCATCTAAATCCCAGGGTTAGTGTGAAGATTCAAATATTTGAAGAGAGATTATTACAGTGCCTAGCATATAACAAACACTCAGTAAATGCTTGTTTCCTTTCTTCCTAAATACATCTCCAAATGAGTGAATATGTAACTTTATGTCTGCATTAGGGAGGGGTAAAGGAGACCTAAACACACCAGTGACAATTTATTAAATGATATTTTACAAAGCTAACCAAGGCCTCAGGAAGCCTAGAGTTGGAAGTGAGATATTATAGTTCTCTAAATGGGGTATTGGTATCTACCATCAGTATAAACCAACTCCAAAGAGCACTTCCTTTTATATTGGAAAGGTGCCATTTCTGACACAAGAAGGTGAATCAGAAATGTAATTGCACATCTCCAAATGCCTACTATACACATCCAAATGGATGTCCTGTAGACATCTTAAATGATCCAAAATGGAACCCATCACATCTTCCTGAAACCTTTCCTTTATTTCTACTTTCCCTTTTACTCTTCAAGGCACTGCCAGCCTCCCCATCAGTCAGACTCACCACCTAACTCCTCACTTTGTCTCACTCCCCATTTTGCAATCAGTGGTCATACCTTATTGTTTCTACTTTCGTGACATGTCTTATATACTCTCTTCCCTAACACTATAAGCAGGCAGGTACAGATCCTCATCACTTCACCACCCTGGACAATTGCAACAGCTGATGGTTGTCTCCTGGCTGCAAGTCTCTCCTCAAGAATAGTTCTGATCATGCCACCCCTATGCCCCTTGCTTTGTAAACTCCAGTGACTTCTTACTATTTCTAATATTAAATAATATTAAAATGAGTTTTTCTGTTTAAGGTTCCCTTTATAACCTATTCTCATCCTAACCTTCTAGTCTTCTTATGCTTTATTTTCTTCCACATATTCTACAGTGTCATAATCGGACCTCCTTTCTCTTCTTTGAATAGGCTACTCTATCTTGAGTACCTTGAGGCATCTTCAGGAGCTAATCCCCCATGCCTGAAATTTCATTCCTCCTCATCTCTATCTTTTGGCCTCCCTGGCTTCCTTTAAGTCACAGTTAAAATACCACCATCTGTAAGAATCCTCTTCTGGCCTCCCTAAAAGCCAATACCTTCCCTCTGAAATTACTTCTAATTTACCATGTATATATCTTATTTGGGCATAGTTGTCTCTTCCATTAGACTGAAGCCAAGGATTGTTTTTGCCTTTGTTTCCCAAGTGCATTGCACAATGCCTGAAACATAGCAGATGCTTAGTAAAGGCTTATTGACTTGACTTTTGTGGGGGGAAAGGGGGTTCCAGGATAGTGATTGATGGAACAAGATCTAATCTGCCATCTCTACTTGAGATCTACATTTTTGGATGTTTGAATCCAGTAATTAATTGTTTGAGGATTGTGAAAGGGAGAGATTTCCTGATTTGCATATTTCCTGAGGCCAGGTGCTATGGGGCTGTTTGGATCCAGAGAGACACTTTATTTATGGAGTTATCACTAAGGGGGACATTCTTGGGTGATTTTGGGGGAAAGGTGGGGAAGGAACAGTTCATATGTATGTGATAAATGCCAATTATCTAGCAAGAATTGGGAGACTCAATCAATCAAGCATTTATTAAGACCTTAGTATGTACCAGGCACTGTGCTAAGTAGCAGGAATACAAAAAAAAAAAAAAAAAAAAAAAAAAGTAAAAAAAAAAAAAAAGCCTCTGCCTTCAAGGAGCTTATCTTTTAATAAAAGAGATCATATTCACACACATAGGTTCATATGTAAGTAGGTAGATCTGTTCTTTCCTAATAATGCCAATTATAGGGTGTCACACTTTCCAAGAAAATGCCAAAATACCAAAGAAAGAAAGGTTCATACCAGCTTGGTTATTAATAGGTTTTATTAGGATTATTTAGGTTAATTGGGGGAATTTGCAAGAGGGCAATTCTGAATGGCAGCAAGACAAAGTAACATAGCGGATCCCTGAACTAACCCCTGGCCAGGACAGAAATTATATAGAAACAGAACAAAGAAGGCATATTACCAGGGATGACTCAAGGTCACATGCGAGTTTTCCTGTGGGATAGTAGGAGCCTCTTTTGCTGTTTACATTTACTCAAGGTAGTTTATATTCTCTGTGGAGTCAAGTCACATTCTTACTCTGGCTACCACCATACATTTGAGAAAGAAAGATGCCAAGTAGATGGAAGGTAACCTTAGAGGGGAAAGCTTTAGCAGTTGGGAGAACCAGGGAAAGACCTTATGAAGCACTTAGTATTTGAGCTGAATCTTGAAGGAGAATGGCCTTAGGTTATTCTTTCAAGTGAGGTATCAAAGGCTTCCTAGAGGTGCTTATGGTTTGGTTTGGTTTGGTTCTGTTTTTTTTTTTCTTTGAGATTCTGCATGTCAAATGCTAACTTGGATTTCACAGGGGAAGAAAAATAAATTTTCAGTACACTCAAATCTAAACAAAGACTTATTTATAAATATGATGAATAAATGTGTATATGTATATTTATCTCTATAGCAAGGAACACAAAATTCACTTACAGTCTTCAAAATGAGAAAGAATTGCACTTGCAGTTACAAATTTTTGAAAATCAAAATTATCATATTTCTTTAAAATAAATTTTATTCATGTGTTTTGTTTTTAAACTACTAGAACTTCTCCCAGCATCCTTCCCGCAACCTTCTCCCATAAAAAAAAATTTTTTTAAGAAAACAAAGAAGAGGAAGAATAGGGGGAAAAACAAAAACAAAAACTGATCAATTCATTTAAAAAGTCTGAAAATATAAATGATGTTCCATGCCTATGGACCTCCTGCCTCTCCAAAGGAGTGGGATGGAGATCTAGTAGCTCCAGTCATGTTCTTTGTAACTTTGCAACATCCATTTTTTACTTTTTATGGCTATTCTTGCTGTTTATATTGGTATAATCACTGTGTCTGTTGATTTCTTGCTTCTGCTTACTTCACTCTTAATCCGACAAGTTTTCCCCCTGCTTCTTAGTGTTCATCGTATCTATCATTTCTTATCACACGGTAATAACTTTCTGTTACATTCAAGAACTACAATTTGTTTTGCTATTCCCTAGTCACAGGGTAGCAACTATATTTCCAGTTCTTTGCTGTCACAAAAGTTGTTGCTATAAATATTTTCACATATATGGGGGAGGGGGGGTCTCTTCTTATCATTGACCTCCTTAGAGTATATGCCTAGCCATGGAATCTCTAGGTTAAAAAATATGAATTTTTTAGTCACTTTATTTGCATAATTCTGAATTGTTTACAAAATGGGCAAAAGCTTATCTTTATGTACATAATAAGCATAGAATCTACAAAAATGAAATATCATAGAAAGCATCGCAACAGTTGCAATTTTGTTCATTTTTGTCTCAGAAATCAAAACTAAGAAGTAAGTTCTAGGATGTAACAATTGAAGACTACACTTATTAGAGAACAAAGGTCTAAAATAACAAAATAACCCCCAAAATGGAGTTCTAACTATCCAGGTCCAGATGCACCTATAATTTTTTGTTTAAATTATTTTAAAAAACATAATAAATCATCAGTAAGCAAATATTTTGGCATATAAAAAAGGATTACATATGAAACTATGAACTTTGACATAGGTTTTAAAAAAACCTTTTAAATTGAATTAAAGTCCCAAAGAGATAATAGAATGTGGGAAAGAAAGAACTATGTTAAAAGAAATACTTATATCTGCATTCTTTTGTTCTAGATAAGAATTAGAAACTAGGGAGTAGTAATCAACTACAGAATGGCTAGAAAAATAACAGTAATATTAAAAATAAAATTTAGCTGAATATAATTTATATTTAATATGATATATATTTTAATTGCATTAAATGATGATGTCCATATTTTATTAGTACATAGTATAAATGATAATAAATGGATTAATAGAAAATTTTCTCACTATAAGAAAATATTAAAGGAATAGATTCAGAGAAATCTGGAAGACTTTGTATGAATTGGTGCAGCTAAGTGAGCAGAAGCAGGAGAGCAATTTATCAAATAAAATACTGTAAAAATATAAAACTTTGAAAGGTTTGCGAACTCTCATCAATACAATAAATGAAGAATTGCAAACCCAGATGACTAATGATGAAATGTGCTTTCTATCTCTTGGCAGAGAGGCGGTGTACTAGAAATGAAGAATGAGATATAGAATTGTAGATATAGCTAATGTGTGGGTTTCTTTGGCTGGACTATGTGCTTTCGTTATATAAGGCTTTATTGGGAGGAGTGGGGTTGAGTGAGAGAGGGGACAGTGATGGTTATGTAAGAAAAAAAAATTAAACAGTATCAATGAAACATCTTTTAAAATTCACAAAAAAGAACAGAAAGAAGTCCAAAGAGAGCCAATGAACAAGCAAAGCAACCTTGGTACTAATATGTTGAATTGTTATATGTTTTAAAAAACAAATTTAAAAATCTGTATGTAATAGGTAGTTTTTTATATGCAATTCTCCTATCTCTCTGCCAAGAGATAATAATAAGTAGTAGCATTTCTATAAAATGTTAAGATTTGTCAAGCACTTTGTAGATATTATCCTAAGTGTTCCTCACAAGAACCTGTAAATAAGTATATTTGATAAATGAGGAATCTGAAGCTAAGAGAAGTTATCATCATGTAATTAAATAATGTTTGGGGGTAGGATTTAAATTTAGGTCTTCCTGATTACAGAATCAGAATTCTATTAACTATGATACCTAGCTACTTAGATGGGGGAGTAAAGGGAGGAAATAAACATTTAGAAAGTGCCTACTATATGTCAAGTGCTTTACAAGTATTTTCCTATTTGATCTTCAGAACAACCCTGAAAGATAGGTGCTATTACCCCCATTTTAAAGATGAAGAAACTGAGGCAAACAGAAGTTAAGTGCTATGTTAAATTAAGAAGTCCAGAGTCAAATACCTAGTAATTAAGGTGGGATTTGAAGTTAGGACTTTCTGACTCGAAGTCCAGTGTTCTATCCACTGAGGTACCTAGCAGCCTTTGGTACCATTTAGCAGTCTGTTTACATTCTTTGACTATTTATCTTTTAGGAAATGGCCTTTTTGTGTATATGTGTATGCATCTCTCTCTCTGTCTCTCTGTCTCTCTCTCTGTCTCTCTCTGTCTCTCTCTGTCTCTCTCTGTCTCTGTCTCTCTCTCTCTCTCTCTCTCTCTCTCTCTCTCTCTCTCTCTCTCTCTCTCTGTCTCTCTCTCTCTCTCTGTCTCTCTCTCTCTCTCTCCACACAGATAGTTTATCACTTTCCAATATGTCTTAGATATCACATCTTTGTCAGAGATATTTGCTACAAAGGGTTGGTTTTTTTTAAACCAGATAATTGTTTCCTTTTTCATTCTAACTGAATTAATTTTACTTGGACAAAAGCTTTTCCATTTTATAAAAGTAATCAGAATTATCCATCTTATCTTTTATGGTAACCTCTGTCCCTTGTTTAGTTAAGAATTATTCCCTTACCCATAGTTATCAAAGACATCTTCCCTTCTTTTGAGCTTTATAGCCATTAGATATCAAATGTTAGAGATATTAGTTGTCAGTCAACCAGTGAGCATTTACTAATCATCTACTATATACTCAACATTTTGAAGTTAGGAAGATTCCTTTAGGTGTGTGATTCTGGGCAAGTCACTTAACCTTGCTTGCCTCAGTTTCCTCATTTGTAAAATGAGCTAAAGCAAGTAGCAAAATTTGCCAAGAAAAAACCAAATGGGGTCTTGGTCAGATGTGATTGAAATGCCTGAACAACAACACATGGTAAATTAAGTTTATAATTTTGAACAAATTTGCATTCTCAGTACACATCCAACCAGGTCATAGTGAGTAATCTTTCTAAAAAGTTGGTATAGCCTTTTTAATCAAGAGCATTTGTGGGCATTATGAGGTAGCTGGGTGTCATAGTGGATAGAATGCTGAACTTCTAATCAGCATAGACCTAAGTTCAAATCCTTCCTCAGACTGTGTGGCTGTGCTACGCTAGGGAAGTTACCTAACCTTTCCCATCTTCAGTTTCTGCATCTCTAAAAATGGAGAAAATGATCATATCTACTTCACAAGGTTATTGAGTAGATCAAATGAGTTAATATGTATAAGGTACTTTGAAAATCTTAAATTCTGATATAAATTCCATTTTTTTTTTAATCAATCATGGTCCAGGCACTATATTAGGCAATGGAAAAATATTAATACAAAAGTGGTACAGATCCCTTGAATGTAAATCTGGCCTCAGACACTAACTAGCTGTGGAACCCTGGACAAGTCATCTAACCCTTTTTGCTTCAGTTTCCTCATCTGCAAAATTAACTGCAGAAGGAAATAGCAAACTACTCTAACATCCTTTGCCAAAAAAAACCCAAATGGGGTCACAAAGAATCGGACAGGACGGAACAGCCGACACTTTGTTCAAGTTCACATTTATTTGGGGAAGTATTTGTTCACAGATAAATACAAACTAGATACAAAATAGCGATGGAGGCAGGGCTGGGAGAGATGTCTTACTCTGGCATTTGAGTTGATCCTTAAAGACAGCCAATTGCTCGTGGTATGGGGGACAGTAGAGGCAAAAGCATGAGGTGGGAGATGAAAGGATGTTCTTTGTTGGGGAGCACTGAGCCGGCCAGTTTGGCTGAAACATAATCAGCCTGGGTACAAAGACCATCATTATCATTATATTATTATTATTCTTAGAAGCAGGCTTTAGACTTGGCTAGTCTCCTTTTGAAATAAAGGAGCCCTGCCAGACCTAGAGTCAGGAGATATCAGACACTGTCCAGCTGTGTGACCCTGGGCAAGTCACTTAACCTCCATTGCCTAGAGAGACAGAATGAGAGAGAGAGAGAACAAGAGAGAACGGAAGGGAGACAGAGAGACAAAGCCAGAGAAACCCTGTGCTTTACTGCAGACCCAGAGAAGTGCTCGTGAACCTTTTCTAGGGTCCAGATTCCACCAAGATTCACTCTCAGCTCCACAGTAGTATAAGACTCTTTACCGAGCAACCCCCACTCTTGAAATTAGACTTTAGGACGAGCGATACTTGCTCCTATTGGCTCACTCCCACATCATTCTTTAACTCCGCCAATAAGACTCCAGGAACTGGCTTTTCACCCTGACCAATCAGTTTACTTTATAGTTTTAAATTCCCGATGCGTCGGGCCTCTGGCGATCTTTATTGGGTTTCGTGAGCCCCATCTCCGATGTGATTGGTTGCACTTCAGAGAGGGCGGACTAATGGGGGAAGACGCCGAGCTGCGGCGGCTGATTGACTCTTGGAGGAGCAAGGGGGCGGGACTTTGCAGCGTGAGAGCCAAAGTCGTTCGTCAGGCCCCATGGAGCCGGTGCGGTGTCTGGAGCATGGTGAGGGGGTCGGGATGGAGCACTTGGACGTGGGTGAACCCGGAGGGAGGAAAGGAGGGAGAAGAAGTAGATTGTCTGCCGCCTCCACGGGGTCGGTCTCGGAGCGTCCTCAATGTCGCCTCTTCTCCCCTCAGGGACCCTTTGCTTCCTGAAGACCGGAGTCCGCGAGGGCCCCAATAAGGGCAAGAGCTTCTTCGTGTGCCGGGCGGAAGCGTGCGGCTTCGTGCGGCCCGTCGAGTAGGTCCTGGGAGCCTGGGGGCAGGGATGGAGGGGAGCGGCAGTTCAGCACACAGGCGTGACGCTCCTAGAGCACCAGCTCCGAAGCCAGAAGGCTTGGGTTCAAGTCCTGCCTCAGAAATCCGACTGTGCAAGTTCACTTGTAAGACTGTAAATTGAAGCCCTGTATTGATGAAGGGAGTTTCACACACCCGTGATTACACTGTGCCGTGAAATCTCATGGCCATCCCCTCCAACTGCTCCTCTCTATCCAGGTCTGCACCTGCCCTGGATTAGAGTTAGGGTTAGAAATGGAAATTGATTCCCAGCTGTGTGACCTTGGGCAAGTCACCTAATCCCCATTACCTAGCCTTTATTGCTCTTCTGCCTTATGGTACATAGTATGGATTCTAAGACTTGGAAGTAAGGGTTTAAAAAGAAAAAGCTAGGTGGCTCAGTGTGCCAGGCCCCAAAGTCTGGAGGATCTGGATTCAAGGATGGCCTCAGACACTTCCTAGCTGTGTGACCCTGGGCAAGTCACATAACCCCCATTGCCATTCTTCTGGCTTCTTTTTCTCTCCCCAGCTAAGTGTAATAGTTTGTTACATCTCCCAAGTCAACTGTGGGCTACTTTTACTCCAGCTGTACTGGTGTTTCCCCCTTCTACTCCTCTACCTATTCCCTTATTCCCCAAGTTACATATTTCATTTGATACTAAGACAGAAGTTGAGGGTTTAAAAGAGGAAGGAAGGAAGGAAGGAAGGAAGGAAGGAAGGAAGGAGAGGTAGGTGACATGTAAGAACCACAGACTATAAAATGTAACCTACATGATTAACATTTTCTGCATCACTTTCAGTCTAGACAAACAAAATAATAAATGAAGCTCTAATTCATAGTTTGCCAATTTCCAAGAGAAAACACTCACACTAAAAATTTAGCAGCTTCAAGTTTGAGCTGGCACACTCCTGATCACCACTATTTATTCCGTTTCCCTCACTCTTGGCTTCAGCCATGCTGACCTGCTTGTTGGTCCCCAAGAAGAAAGTCATTTCACCTCCTACCTCTGTTCTTTTACAAATGGTTGGGGAACAGGCATTCTTTCAGGATCAGCTCAAATGCTTATTTGATTACCCTTGTAATTTTCTCTTTCCTGGCCCCATCCTTATCATTTTGTGTTTCATTTATATGGAGCCTGTGCCTGTCTTTGCTTATCTGTGAACACATATTTCTCCAATAGAAAGTAAATTCCTTGAGGAAAGAAGTATACCACTTTATAGATGCCTAGTACAGTGACTGGCATGTAGTAAATAAAAAATAATGACTAGCATTTGTATGTCACTGTAAATGCAAAAAAAAACCACTATAAGATTAAAAAGGCAAGCAATTATATTGAAATAGTTATCAAAAATGAACAAACAAAAAACCTAATAGGTTCACAGATGCCAATTAAAAACTGGTTTAGTTATATGTGAATGAAATGGAACAGATGGTTAGCTAGTTATGGCTCACATTTTTATCACTTTCCAACCAAACTCTTTAAGATAGGTAGCCAGTCACATGACTTCTTAATTAACTGGGGATGGGAATGGGAGGAGGTCTGTGGGAGTAGAAAATCTGGGATGACTCAAAGGAAAGCATTATGGTAAAGAAGAAAGTGTATTGGGACCAGCTAAGTGGCAGAGTGAGAGAGCCAGGCCTGAAGTTGGGGAGGACCTGGATTCAAATCTGACCTTAAATATTTCCTTTGTGACTTAGGACAGGTCACTTAACCCTATTTGCCTAGTCCTTCCCCTTCTGTCTTAGAGTTGTTACTAAAACAGAAAGAGTTTTTAAAAAATATATATTGGACTTGGGAATCAGGCTACTGTCCCAGCTCTGTCTTGAGCCAACTCTGGAGCTCTCCTTGAGCAAAATTTTGTAATTCTATTATTCTGCTTATCAGTGTTTGCTTATTTAGTCCACAATTCAATTAAACCTATGTGAAACAAGGTCTACTCTGTGCAAGGTGCAATTCTAGGGACATCAAGACAAAAATAGAATAATTCCTCCTCTGACCCTTTGCTAAAATATTAGTCTTTACATTGTACTTACTACATGCTAAACATTTTACACTTACCTCATTTTATACTGATACAAACCTGGGAGATAAGCGCTATTATTATTCCCATTTTTCATATGGGGAAATTGAAGCTGATAAGTTAAATGACTTACTGAGAGAGGATTTCAATGGCTTGGCCAGGATTATGTAGCCATTAAGCCTCTGATGAAGAATATCAATTTAGGTCTTCTTGACTTCAGAGTCCAACAGTAAAATGGCAATGGCATATCATTTTCATCTTAGAATCCCCTTGAGAACATTTTCACAGATAAGAAATTTATAACTGGGGAAAGGAAGGTGCAGTGCCACGAAGTAATTTGCTCATGGCCTTGCAGTAAGTTTGAAGTTAGTTTTCTAACCCACAGTCCTAATTCAGTTGAGTCCCTCTATCTCCTAAGAAAACTTCTAGTCTTGTACCTTTCTTATCATAATTAAAGGAAGAAATTATTAGAATGCTGTCCAAGGCAGGATATTCTCCTAACAGTTGGAGTAGTTTTACAATTTAACAGCCAGAACAAACTATACATAGAATAAGAAAATAAGTTTGGTCTTCTCATTTTGATCTTTATTTACTGATTTTTAACTAAACTTAGGTGGTGAAAAAAAAAGTTTCAGTTCTTATGCAAACAGTATGCAGTGTTGGGCTTAAGTTTCAGGAAAGAAAGCATGTTCTTCTTTCAATGCACTCTTTTAGCTTGGCTTTGTATTTTTTTAAACTAATGAATTTGGGTTACTTGAAAAAACTAATGATTCTTTTGTTTTACCTGTACATTTAAAAAATGAATTTTTTGGGAAAATATTGTCCTAGACTTGTAATAAGTTGATAGAAGAGAAATTACTACATCAAAGACAAGTTGGAGTGGCTCTATAACAGGGGTTGGCAACCTTTTTGGCCGTGAGAGCCATAAATGCCACATTTTTTAAAATGTAATTTCATGAGAGCCGTACAGTGCTCACAGTGCCGCTCCTGTAACAGCGCCTGAAAAAAAATTGACTTTATGGTTCCTGCAGAAAGAGCCATATGTTGCCGACCCCTGCTCTAAAATATAACAGATATGACAAACTAAACACTGACTATCAAATTCAAGAAAGTATTGTAAGAAGGAGGTTGAGAGTGATGATGGGGTATGGTATGGTAACCCCCTGAATGATAAATGAGGGCCAATACTTGCCCACAACCACCCCTCCTTACTAGAGAGACAAAATGGGGGTTTCTGAAAAGTGGGGTTCCCTCTGATGGTCGTACTGGGGCTGGGTAGTTAGAGGACAGGGTTCTCTATAAAGGGAAACAAGTGGGACTCCAACAAGTTGTTTGTGCCAGGCATTACCCACAGATGCCTTCCCAATCCCCAGCTGGGTCCAGTTTTAAAATGGATGACCACTTTCATCCTCCTACAATCCAAACTTTGTCTCTCTCCCAACTCAAATACACGAATCTGACTGAACGGCAACTCAACAGGGTTTATTCAGGAATGAATTAATTAAGGGATGAATGATGAGGGTATCAGGGAAAGGGAGCATAGGTGATTCCCTAAAATCCCTTTTATCAGTCCCTCACTGGGTAGGGTAGTAACAGATATTCTTCTGTATTCCCCAAATCCCAAGTAAAACTCCTGTACCTAAAATTATTACTAACTAAAGAGGGAATGTAGTAAGGGAATGTTCAAGGCAAGGTTTGTGAGCCCCCAGGGGCTGGCTCCCCTCTGGAAGTCCAGACCCCCTTGGCCAAAGTGAAGAAATGGTTGTTCAAGTTCTCCACTGGGTTAAGGAATTGAAGGAGATCAAATAGCAGGGTTAGTCTTCACTGAAGTCCCAGGAAAACTCTTTGGATTAGCTTTGAAGGTGCTGCAGCCCCAAAATCCACCTCCTTCCTCATCTATTCCCCATGCTTGAGAGAGATCCGTTAGTTCTCCAAGAATTCCTTGTACTCAGGCCAACTATCATTCTCTCTGGGTCACTTCTGTGTTCTATCTGTCCGTTCCAAATGTAGGCTTGCTTAAACTCTTGCAATATCTTGTCTAGTTTCTTACAGTATCAAGTTTATAAGTTCAAGTATCAAAAATGCTTGAAGTTTTTTTTGCAGTCTTCATAAGCTTGGGCTTTGCTCTCGTACCTACCTTTAAAGCTCTGCAAGCTAAGCCTTCATAGGTTTATAACTCAGTTCTAACCAGTTCAGGCTCTGATAAATATAAGAGGGCAGGCATAAAGTAGGAGGCCTTTGGTAGAGGAGGAACAACCAGCTGCCTGCTCCCATCTATACAGAATATACATCTTGCACATGTACTTTTCTATAGATGAATGTGCCTTTCTTCTCTGAACATTGCTTACCTGCAAACTTGAACTATGTTAAACAAAGCCAGGGACAGGTAACAAGTCACAAAGGTCTCTGGGCAGTCAAAATTTTTATTATAACATTCACCAAAGATCATGCACTTAGAGGAAGGTCCCTCAAAGCCTGTTATTTTTCACATAATTCAATCCTCCAAGCCTTTGTACTTCTCCCTTTACATATGTTATTGGTTCCAAATAAACAATATTCCTTGGTTTTTTATAGCTCCCACCTACCACAGGATATTTACATATGTTTTCACATATTTCAAATGAATTTTATTCTCTTTCCATCTTCATCTATGGAAAGAGCTCCATTTCTCCCTTTCTTTTGGCATAGCCCAGGAGGTATCTATTCAGTGAAGTTTTCTCTGACTTTTGTTTGTATAGCACTTGTCCACCCTCCCCAAAAATCCCCATACCTCTTAAAAAACATTTTTATAAATATTTAATTAGCATAATTATCTGTCTACATATATTAAGAATCTTGAAGGGTGGATTTTATAACTTTTTGCCTGTGTATTCCTATATGCAACAATGCCTTATACAGTGCTTAATAATTGTGTTTGTTGAATAATGAAGCTTACTTGTTGATTTTCCTTATTTATAGCAGAGAAGAAGTAGAAAGAGGAAGCTAGGTGGTGCAATGGATAGAACACTAGGCTTAGAGTGAGGAAGACTCATCTTTATGAATTCAAATCTGACCTTAGAAACCTCTAGCTATGTTCTTCCAGGACAAGTCGCTTCACCTTACTCACCTTAGTTTCTTCATCTGAAAAATGAGTTGGAGAAGGAAATAGCAAACCATTCCAGTAACTTTGACAAGAAAACCCCAGAAGGGGTCACAAAGAGTCAGAAATGACTGAACACACCAATAAAAAAAAAAAAGTAACAAGATAAAAATGATAAAGGCAGTGACAACAAGAAGTTAGAGTTGATACCTTTTTTTTAATAGAAAAACTAATGCAGATGCAATGAACTAGCATTTGTGGGTAATTTAATATAAGGGTAAACAATTATGTGTCTTAATGATTCCTCTATTTATAAAAGTATTAAATAATTGATATAATGACTCAGTTGTCAAAAAAAGTTTAAATTATTTTTACTATCCAATATTTAAGGAGGTGACGATGTATTATAATAATGTGTTTTTAAAAGATTCTATCAAAAATGCTAAAATAAAAGGAGCTGGGGGCAATGAGGTGGCTCAGTGGCTAGAGATCCAGGCCTAGAACTGAGAGGTCCTTGGTTCAAATCTAACATCAGATATTTCTGTGTGACTCTGGGCAAATCACTTAACCCCCATTGCCCAGCCCTTACCAATATATAGTATTGATTCTAAAATGAGAGGTAAGAGTTTTTAAAATAAATAAAATATAATAAAAGGAGCTATTCTGCTTAGAAAAGTAAATTTTTATCTAGCAAAATTGTATGTAAAATTCTTCAATAGTAAGGAGTATTGTATTGGTGTATAGACCATAGCAATGCTTTTAGAGGCTTGGCCTCATAGGTCAGTTTTGTTTTCCTCTTATATTTGGGAAAAGTTGCATTTAGGATTTGACCATAAGTATTAACAGCTTGATTCCTTGCCTCCTGAAATGACAAATCGGTTATTCTTTTCCTATCTTCAGCATTCCTATTTCTCATTGTTTATTACATGAAGATTGTGTGGTAGAACTTCAGGGTTTGCTTCAGCCGCAAGACAAGAAAGAATACAGGTATGTCAAAAGGGGTGGCTGTGTCTTTCTGTCTGCTATTCTCTTACCTACATGTGATTAAATATACATATGTATGTGCATACATGTATATACAGATATATAATATATTTGCTCTACTCTATCTTTCTAGCACTTTTGTTTTCTTTGAATAATTTTTTTAAATTGTTGCATATGTTTTCCTTTTGACTAGATTGATTGGCCAATCTCAAATCTTGATATGGTTGATCATAGCACCAGCAGATGTCATACTCCCACCTCTAAGAAATCTTAAGATTTCTAGAAAATGAAAGCTATATCATCAGGGAAAATTTGGAAACCATTAGGACAGTGGTAACAAATTCAAATAGAAACCTGTGACATCACATTAACTTAAAAACCACAAATTAATATTATCTGTGTGGTATTGTATTATATTTTTATTTGTTTTATTAAACATCTCCCAATTACATTTTAATCTGGTTCAGGCTGCATTTGGGACTCTGATACCTTTGCTTTAGGATGTTGATTATACAAGTTATATTAATAGTTAAGATTAAGAAAAAGAAAACGGAGAAAATATGTGTAATTGATGTGGATCAAGTTTGGGAACTGTAGATTTGACAGTTAATACCATGTCCCCTTCTCTATAATAATTCTGGGGAAAAAGTGGTGTGTGCCACTTTGAAATTTTTGTCTGTAAAATAAAAGAGTTGGAGTAGATCGTTTCAGATTTACTTTTAACATTCTTCCAAGGAACTAGTCAGGTTTCACATTGAACAAGAACTTTAGTTAACTAGTGGGGGACCCCTGCAATAGGAGGCCTAAAAAAAAGCCAGGTTAATTTCTATGTTGACTTCATGTTTTGGAATTGCTTAGGGAAATCCAAAGAGACATACATAGTAGAAAATAATAATATTCATAGGGGTCTATGGGTTGTTCAAAAGGAATGATGAACAACAACAAATTATTTTAGGAAAGCATATACTCTATACATGGAAATTTTGCAAGTAGATTGTGAAAAAAGATATTCAGTGTATGAATTATAGTTGATTCTTGATTTCCTGGATATGAATTAGATATATTGGGAATTTTTTGATTGAGGCAGCGGTTATCTGTGATTATTCATATAAGTTATGGTGTTGATGCCCGAATAATTTACTGGTAGATTTCTCTTGGTTTTGACTACATTAATTTCTTCTTTCAGTTTAATCTAACATATATGTTTATCAAAAGCACACACTATACAACATACTACTGGGGATATGAGGTAGAAAGAACCCTGGATCTGGAATTAGAAGACCTGGTTTTGAATCTACCATTATCTTTCCTGTCTGGGTGACCTTTGGCAAGTCATTAATTTCTCTGAGCCTATTTGTGAATACACATAATGCCCACATAATTCAAAGATGTAATGTACATAAAGGGCTTGGAAATGTATGCTCTCATTAAGTCAATAGTAATGTTATTATAGTAAGACAGTCCCTCATCTTGATAAGTTTATGATTTGATAGGTATGGAAAGATAAATGCAAAATTAGTTGTAGTATGTGGCAGAATGTGAGGAACTGAGGAGTAATATAGGATCATGGAAGAAGCCTTGGATTTTGAGGCTGGGAATTGGACCTGAATCTCAGTTCTGCTGATTACAACCTGTCTTTGGGCCTCGGTTTCCTCATCTATAAAATAGGAAGGTTGGCCTCAGTGGCCTCCAGGGTATAATTCTTCCATTTGTATGTCCATAATCTTCTCTGATAAATGCCTTCAGAGAGATACAAAGTTCTTCAAGGGCTTCCTAAGGAAGCACTCCTTGAAGTATAGGTTGGTTTTCAGTAGACAGAGATGCACAGGAGAGGCATTCCAGAAAGACGAAATAACATAAGCAGTAGTGAAGAGCCTTGAAAGTGAGGTGTGTTTGGGGAAATGATTGGCCCCATTTGACTGCAGTGTTTAAGAGAATCGTGCTAAGAAAAATACTGCAAGTATAGATTTATTACATGTTATTTCCTTTCATGAACTCAGATCAAACTGACCTGCTTGGCATCCCCTCTTTTGGCTTCATGTCTTTGTACAGCCTATCTCCCACCCCTGGGAATGCACTCTCACCTAAGATTGGCCTCTTAAGAGTCCTTAGACTTCTTCCAGGCTCACCTCAGGTACTCCCTCCTCTTTCTTGATCTCTTTTAGTGCTGGGTAGCCCTTCCTCAGCTAACCTTATATGTCTGTCTGCAAGTTGTGTCTTCTAGTAGAATGTAAACCCTGTGAAGGCAGGGACTGTTTTTCACTTTGTCTTTATACCATTTTGTCCTTTAGCCTTATAGCCTTGTCCTTTATGCCATTTTGTCCTCCAGGTAGTAGGCTCTCCAAAAATGTTTATTGGACTGACATTGGTTTCAGTGTCTAGTAGGCAATTAGATATGGAGTACTAGAACTCAGGGGAGTATTTAGGGTTAGATATAGAAATTTAGGAGTTAGTCACACAAGAAGTTATAACTGAACTCATGCATGTGGGTGATACAGTCAAGGGGAAAAGTTTAGAGAAAAGAGAACCTAGTACAAGAGTTTTTTACCTGGGGCCCATGAACTTTTTTTTTTTACTACATTGATAATTATTTCAATATAGTTGCTCTTTTTTGTAATTTACATATAGATAGATATAGTTATGAGTATATTATATATGTATATTCAAAAATATACATATATGATGTATATATGTATGTAGAGCATATATAATTTTACACATTTAAAATAATCTAAGAAGTCGGTAGACTTAACTGGATGGATGTCTAGGTGTCCATGACACAATCAAGTTTAAGTACTTCTTCCATAGAAGATAGCCTTTACACACACTTGGGAGTTTAGGGAAGATGATAAACTCGTGAAGAAGCTTTAGGGCAGGGGTTGGCAACCTTTTTGGCTGTGAGAGCCATAAACGCCACATTTTTTAAAATGTAATTTCGTGAGAGCTATACAGTGCTCACAGTGCCGCTCCTGTAACAGCGCCTGAAAAAAAAATGGACTTTATGGCTCCTGCAGAAAGCCATATCTGGCCCTCAAAAAGAGCCAGATATGGCTCAAGAGCCATACGTTGCCGACCCCTGCTTTAGAAGGAGCAGTCATAAAGATATCTTTAGAACCTGAGAATACAGTGTTATACAAGCCAGGGAGAAGAGGAAATTTCCATAAGAAGGAGGTCACCAGTACTACATGCTATAAAGAAGTAAATGAACACAAGAAATGTTTAAAAAGGCCATCAGCCTTAGCAATTAAGGGCTCATTAGTGACTTTTGAGATGGCCCACAACAGTCTTTTCTCACTCTAATCCATCTTCTATACAATTAAGTTGATATTCCTAAAGCCTATGTATGACTGTTAATTCTACTCAGAAATCTTTAATGACTCCCTATTACCTCTAGGAGAAACTTGAAACTAGTTTGGCTTTTAAAGCCCTTGACTATCTTTCTAGGCTTATTTCAGACTATATTCCTTCATATTTTCTTCTTTAGTCAAATGGATATCCTGGCCATTCCATGCCCTAAAAATTGTCTGCTTCATCTGACCTAACCTACTTACTAAGGAAGTCAGAGACACAAAAAAATGTACATATATAGGCTATTTGTGCCAACCTGTGGTAGATTCTTCTGAGCTTGTATTGGTCAGATCAGCCACAGTCATATACCCTGTTTTTTGACCCCCAACACGGTGGTGTCATTTTAGTCTTATTCTGTTATGAAAGGCAATAACAACTCTCCTCACCTTTGCCTCATAAAATGTCTATTTTGCTTCATAGTGCAACCTAGGTGCCCACCTGTTACACAAAGTATTTCCTGATCTTTCAGACTCCTTTGCTCTTTCCCTCTTGAATTTACTTTATGTTCCTGTAAGCTAACAGTTCTCAAAACGTGGCCCTAGGATCCCTGGTTGTCCTAAGGGGTTCTATCTTAAAACAGACTTCTTAATTCTTAATTGAATTACAGAATATGGAATATCCAATTCATAAAGGAATAGGAAAAGGAGATCAAAACTATTTTCATAATAACATATTATTTGCTTACTAAAAGCAAATAATTTTTCAAGGGAAATCTACCCCAATATGTCTGTGTAAGGTTAGATTTTCTTCATATGCTTCAACCAAAATAAAAATCACAACATATCCAATTTAGAAATAGATATGAGAGGGGGGGCAGCTGGGTAGCTCAGTGGATTGAGAGCCAGGCCTAGAGACGGGAGGTCTTAGGTTCAAATCTGGTCTTGGAAACTTCCCAGCTGTGTGACCCTGGGCAAGTCACTTAACCCCCATTGCCTAGCCCTTACCACTCTTCTGTCTTGGAACAATTGATTCCAACACAGAAGGTAAGGATTTAAAAAAAAAATGAAAAAGAAATAGATATGAAAATTCAGTTCTCTTCTACTAAGTCCAACATTAAAGAGATTTGCAAAAATATGTAAAACAGTGCTACATTTTTCTCACTTAATTTTTGGTTTTGGAAAATATAGGTATTTTTTATTAAAATATGTTGTTTATGTTAATATATTAGTTCATTATTATAATTTTAAAATGAACTAATAAGTACATATTTTTAAAATGTATTATTTCGATTGTCTAATATGGCAAATATTTACAAATTAATCCACATAAACAAAAGCTCTTTGGTATCCTCAATAATTTTTAAGAGTATAAAGGAATCCTAAGACTAGAACATTTGAAAACTGCTGTCCTAGTAAAATATAAGATCCTTCAAGGCAGGAAATTTTTCCTTCTTTTTAAAAAATATTTTCCTTTTATCTCTGGTAGATAGGTCTCAGAATAGATGCTAAGTAAATTTTATTGAATTGAATGCCAGGTTAGATTTGTTCTGTACATTATGGTAAACAGCTATTAAAGATTTTGAGCCAAAGAGTGATATGATAAAGATGGTAACTGGAAAATATTAATTAGACAGTATTATACAGAATGGATTGATTGCATGAGAGAGACTAGAGGTTGGGGATCCATTAGAAGGCAACTATGATAATATAGGTATGTGGTGATGAGAGCCTGAATTATCCTGGAGACAGTGGGAATGGAGAAAAAGGAGTAACTACTCCTGATACTTCAAAGGAAGATTTGTTCCTTTGTAAGAGACTGAATTTATTCAGGTTTATGAGGTCTGCAAATCACTGAATTGTACCTATTTAACAAAGTACTGTGATACATTGTGTTTGATGTGTGTTTAAAATTTCTTAAGATTTTGCAATGCTTTAAAATGACAGGAATGTCAGAAAAGAAAGAATTGGTTTTATTCTTTGCAAAAGTGACATGCCACAGTTTTCCTCCAAAGAACATAAAGAAATTTATATTCTCTAGTGAGTGCCATTATATGAATCCTGCAGCAGATTCATAGTTGCAAAAAACAAAGTTTAAAAGATAGTTTTTCATTTCTCTAGAGTAGAGCTTTTAGGTGTATTTCTTGTATTTTAGCACTAGATGGTACTACTGGCTAGCATCTAATGAGGCCTTCAACAGAACAGTCATTTCCCAGGAATGTCTTCTGATTGCCTGCACTAAGTAAGCTTTCAGAACCTCACAAAGAGAATTGAAATTAGACTTAATTTGAGTTGTTTAATTGGTGCTAAAGTTTTTTAAATTGATATCTTTTGTTTTTCTATCATATTCATTGCTATTTCCCTTCCTGTCTCCCTCACTGAATGAGCCATCTTTTGTAACAAAGAATAAGAAAGAAGGAAAAAAAAAACAGATTAATAAAACCAACCAACATAGCAACTGAGTTTCACAATATATGCAATATTCCACATACATAGTTTCTTTCTTCTTCTCCCCCTTCTGACATCCCATCTCCCCAGACAGTGGGTTGCTCCCATATTTCTCCCTATTTTAAACCCTTACCTTCTGGCTTAGTATCAATTCTAAGACAAGCCCAGCAAGAGCTAGGCAATTTAGATTAAGTGACTTGTTTCGAGTCAAACAGCTAGTAAAGGTCCAAGGCCAGATTTGAACCAAGGTTCTCCTGACTCCAGGCCTGGTGCTTTATTCACTGTGCTACCTAGCTCCCCCTTGCCATATTTCTTGAAGTAAAATATTTTCCTCCAAAAGAAAAGGATTTAAGGACAAAGGAAAATAGCATTACTTTGACCTGGCATCAGGAGATTATTTATAGACCATTTATTACTGGGAGTGAGATATTTAAATATGGTTTAATATGATGTAATTTCAGGACATTAGGGGGCAACCATGCACTTTAGTTTAGATATTTTTCAAAAAAGCCATTAAATGGTTTTGAGGAGAGCACCATTTTTTTTTTTTACTATTGTTTTACTGTTTTACTTTTTTACATTTTACTATTGTTTTAGACTTCAAGATATTCTTTTTGCTTGATTTTTGTGATTCTTCTAACTTCTTAGCACAGTGCCTGGCACATAGAGGCTTATAAATGTTTGTTGACTGACTAACTGACTGCCTCTTCTATGTATCTGACTATTCTTGCTCAGCCTCCCTTGAAAATATAATGAGATGTCTCTTAAGGCAGTAGACTCCTCCCTAACTGGAGTTTTTTTGTTTGTTTTTAAGCAAAAATGGATGCTATGTGCGTGATAAGGGATTCTTTCTGTGAAGGCATGTACATAGGAGATGCAGTGTTATTTGTGAGGAACTGCAGGTAGGCTGGTCTGGCTATACCACTGGGTGTAGGAAGGGTAGTAATATATAATAACCCTGCAAAAGTAGATTGGGGCTAAGTAATGAAGGTCTTTAAATGCCAAATATTTTATCCTGGAGACAATAGCTGGCAGAGTTTGAGCAGAAGAGTGACATGGTTAGATCTGCACCTGAAGAAAACTACTTTGGAAGCTGTATGAAGGATGTGTTGGAAAGGGTAGAGATTGAAGTAGAGATCAATTAAGGAGACTGTTGAAATAGTCCAGCAGAGAGGTAATGACACCCTGAGCTTGTAGATATAAGATTTGTCAGCTTGCTACATGGAGTGAGGAAGAGTGAAAAATCAAGGAATTAAACTGTGGTTTCAAAACTGGGAGACTAGCAGGGTGGTGGTATCTTCTCCAGAAAGAGAGAAATTAAGAAGGAGAATATTCATAAAAGAAGATAGTGAATTCTTTTTTTAACATGTTGAATTTGAGATGTGTATGAGTTATGTATTTTAAAATGTCCAATAGGCAGTATGTAATGCAAGACTTGAACTCAGGAGAGATAATAGATTGGATAGTTAGATCTGAGCATCTTCTGCACCAAGTTAATAATTAAACATAAGGGGCCTGATGATATGAGAAAGTGTTGAGAGAAAAGAGAAAGCAGCCTAGGACACAGCCTTGGGAATGCATCTACAGCTAATAGGTGTGATAAGAGTGATGGCCCAGCAGAAGAGAGGGAAGAGAAGTTAGGAGGAGAATCAAGAGAGAGTGCCACAAAAAGCAAGAGAAGAGAAAGAATCTTCACAGCATAGAGAGGAGCCAGCACTAAAATGCTTAAATTACAAGTTTGTGATTGGGACAGAGGAGAATGAGAATGAGAAAATATGGAAGTTTAGGAAGTCTAGGAAATCACAGATGTACTGAAGTCAGCCCCTACATAGTGCTTGCAGGAGGCTAACAAGGAGTGCTGACACAAAATAGCCTTGAGTCCTTCACTATTTCTTGGACTTCTTTATTTCACTTGTAATTTTTATTGAATGAGAATTTTTCTGTAGCTTTGATTGACTTATTTGTATAAAGATGTTACAGTCAAGCAAGACAGAAATGATTTAACTCTGGGATAGTTTTCCTGAATGCAAATAATTTGACTCCCTAGGTTTTGAACATATCAAAATATAAAAGTTCTTATTCAACTGTGATTCAAGTTTTTATAACTGCCTTTCAAGTAAGTCAAAAATGGATCATTTTTGAGGAAAGCCTAAATAAATGCTCAGTTAAGTTTTAAGAGAGCAAAAGAAATATATCTCTATGTCTTCTGTTTACTGTACCATTATTATTATTTTCTTCACTTTTGTCCTTAGTACTGTACTATTCAGCATATATACATTATAGAGTACAAACAAGACATTTATCTTAACATAGGTCTGGGTTTAGAAAATATGCATCATGTTCAGTTGGGCTTTCATCGCTCTGTTTTGTGTTTTATGTTCTGTTAGATTGTTCTATCGATGTAATCGAAGTAAAGCAGAGAGGAAACATTGGTGTGGAAGCATTCCCTGGCAGGTAAGAATAGTTTGTTTGGATTTAAACCAGTGACTTCCTATGTTAAACCTTGCATCAATTTAATCAAGTAGGCCCTTACCACTTGTGGTAATCATTTATCTGATTTGACCCCAAGGGGGCTGTTCTAAACCATTTTTCTTCTTAAGCTTTCAAGACCATTTCCAAATCTCCTCACAGTCAGCAGATGACCTCAACTCATGCTTTGCTGAGAAAAACTAGAAACCAAACATCTTGAGCTTCTCAGCTCTCCTTTTTCTTGCCTTAAAACCTCTCTAAGCCCTCGCCCACTCTCTGCTTTGCTCTAATCTTAGTAGATTCAGTGACATTCTCTTTGCCAGATCCAACACTTTGACTTGGGCTCTTGTTCCTATCCTTTCCAAAATCCTTTGGAAGTTGCTCTAATTATTTAAATTTATGTTTGTATTTATACTGTTTTCCTCCATCTTCTCTCTACTTCCTCTCTCTCTCTTTTTTCCTCTCCCTCATCCATCTCTTCTCCTTTTTGTCTTTCTTCTCTCTTCTTCTTTCTCTCCATCTCTCTAACACCTTTGTTTTCTCCCCCTTTAATCCCACTATTTCTTCTCTCTTTCATCTGTTATCTCTTCTTCTTTTCCCCCCTCTTTCTCTCCTTTTCTGCTCCCCTCTAACCCCATGTCCCTGGTCTTCCCCTACCCTTTATGCCCACTTTTCCTTTCTCCCGCTCCTCCCTTTTAACTTCTTACTCCCTCTTGTGCTTTTTGTCCCTCTCTTTTCCCCCCTTTTCCTCTTCCTCATTAGTTGACTATAAACATGTACAAGTCTTATCCTTAAAAAAAGAATCCTAAACTATCACGTGGCCCTTTTCTTCTCTCAAGCTCTCATGCTATTTCTCTTTTACATTTCTCTACCACAGTCCTAGCTATTCAAACTACTGTCTTACAACTTGCCAATGATTCCTAAATTGCTAAGCCCTGTGCAATGGCCTTTTCCAAGACTTCATCTTTTTTTTTTTTTAAATCTCACTAACACTGTTGACCACTCATTTTTCTTGTATACTCTCACATCTCATGAGGTTCCTGCTACCGTCCTCTCTTAATTGTCCTACTTATCTAACTGCTTAGCCTTCGTGACATCATCATTCATGCGTGAGTGTCACCAAGGCTCTGCTCTTGTCCTCCTTGTCGTCTTCTAACATTCTTTGCCCAAGTGCTCTCATCTGCTTCTATGGTTTCATATATCAATATTAGTCATTGTGGTGTGATAACAATAGTATTTACATAAATTAAGGTTTGCAAAGCATTTTACAAATTTGACCTCTTTTCATCCTTACTACAACTCAAAGAAGTCAGTGTTATTATTATCAAATATTATTTACAAATTAAGAAACTAAAGCAGACAGAGGCTAAGGGACTTGTCTGAGGTTATATAGCAATATCTGAGGCAAGAGTTGAACCAAAGTCCAGGTCCATTGCTGTACACTGAGCCATCTAGCTAGCTTTAAAAATAGTAATGTCTAACATTTATATACTGCTAAAAGTTTGCTAAGTGTTTTACAAACTTTTTTACTTTATCCTCACAACTCTCTAAGTTAGATGCTATTATCCCTGTTTTATGCTTGAGGAAACTGAAGCAAACAGAAAGTAATTTTCCCACTGTCACAGAACAGTGTCTGAGGCAGGATTTGAACTCAGTTTTTCATGACTCCAGATGGAGCTCTATACAGATGACTCTCTGTATATATTTTCATATATGTGTATATATTTATATTACCCTAATATTTCTCTGAATTCTAGTCCTGCACCTTCAGTTGGTTGTCTGACCCAATAGCTCAAAGTGAAATTTTCCAAAACTAAACTCATCATAATTTCCTTTAACCTGGGGGCAGCTAGTGTCCTAGTAGAAGAGAGCCAGACCTAGAGACAGGAGATCCTGTTCAAATTTTGCCTCAGCCAATTCTAAGCTGTGTGAATGGGCAAATCACTTAACCCCCCACTATCTTGCCTTACCACTTTGGAACCAATACGCAGTATTGATTCTAAGATGGAAAGTAAGGGTTTAAAAAAAAAAACACAACAAAATTCCAAACTTCCTTATTTATGTTGAAGGTACAACTATCTTCCCAGTCACTCCATCCCAAAATCTTACAGTCATCTTTGAGTTCTCCCTTTCTTTTATTCCCCATAGGCAGTCATTTTGCCAGAGTTTACCAATATCCCTCCAGTTCTTCTGACATCTTCCTTCTCTTTATTCTCATTGCTACCTTTATAGTTCAGAACCTCATTACCTTGTGCCTGGATAATTGGTCTCCCTTCTTTCACTCTTTTCCTTTCTCCAGTCCAGCCTCTATATTGCTGCTTAAATCTTCCTAAGGTACTTATATGACCTGTGTCCTGTCCTGGTTTGTTTTTGTGTTTGTTTTTTATTTCTAGCAAAAATAATAAAAAATCCTTAGGAGCTTCACATTTCTTCTAAAATAAAATTAAAATTCCTTAGCCTGATCTTTTTTTTAAGGCCCTCCACAGTCTGATTCTGACTTACTTTTCTAGTCTCTGCCTCTCTATCCCACTTGAAGGCAGATAGCTTCCTTTTTGTCTCTGTGAAGTCTAGCGCTTTGCTTTGCACGTAACTAGTGCTTAATAAACAAACATATTTGTTAAACTGAATTGTTTAAATGAAATTTAAAGAAATGGTTCAAATTGCAAAGAGGCATATTTAGACTAGATGTTACAACTGGTTCTATCCAGAAATGGAATTAACTACCTTAGGACGTACTGGTTTCCTTTTTATTATAGGTCTTCAAACAAAAGCCACCTGGATCCTTTCTGATAGGCAGAGATTTTTGTTCAGGTATTGGTTGGGCACAGGCTATTGAGGTCTTCAGCTTTAAACTGTGGCATCTTATCCCATTATGAATTGCTCTACTTTTTTCATTGTGTACCCATGGACTCTTATAGAGTAGTCTTTTGACCCCTACAATTAGAGGCAAAATAAGGACTTCCTGCCTTTTTTTTTTTTTACCAATTTTAATGTAACTTTTATGTCCTGAGAGTTGTCAGCATCACTTTTATGTGGAGAAAATCCAAGTGTGATCAGACTAATTGGAACATCTTTTTTTTGAGCCTGATTAGTCATCATTGTCATCACACCTTCACTTACGAATTTAAGTTTTTCAGGGTGTTTTATACACATTAATTTATTTGAATTTCACAGTCTTGTGAGGTTAGTTACAGTACAAATCCCCCAGTTTGTAGATGAAGAAACTGCAGTTCAGAGGATTAAGTGACTTGCCCATGACAAAACAAATACTAAATGGAGGTGGGATTGGAACTCAGGTTTTCTTGACACAAATCCTATCTTCTATATACTGTCCCATACTGCAAAGTGAAAATAAATGCCAGCTCACAATCCCCATTTGATGACATCTCAGGGAGCTTAAATGATATCTGATTACTGAAATGAGAGTAATGCTAATTCATATATCCCTGAATAGTCAGAGAAATTCGTCTCTATTAGGTATTTTCCCCTCAACAGCTTTTTAAGGCAAGAGGTTTATCTCATTCTGCAGACAAGGGAATTGAAACTCCAAAAGGTTGAGGGATTTGCCTATGTTAGACAGTAAACCAAGATTTGTATCTAGGTCTTCTGATTATCAGTTCAGACTTCTTTCCACTATTTCCCAGAGTACATTTGGATCGTTATGATTGCTCATAACATTCTGTCTAGCAAAAAGAAAGGTAAGCATTAGATATCATCATGATGACAAGAGAAAGCATTTACTATCTAGCATTTTGACAATAACTTTTGATTCTACAGAACATCCTTTAGAAGTTGGCCAGTATTTTCCTGAACCTGAGACCTAGCACTTTAGTATGAGGAGGTCCTATAGTGCATTGTAAAATGGCTCTGTAAATGAGCCTTCTGAATTTTGATTCTTTCTAGGGGGAGGAATGCTTCCTGGAAAGACTTCTAATAAAGTTAAAGAGTATAAGGTTATTCTTTCCATTTCTTCTAAGAGAGACCTTTATTTTATTTATTTTTAAACCCTTACCTTCTGTCTTAGAATCAATAGTAAGTATTGGCTCTAAGGTACAAGAGCAGCAAAGGCTTAAACTTGGGTTTAAGTGACTTGCCCTGGGACACACAGCTTGAGAGACATTTTGCAAACCTACATACATCATTATTATTATCATTGTGTATTGGAATTTTATTCTTTGGTCTCTTTCAGCCGCCTAGTGCTAAAGAACAATTAACTGCCAGTAAAACCCATGATTCATCTGATTGGCTCCAGCGTTCCAACCACCTAAGAAATCCTTTTAAAACTTTAGACAAGAATCAAGAACCGTCCCTCTGGAAAAAATTAAACAGTGGTGAAAATGAAGAAAAGAATGCTGAAAAGAAGGGGAAGGAAAAGAAAGATCAGCTTTTGCCACAAAACAAGGAGCAGAAATCTTTGCCTGAATCCCGTGTGCAAGAGAACCTGGATGTGGGAATAAGGAAACCTCAGGCTGCAGCTCAAGAAAGGAGAGATACTGAACCAGAGAAAGGAACAGTACTTCAGAAGAAAGCAATTGATCCCAAAATTTCATACCCAAGAAGCTTTTCTCAGGTTAAGCCAGATCTGCCTAATGAGGAAGACCTGAGGAAACAGTCTATTCCTCTTAAGGAGAAGAAATCAAAAGATACAAGTCCCTTATTCCCAGGTGAATCATCTCCTCAGGGGAGAAGTGAATCTAAGCATAGACCTCCAGGTGCTGTGAGTCTGGGCACTGTAAACAAGGCCCAGAGAGATCAGCACAAGAACTCTGAGACCAAAGAAACAAAGGGAAAGGTTGATCTTGACCCACAGTTAAAACAGAAGAGTCAAAGCCTAGTGCAACCAGGGATTCCCAGAGCACCCCCTCAGAAAGGGGCTGATGAGCCATCTGTATCATTAGCTGCTCCAGGAGAAAGGAAAGGCATCAATGAAAGCAGTGAAAATGTTATTTCCTCCAAACCAGGAAATTCCCTACAGGTTCAGGTGGCGAAAGATTCAACACAGAAAGAGAATCTTAAAGTACTTGAGACAAGTGAACCAAGATCAATCCCAGGATGCATGAAAACTTTGAAGAAAGTGGAACCTTTAGACCCCATGGTCCAACGTTTGCATCTCACAGCGCAACTGAAGCAAAAAAAGGTGACTTATGGGCACCATGATGTTTGTTTGTGGTCAGAACAACTTTAATCAATAAATGTGGGTAATTCAGAGGTAATACTTTCCTAGGAGTAGCTCTTAGAAGTATTTGTGTTTAGCATATTTTTAGATACTTAACTTAGGCATCAACTGTTAGCCAGGTTAGAGAGCATTTTAGAGTATGAGCACTTTAGATAATTCTACAATGGAAATAAAAACCCAGAACATGCTCTCTAGGAGGCATCCAGCAAGAAAAAGTAAGTGGTTTGACACAATCTGTACATATTCTGGGCAAACAGAGAACTCCAGGGTTTTAAGGCATAAAAGATTGAAGCATAATATGCAAAAAAGGAATAGTTGAGAGGATTATCCATACCTGCTCTTTTCACCTTTTGTTGATTTCCTGGAGTGGGAAAATGTTAGAGAAAGAAATTCCAGACCAGTGTGCAGCAGCTAAGATTCAGGGTGCTCAGCATTTTGTGATGTTTTTATTTGAAATTCCTTCTCATTGTATGCTGAGAAGAGGACATCATTCTGCTTTTCAGAGTACTCTGGCATCAGTGAACATCCAGGTTCTTCCAGACAAGGGTGAGAGGCTCCTCAAACAAGTTCAGGATTTGCAGGCTGCACTTGATGCACTGTCCCTCACCACAGCAACAAGTACAGATCAAGGTAAAATGAGTTATGCCCTGGCTAAATCTCTAGCTGTGGTTCAGGTCTACCACACCAACAAGTGCCATTCTCTTCATTTGGGCCTCCTACTTTTGCCTCTGAGTTTTCCAAAGCCTGTACTAATTTTAGAATTTCCTGCTTGTCCCAAAGTAAGCTCCAATTTCCATCATTTAAGCAATTTTAGAAAATCTAGTTTCTCTCCAGGAAGCTTTCTTTGTCACTAAATAGAACAGTAGTGATGGCTCCCTTATATGTAACTCCTGTGACTCCCCTATCATTGTTTGACTTCTCTATTTTCTGAAACTTTTAATGATTGTCTACTTTTTTGAGCAGGAACTAATAAGGAAAGCAATGTTTATGATCATCTGCCTTGCAACCCATTCACTAAAACCACCACAGAAGCTCCTTTCATGGTGTCACCCAAACCAGTGCAACTTCAGGATTCTCACCCACCTGGTTCTTTGGAATTGCATGTTCCTAACCAGACATCTGTTGGAAAATCCAGCCAGCATGATGGAGGTAAGATCAATTTTTGTTGTGAATTTTTAACCATTGTAATTAATGTTTTAGATAAAGGGCAGATGCCCTTGTGCCCATATAAAAGCAAAAACTATTTTTGAACTCCATGTTAATGAAGATCATACTCTGGGGCATTTAACTTATTATTTAGACCTGATCTAATATCTCTTCGCATCATTATAATGTAGAAAGACCAGTTTTTAAACATTGAAGCATTGTGTGCTTATAGCAGTTTTCATCTTTATACCCCTAGAAGTATAAAAAATCAAGGATTGCATGTTTAAAACATTGTTGTAACAGGATCATAAATTAGTAGATGCTTTTTGTTATCACACATGCCATTTCTCATTACAGTGTTTTCCTCTGACCTTACAGAACTCTGTACTTAGCAACAAAGGAAAGCAATTTAGCAAAACTAACCAACAGTAGGTTCATGTCTGCCAGTATATACAGTGTGTTCCAAACCTATAGCCCCCCACCTTTATAGGATTTGAGTCCCAGACTTCTGGTTCCCAAACTAATAGATCTGTTGCTATACTGTGCTGCTTCTCAAATGTTCATACAGGAAAGAATTAATAGCCTCTGCCCAACCAGTTTATGTAATATTTCCTAGACAAAGTCCATTTGTATGGGGGCCGGATGACCCAAGATCGCCTTCAGGCTGTGTGGAAAGTTACAAGTGAAGCCATTGATCAGCTCCACAAGTCTCTTGAATCATGTCCTGGCAAGGAGACAGTGGCAGAAGATCCAGATGGGTTAAAGGTAAGCTCATGTAAATCTTGCACATTTTCCTGTTTAATAAATTTTTATTTGTCTCTTGTTTTTTCAAACATTTCCCTCTTTCTCTCCCTCTCTTCCCCACTCTTCCCCCCCACAGTCATCCCCTATGTCAAAGAAAAATCCAGTCAGCCTAACTAAATAACACATCCCAAAGTTCTCATATTAGGTACATAATACTACACCTATAGGCCCCCACCTCTGCAAAGAAGGGGGTAGATAGTTTCTTAGTCATAAAAGTTTCACAACATTCCATTTCATTTTTTCTGGTTGTGCTTTAATTCACATTGTTACTGTGTATATTATTTTCCTGATTCTGCTTACTTTATTTTGATCAGTTCATGTGCCTTCTCGTGCTTCTCTGGATTCATCATATCATTTCTTTATAGTATTATTCCTTTATACTCATGTACCTCAGGGCCTGTTTAGCCATTCCCAAGTAGACAGGTATCTATTTTGTTTCTAGTTTTTATACTGCTTCAAAAAGTGCTGCTAAGAATATTTAAGTATAGGTAGGCTTTTTTTTTCTCTCATAATTGGCCTGTTCAGGATTATGAGGCCAAATGATAAATATTTTAGTCACTTTCTTGGCGTAATTCCAAATTGCATTCCAGAATGATTGGACCATTTCACAGCTCTAGCCACCGTACATTAGTGTACTGTGTTTTTACAACCCCTCCAACAGTCAATCAATCAATAAACATTGCCAGGAACTATGCTAAGTGCTATGGATACAAAAAAGCCAAAAGATAGCCCCTACCCTCAAGGACTTTACAATTTAATCTATTCCCATCTTCTGTCATCCTTGCTACTTTGTGGGGCATAAGGTAGAACCTTAGAGTTGAAATTGTGAGATTAAGTCACAAAGTATTTCATATGAACAACTTGGTTGAAATAAACTAGCCTAGTGATATTCAAATACATCATTTCTTCTGTGGATATTACTCACTTTCCTGCTAGAATGATATCTTTTCCATTGTCTAATACTAAAATAGTTCAATTTCTTATTAAGCATTTATTAAGTTTGTACAGTCTGTTCATAGTTAGCCAGCATTTATTAAACACCTACTATGTGCCAGGTACTTTACTAGTGCTAGAGATAAAAAAGAAGCAAAACACAGTGCCTTCCCTCAAGAAGTTCACAATCTAGTAAACAACAAACAAACAAATATGTGGAGATAAGTTATATTCAGGATAAATAAAAAGTAGTTAATAGAAGGAAGGCACTAGAATTAAGAGAAGCTGGGAAAAGTTTCCCATAGAAGAGGGGGTTTTGTTTGGGACTTAAAGGAAGCTGGAGAGGTTGTTGTTGGAGCAGAGGAGGGGGAAGGGGACATAGTCAAGAGATGTTGCAAAGGTTCAATGGATAGGTATTGGCAACAGATTAGGTATGGGGAGTGAGAGATGGTGCAGAGTACAAGATGATTTCTAGGTTGTGAGCCTGAGGGATTAGGATGATACTGCTTTCCTTTACAGAAAACAGGGAAGATAAGATGGGGAGGGCTTGGGGGGGTGGGGGAGGGGGAGATAATGAGTTCTGTGACATTTTATTAGCTACTTTGGGGATGCAAGGTTAGCTCCAAGCTCCTTGAAATTTATAATTCATTTGGAAAAAGTATATTTGTACTTAAAGGACCTAGAGGAAATGGAAAAACACTCTAGTATCTTTGCCAAGAAAACTCCAAATGGGGTCACAAGGAGTTGGACACAACTGAAACAACTGAACAGAAAACCATGGATTGAATGTGCATGGATCTGTGATATGAATTATAGGCTTAAATTCAATCAGTCAGACAACAAGCATTTATGAAGATTTCACACTATGCCAAGCCAACTACGCCATGTGTTAGATACAGAAAAAGACAAAAATAGGTCATCTGAAGGGGGAATGCATTGGCAGCAGGAGAGACCAGAAAGACCTCCTGTAAGAAGGTAGATTTCAGCTGAGTCTTCAAAGAAGCAAGTGTAACTACAAAGAGGAGGTGAGGGCAAGGTATTCTGGGCATAAAGGAGAGAGCCAGTGCACAGGCACCAGGTCGAGAGACAAAATGTCATGTTTAAGGAACTACAAATAAGCCTGAATGATGGGTTATAGAGTGCAGGAAGGAGAGCCTGGGAATGATGAGACTGGAAAGGTAGGAAGGGGACGCTTTAAGAAAATCACTTTGGCTGCCAGAGTATGAAAAATTTTGACACAAGTAGACCAACCAGAAGACTATTATAGTAGTCTAGGCAAGAGGTGATGAGGGTTTGCAGTGTATGAATGGTTGTATGAATGTATTGAGAGATTGAGACATTGAGAAGGTAAAAACTTAAGATTTGGCAGTGGGCTGAATAGATATGTAGTCTAAGTGAAGGTGTGGACTTGAGGATGACCCTGAGCTTTCTAGAGGAAGGTAATGTCTTTCACAATCATAGGGGAGTATAGAAGAGAAATATGTTGGGCACTGGAGTGGGAAAGATAATGGATTCTGTTTTGGTCCTGCTGAGTTTAAGATAAGCAAAGGCATCTGGTTTGAAGCTCTAGGATAGAACTTTGGTGGACATCCAGGATTAGTGGGTATAAAATGGATGAAGAACCAGCAAAGGAGACTGAAAAGGGGCAGTAGAACAGATGGGAAGAGAACCAGGAGGAAGGGAGCAGTGTCACAAAAACTTAGAGGTGAGAATATGAAGGGAGAAGGTGATAGAAAGTGTCATATGGTACAGAGAGGTCAAAGAGAATCAAGATTGCAAAAAAACCATCATATTTGGCAATGAAATTATTGTTGGTGGCTTTGGATTGGGAAATTTAAGTTGAATGATAAAATCAGAAGCCAGATTACTAGGGGCTTAGAAGAGGGAGAGGACAGAATATGGAGACTTTCTCAAGGAGTATATCCCAGGCAATACATCATCAGTATAGTCAATACATCATCAGAATAGTTAGAACAAGTGAGGGTTTTTTAAGGATGGCAGAGACCCAGATATATTTATGTGGAGTAGAGAAAAATTAAAGATAAGGAATGGGATTGATAGTGTGGGAAATTTGCCAGTAAAGTCAGAAGGGGATAGGATCACAGGTATATGTAGAGGGGTTTGCCTTAGCTAGGAGTAAGGCCTCTTCACCCAGGACAAAAATGAATGAGGAAAGAGTAGAGGGAGATAGTAGAATAATGTGAAATGAGGAGGGGAGCTATCCACAATGTATTTTTTCCTGTGAATTATGAATTAAGGTCCTCTGCTGGAGTGCTATGGGAGACCTGAGGAAATATGGGAAGTTTTGGAATAGCTACTGTGGAGAGTGGGATAGTGACTCAATTAAGGAAGAATAGAATGTTTGCCTTTGCAGCAATGAGGGCACCATTGAGATTTGATGACATAAATTTATATTGGGCCCATTTATCAAGGTTTCCTCATTTTCTACAGCTCCATTCAGCAGCATGTGAATAGAGGTGAATGGTGAGAATAATGCAGGATTGGGACTTGGCAAGAGAATAGGACAAGGGGCCAACAGAAATCGATGGTTAGAGATAAGGAGGGAAGAATGTAACCAATGCCGAGGTGATTGCCTGGGAAAGAAGCCAGGAGAATAGGGAATGGAGGTCACAGAGTTTAGGGTTGCAAAGCAGAGGGAAAAGTGGAATAACCAAAAAAAATTTGATTAAATGAAGGAATTTCAGAGTTTATGCCATGGAAGTGAAAACACTTATAGAGTAACTATTTCAGGGTGTGTCTGGGGTGAATTAGAAAAGTAGATCATGGGTATGCAATAGATTCAAGAGCTGCTTTGTTAGCATATTGGAGGGGGCATCAAAATATATGTTGAAGTTCCCCAATGTAAGTGCTGAAGATAAGGAGGTAAGGAGAGGAGAGCTGGGGGATAGGAGAAGGGGATTGGATAATGAATTTGGATCTAGCAAACTATGAAGAAGCAGGAGGTGTTTAGTGAAGGTGGTTGAGGGAGGGTACGAAAATGGCAATGTGGGTAGCAAAGAGACTCTCCCAACTATAAGTGAGGGAGAAGAGAATAGACATTATTGACTCCTGTATGCTAGACATTCTATGCCAAATACTTTATAAATATAATTTCATTTGATTTTCACAACCACCGTTTGGGGGAGGTGCTATTATCACCCCCATTTTACAGAGATTAAGTGACTTGTCCAGTGTCATACAGTAAGTATCTGAGACTAAATTTGAACCCAGGTCTTCCTGACTTTAGTGTCATTGCTTATCCATTGAGCTACCTCCATCAACAACTAGGGAGTTGGGCAGATGGGAAAGTGTAGCCACTATTGGAAAGACCGTTGAGGGAATTGGTGTCACTGGCAGGAAGCTCTGCTTCAGTTAAGACCAGAAGATGGAAGAAGTGATAAAGGAAAAGGTTTAAGTTGAAAGAAAGTTCATTAATAATGAAGTAGACATTTCAGAGGGCACAGTGGAAGGGGTGAGTAGATCTATAGTGGTTCATTATGTACATGGGTTGGGGACATGTAGAATTGAGTCAGATCTATAGGAGTGGCAAGTTGGAGATAGGGTAGTTTGTACATTGCCTTCTTGAGATTCAGAATCACTGGAATGTATTTAGTATAAAGGTATGGGAAGATGCTAGCTATTTACTGTGAGTCTAGGCCAGTGCTGGAGAAGGTTTTTAAGTTCACATGTCCAAATTGCAACTTCAAGCTGCCTATGACCTCCTCCCCTCCCTTCTTCCCCGTCCCCTGCATTACCCCAGAGAGCAGAGGGAGGAAGTGCTCAATTTGGTCAGCTGGATAGATGGGTGGGGCATGCAAAAAATGTCCTTGGGTGCTGAAGAGGGGGAATGGAGCAACCCATTTGTGCTGGCTGGGCATGCATGCCAGTACTTTGCCAACACTGGTCTAGGTAGAGGAGTATTAATTAAAGAGAACTTCATTAAGGGAGGTTCAAGATTAGATTGCTCAAAGTCCTTTGAAATTTAACCTCCTGGCAGATAGATTTGTGTATTCTGTGAGATTCCTGTGGCCAGGAAAACAACCTTGTAGCAGGCAGAAGCTCATGGAAATCTGTACAGAGATCAGGAGGCCAGGATATTTTAGCATTTTCTGTTGAAGGCTCTAGTGGGGCAAGAGGTGGAAGAGCTGTTGTCTACAAGGCAGCCAGACCAATGCTGAAGATCTTATGGCAATGCCCTAATGAATAAAAAGTTGAACTGTGTCCCCTCTACTTATGGGGCAGGAGAAGGTCAAAGAAGCAGGCAGAATTCCTAGGAGTTTTGTTCCTTATGTGTATGAATTTATCCTGTCCCTGGAAGTGGCTCTTTCAACTAGTCTTAAATAATCTCAGAGGGAAAAAAAAATTCATTGTTCAGGTGAATCAGGAAACAATTCATGGAATTGGTCCTTCAGCTGGACCATAATATGTAAATTTTTGAATTGACAGAGATGAGAAGGATATGACTTCCCAGGTAGGATGACTAACAAAACTGAAGACAATTACTAATAGGTTGTGTACAGAAATAAGTTCTGGCTTAGTAGGGTATCGTTGATAGAATGCTGGTATTAATAGTTGTTAGAGTACTGGTATTAATGGACTTCAGTGGTGGAAAGTTTATCTAGTTCACCAAACAAGAACCTCTCTATTATACCTCCAAGTGCTCATCCAGGCTTTGATTGAAGAGATCTAGCCAGTTAGGTCATTCCTCCCACAGTATCCCATTCCACTTGTTGATAAATCTATTTGTGAAAATGAGGGAGCTTTTCTTTAACATTGAGTCTAGATCTGTCTCTATGCAATTTCCATCTTGAGTTTCTATTGTAGAGGATAATAGATTTAGAGTTGGAAGGGATCACTATCTAAATCAGTCTCCTCATTTTGGTAAGGAAATTGAAGCCCTTGCTCAAACTCATAATAGTTGTCAGAAAAATCTAATCCCTCTTCTACATGGTTTCTTTTCAGATGCTTGAAAATAGCTGCTATTTCCCTTCCTTCTACTTCCCCAATCTTGTCTTCTCTAGGCTTCTCAAGGCTTCCTTCCCTTGAATGAGTCACTTAAATTTTCTGGTCCTCAATTTCTTCACATGTAACATTAAGAGGCTAAACTAAGTTATCTTTAAGGTATTTTTTCAGTTCTAATCCTATGATACTACCCTGTGATAATCTGCATGACTTGAACATATCAAGGACCTCTGAGGACTATTTTAGTACCTCCCTTCAAATCTTGGATATCAATACCCAATTAGCCATTTTTGTTTAGTCTTTTCCAGTCTGAAGGTCATTGTGTTTATTTAGCAAAGGAAATAGAAACAAGAGTTGAATAACCGATCTGTTGTCTTTCCATTGTTCCATCTACATTGAGCAGTCTCTTCTTTGATCTTTCTCTTACCCATTACAACTTAAAAAAAAAAAAAAGACCTGACAAAACAACAACAAAATGGAATCTTAGTTGCATGTACCATTCCATACTGACATCAGATCCTTCAGAGTTTTAGCATTCCTCACATTATTTTCATGGTACATTGATATGCTTTTGTATTCATGCATTCTTATCTGCCCCTAATTCCTTCTTATCTTCTCAAAATTGATCAGGGCAGCTCGGTGGCTCAGTGAGAGAGCCAGGTTTGGAGACAGGAGATCCTGGGTTCAAATATGACCTCTGACACTTCCTAGCTGTGTAACCTTGGGCAAGTCTCTTAACCCCAGTTGCCTAGCTCTTATCACTTTTATGCTTTGAACCAATACTTAATATTGATTCTTAAACAAGATAAGGGTTTAAAAAATAAAATCTAAATTGATCAACAAGTTCTCTATGCATTCACATTGATCTCTTTAGACAAGTTATCTTTTCGTCGAAATTGTTTCTTATACAGTCGGAATTGTATTTGTTTCCCATCTCCCCTGGTTCAACTTTTCTTTTAGTCTGTGGCATCCTGTCATTTCTCTGATCCCTTTGAAATAGTGCTACAATTAGGCTTGCCTATATACTCTGTTATATGTTCTAAAGAGTTTAATGGTCTCTTCCCCCAGTCTAAGGCTTCCTGTCATTTCTATGTCAACAACCAGAATGAACATCAGGGATCAATTTGCAGTAATGTACATAGAGTATTCCCTGTCTTTCTGCCATAGCTGAGTGATTGCTTTTGATGTTTCTAGTCCAGACTGGTTTCCAACCTAGAGAAAAGATAAAAGGATTCAAGGAGAAATGCCTCTTCAGATAGAATGAAATCTCTTTTAAAAATGAAAGAAAGTATTCAAGTAAGATATGAATAAAAATCTGAAGAGACAGAGTAGAATCCTGATGTTTGTCAAAAAGTTAGGAGGAAGCACTTATTTAGTAAAAAAGATATTTTATTTTATTTATGTGTAATAATAATTTTTCACATAAGTTTTTTTTTTTAACCCTTACCTTCTGTTTTAAAATCAATATTGTGCATTGGCTCCAAGGCAGAAGTGTGGTAAGGGCTAGGCAATAGGGGTTGACTTGCTCAGGGTCACACAGCTAGGAAGTTTCTGAGCCAAATTTGAACCTAGGACTTCCCATCTCTAGGTCTGGCTCTCAATCCACTGAGCTACCCAGCTGCCCCCAACATAAGTTTTTTAAAGTTATAAGATGCAAATTGTCTCACTCCTTCCCTTCCCTCCCCCTTCCCAGAGAATGCAAGCAATTTGATCTGGGTTATGCATTTATTATCACACAAAATATACTTCCATATTGTTCATTGTTGTAAGAGAATACTCATATAAAACCAAAACTCCAAAATAAAAACCCAAATAAACTAAAGTGAAAAATTGCATGCTTTAATCTGCATTCCTACTTCAGCAGTTCTTTCTTTGGAGGTGAATAGCATTGTTTGTCATAAGTCCTTCAAAATTGTCCTAAATCATTGTATTGATGAAAATAGCTAAGTCTCATAATTAATCATCCCATAATAATGCCATTACTGTGTACAATGTTCTCCTGGTTCTGCTTAGTTCACTCTGCATCAGTTCATATAGTTCTTTCCCAGCTCTTTCTGAAATTATCCTAGTCATCATTTGTTACAACACAGTAGTTTTCTGTCACCATCATATGCCGTAATTTGTTCAGCCATTCTCTAGTTGATGGACATTCCCTCAATTTCTAATTTTTTGCCACCACAAAAAGGGTGGCTACAAATATTTTTGTACAAGTAGGTCCCTCCCCTATTTTTATCTCTTTGGAATTGGATTTGGAACTGGTATTACTGAATCAAGGGATCTGCACTGTTTTATAACCCTTTAGGCATAGTTCCAAATTGCCCTCCAGAATGGTTTGATCAATTCACAAAGCATTAGTGTTCTTTCTCCTCCAACATTTATAATTTTCCTTTACTGTCATATTGGCCAATCCCATAGCTGTGAGGTGGCAGGGTACCTCAGAGTTGTTTTAATTTGCATTTCTCGAAGTATTTTGGAACTTTTTTTTCATATGATTATTGGTAGCTTTGATTTTTTTTCATCTGAAAACTGCTTATCCTTTGACTATTTGTCAATTGGGAAATGATTTGTATTCTTATAAATTTTATTTAATAATCTATAGTTCTAAGAAATGAAACCTTTATCAAAGAAATTTGTTATAAAATTTTTTTCCCTGATTGCTGTTTCCCTTCTAATCTTGGTTGTATTGGCTTTTTTGTACAAACCCATTTAAATTTAATTTAGTAAAATTATTCCTTTTATATCTTGTAATGTTCTCTATCTGGTTTGTTCATAAATTCTTCCATCCTCCAAAGATCTGACAGATAAACTATTCCATGTTCCCTTAATTTGCTTATGGTATCACCCTTTATGTCTAAATCATATACACATTTTGACCTTATCTTGGTATAGGGTAGTGATGGCAAACTTTTTAGAGACTGAGTGCCCAAACTGCAACCTTCATGCTGCATGTGACGCACCCCCTCCACCTTACCCTAGAGAGGGGAGAAAGGAAATCTTTCCATTGGGATGCTGGGCTGAGGGATGGGTCATGTAAGAAATGTCCTCAGGTGCACGTGGAGAGGGCGAAGGGAGTATCTCCCTTTAGCATGCTCTAACACACATGCTATAGGCCAATACTGATATAGGGTATATATTGGTCTATATCTAGTTTCTATCATTCTGTTTCCAGTTTTCCCTGCACTTTTTGTCAAATAATGAGCTCTTATCTAAAAAGCTGGGATCTTGGGGTTTTATCAAACACTGGATGTATTCCATTGATCCATCATTCTGTTTTTTAGCCAGTACCAGATTATTCTAATCATTACAGCTTTATAGTACAGTTTGAAATCTGGTACTGCTAGGTCACCATCTTTCACATATTTTTTCATTAATTCCCTTAATATTTTTTATCTTTTGTTCTTCCAGATGAATTGTTATTATTTTTCTAGTCCTATAAAATAATATTTTGGTACTTTGGTATAGCATTGAATAAGTAAATTAGTTTAGGTAGAATTGTCATTTTTGACTGTATTAGCTCAGTCTACCCATGAACAATTACTGTTTTCCCAATTGTTTAGTTGTGACTTTATTTGTGTGAAAAGTGTTTTGTAATTATGTTCATGTAATTCCTGTTTGAGTCTCGGCAAGAAGGTAAGAGAATTTGATGGAAGAAGGGAAAGACAGAAGGACTAAAAAACACTTGGGTTGGTTTCATACCAATATTTCTTTTGTAAATGAAGAGCATATAATATAATAGCAAAGTTTTAGATTCTGAGTAACCATAACTATGTATAGCATGACTGGGCAACTTAAAATTTATGCTGATTTCTCTTCTCAGGTCCCTTTGCTTCTTCATCAGAAGCAAGCACTGGCTTGGTTGTTATGGAGAGAGAATCAAAAACCTCATGGAGGAATTCTAGGTAAATGAAGAAAGTTTGGCCTTTGTGAGTACATGTACCCTAATGTGGCTATCCACAGAGAAATATAAAGGAAGAACTTGGTGATTAGTTTAAAGGTAGAAGCCAATCTAGTGAAATTGAAAAGAGTGCTATGAATTTTTTTTTTTTTTTTGCTTTTGAAGATGCTTGTCTCTAATTCCCCATTCTTTTTTCTAAAATCACATTCCTTCAAAATGTATTCTACTCCTACCTGTTTTGTTTTTTTTTTTTTGGTTTTTTTTTTGGCCTACCTCTTGATTCATCCTTTTCTCAGTTAAATTCCTAAACCTTCTTCTACAAAACTGCTTTTTCTTCTCAAATAATATAATGCTAGCTATTAATCACAAGGGTCTCTACAACTTAATTATATTTTAGTTGCTTTGGTTCTAGTGAGACTAAATTCATTCCTACATCCACAGTGATTAGTAGGGAGGAGCTTTTCTTCTTAAAAAAATACTCTGTCCAGTGGGTAGGAGATAAATTTCCCTCTTTTGTGATGTTATTAAATGCCACTGGAACTTTCTCTTCTGAAAGCTAGTTTTTGCCATGGAAGGCATGTCTTTAGAGCTTACTTTTAAAGTGCTACCTTCCCTTCTGAAATGGAATCCAATTAGTGTTCAAGAAAAGGCATTTTAAGATGTAAGGTTCACATTTGTTTGTCAACTTTCTTCAAATATGTAATTTCTGGGTACTTTGGAAGTTCTGAGTCAAGTGATAGAGTCAAAATAAGTGGTAATAGCAAGAAAACCTGGATTTTTTTTAGCAAGAGAGTTGGGGGTGCAGATTCACTACAATAGAGCCCTGTGAAGGGAAGGAGAAGTAAAGAAGATGTATATACTTCGAAGGCAAGTTTCTTAGGAAAAGTTAATTCTTTATCCTGAGTAACCATAGCTCTGTCATTTATTCTTTTCTAGCGGATGATATGGGCCTAGGAAAGACCCTAACAATGATTGCACTCATTTTAGCCCAGAAAAATCAAGAGCAGAAGAAAAAAAAAGACCAAAAGATTGTATTATCATTTTCCAGAGATGGTAAGCATATAGGGGTTTCGTCTGGGCGGAGAAAAGGCGGCTTCATATTATAAGCAGTCAAGACACTCACAGTCATATCTGGTCCATCTGTGAAGGAGCCAACTAATTTCTCTGGTGTCATTTTCAATAAAAACTCAGAGCAACTGTGGACTTGACTAAAGTCAGTAAATTTTTCATCTAGAAAATATTTTTGAATTGAATTTCCCCCCATCTTCTTTCCCTCCCTACCCTTATATTAAAAAGGAAAGAAAAACAAAGGTGTGTTTTTTTTTTCCTTAAACAAATATGCATTGCCACAGAAATGAATTCCTGTATTGGCTACATTCAAAAAATGTCTTAATTTGCACCTTGAGTATCAGCTCTCTTTGAGGAGGTGGGTGCATGTTTGTGGGTAGTCATTGTGTTGATCAGAGTTCTTACATCTTTCAGACTTAAGTTTTTACAATGTTATTATTATGCAAATTGTTTTCCTCTTGGCACATTGAATAAAATGTTGGTCCTAAAGCCTAGAAAAACTGAATTTAAATCAGCTTCAGATATGCACTAGCTGTGTAATATTGAACAAGTTCACTTAACCTCTGCCTCAGTTTCCTCAATAGTAAATTGGGATGATAATAGCCTCTACTTCCTAGAGGTGTGGATTAAGTGAAATAATATTTGTTAAGCACCTAGTAACATGGTGACTTCCACATAATAGGCGTTTAATAAATATTCTCTTTTCTGTCCCTTCTTATTTTACTCTGTATCAGTTCATACAAGTCTTCCCAGCTTTCTCTGAAGTCTTTCCTTTCAACATTTCTTATACACAATAAATATTCTATTACATTCAGAACTATAATTTGTTAGCCATTCTCCAGCTGGTGTAAAGGTTAAATTTAGTGGTTAGACTTAAATTATATGAAATAACATGGTCACCAAAATTGTTATATCTCAAGTCAGAAGTTTATTTACAAAATAGAGGGGAAACAATAAAGTAGAGAAATGTGAGAGAGATTAGAGAAAATACTTATACTAGTCCTCAGCCAGGAGGGCCAGTATGAGGCCTCCTCCAAGTTGGAAGCTAGTCTCTTAGGAAACTAGGAAAGTAGCCCTTTTCATTCACCCAATGAAGTAGTCCAGGAGTCAGAATCTAAGTTGAAGCCATGATCCAAATTGCAATCTACAGTGAAGTTCCTTCGAAAACTATCTCCAGGAAATACTCTCCATGAGACTCAACTTCACCAAACTCCTTCAGCCAAAGGATTTTGTGGCTTTTATGGTGGTTTCCTGTCCCTGCCCCTTTTCACAGGGGCCAATCACAGTTTCCAAATTGTCCAGCCCTGCCCAGGGGCAGTGTCTCTGGGATTGACTTCTCACCTCTAACAGTGTTAACTCTCCTCCTAGGATTCACACGTTTCTGAAGTGTGTGAACTCTTAAAAGAATTCAAAAGTTTCTAGCTGTTTGAATTAAAAAAAAAAAGGTGGAGCTCTGCAAGTATCTTACTGGCTTCTCACCTAGCACTAAGTAGGGTGTGAATTCACTAAGTGGTTTTCAGAGCTCCTCCACCTAGTTCAAGCTTGTGTTACTTCAATCAAAAGGTAGGCAAAGGAGAGTTAATCCTGTCCTCACAATTTAGTAAGGTACTAAGTAGGAGTACTTAAGTTATTGTTAACCAAAGTTTTAACTCTAGCTCGCAAAGAAAAATAAAGGATTCCCTTTTCACAAATGTAAACTCAGAATAGACAAAAAGAACCAAGAATTTCCTTTCACACTGATGGAGATCAGATCCCCTTACGTTTATAGTTCTTTGCTGCCACAAAATGAACTGTTATAAATATATTTGTACAGATAGGACCTTTCCCATTTTCTCTCTTTGGTGTATTGATCTCATAGTGGTATGACTAGGTCAAGGGTATCTTGTTTAGTAACTTTTTGAACAGAGTTTCAAACTGCTTTTCAGAATGATTGGACTAATTAATAGCTCTAATGCATCAGTATACCTACTTTCCAACTACCTCTCCAAAATTTGTCATTTCCCTTTTTTGTCAACTTTGCCAATCTTATGAATAAGAGGTAAAACTCCGGAATTGCTCTAATTTGCATTTCTCTAATAATTAGTGATTTGGTGCCTTATGGCTATTAATTACCTAGACTTCTTCCTCTGAAAACTGCCTATTTGTATCCTTGGACCGTTTATCAGTAGGGAATGACTCTTATTTTTATAAATTGGAATCAGTTCTTAATTTTACTTGGAAATGAGGTCTATTATCAGAAAGACTTGCTACAATAATTTTCTTTCAAAGTTAACTGCTTCCTTTCTAATTTTAGCTGCATTGTTATTTGTCCAAACATTTTAAAATTTAATATATCAAAATTGTTCATTTTATATAATTGCATAAAGAAATCACATCCCCAAATTATACTTATTTGTACTGGCACTTGTTACAAAGATAAAAGGATCTCTGTAACTGTACTCTAATTCCAAGAAACTCATGTTATAGATGATGAGATTTGGGCTAGATGATAAAATAGTTACATGTATTTGGAATTGAGGAATGACTGAATTCTAAAAAGATTGAATAATTCAGAATGCCAGGACTCCAAAAAGTAATCATTAATTATTCTGTACATTGTGGGAGGATCACCAGTGGAATTTCTCAGGGGCCCATGCTTATTGGCCTTGTGTTCTTAAACATATTTGTCATTGAATGGATAAAGGCATTGATAGCAGGCTTATTAAATTAAAGGTGACACAAAACTAGGAGGGATATCTAGCACCCTGGAAGTTAAAATCTGGGTTTTAAAAGATATTCACACAGAATCACAGACTATGAGAGTTAGAAGGGATTGCATTGCTCATCTAACCCAACCTTTTTGCCAAAGGAATCTTCATTACAGCTTCTTCAACAAATGATCATCTAGTTTTCACTGGACCCCCTCCAAGGAAGAGAAACTCATTGCTTCTCTAGACAGTACATTTCACATTTGGATGGCTTGAATTGTTACTAAATTTTTCTTGACATCAATCCTAAATTTTCTTCTTTACAAATTCTCCCCATATCTTCTGGTTCTTCCCTCTGAGGCCACATGACAGTCCTTCACATACTTGCCACACAGTCATTGTGTCCCCCATGTCTTCTTTTGTTTAAACACAACATGCTTGGTTCCTTCACTTGATCTTTATATGCCAGATACCCACAATCCCTTACCATACCTGGCTCTTCCTCAGATGCTAAACTGTCTGCCTAGAAATGGATATGTTACTCCATATGAGATCTGAGAAGGGCATAGCAGAGTAGGACTATCAGTCCTAAGCCCTTCTTTATGAAGCCCCAAGTGACATTAGTTTTTTAGCTGATACAGCGCACTATTGACTTAGTGAACTAAACTCCCAGATCTGTTTTCTAGCTTGTTGTCAAACTTGTGAAGTTGATTTCTTGAATCAAGTGTAAGACTTGACATTTATCCCTATTGAGATTCATCTTAATAATTTTAGACCAGTGTTCTAGCTTGTCAAGATCTTTTTGGATTCTGTTCCTTTATCCAAAAGTCATTAATTAAAATCTTTAAAAAAATGCAAGTCAAGCACAGATCCTTTAGGCACTCCACTGAAAACTTCCTAATATATTGACATTGAACCATTGTTTATTACTCCACTTAGTCATCTAAGAAGTCTGAGTCCATATTCACACATAAAATACTATGATCAAATTTGCGCAAATAATTCTTTTTTCCCAATGTTTTATTTTTTCTTATTATGTTTTCCTTCATTTTGTTAAATGTTTCCTGATTTAAATATTTTTTCCCTTTATTTTTAACATTTAAAAAAATTGAGTTCCAGATTCTTTCCAGAATCTCTCCAGATTCCCCCTTCCAACCCTTCCCACCCACTGAGAAGGCAGTATATCAGTTACACATATAAAATCATGTTAAACATTTCCACATTAGCTGTGTGGTCAAATAAAAAGAAAAAAAGAAAAAAAATTGAGCAAGAAAAGTATACTTCTATTTGTTCAGAGTTTATTAGATCTCTCTAGAGATGGATAGCATTTTTTCATCATGAGTCCTTTGGAATTGTCTTGGATCATGCACAAACAATTCTTAAAGGTAAACTAGAAGCTGAAAAAAAAATCTTATTTGCCATCAGAGGCCCCACTGGAAGTGGAAAAGATTGTGTTTAGTGTTCAAATGGAATAAGGTAATGATTTATGCATATATTTGAACACATTTTACAGTGTTTTCATGTGTATGTGAATGGAGAAGTCCTGGTACAGATCACCCCAAATGACTTCTATTTGGCTTTGAAGATTAGATATTTTGCATACTTATATTTGAATGTAAGTGTGCATGTTTGAGGTCAGCACTGAAGACCCAATTAATGAGAAACTAGAAAATTATATAATGTGCTCTTGTCCTTAATTCTACTTCTTCCCTTTCCAGGTAGATGATATATAGTATTACTTTTTAGATGAATCAAAGCACCAGCCAGAGAAGACATATAATACAGTCCTCTTTACCACCAAGAAGCCAGTACTGTCTTCCTGGATCATATCTTTATGAGGGAAAGGAAGGAAAATCATTAAGTAGTTTGGTTTACAAAGATATTCTTTTCCAGCTCATATTTGGAAACCTTAGAAATTAGAGTAATAAATAGTAAAAAAAAAAAAAATAGTAGAAATTGAGTAGGTCAGGAAAAGGTAGTGGGTTAATAAGAACTTAAAGCAAGATTTAATCATTGACTTCATGTTTTTTTAAGATTCCACCAGCTTTATATCCCATGGCACTCTAATTATCTGCCCTGCCTCCCTAATTCATCATTGGAAAAAGGAAATAGAAAAACGTGTGACTGGCAACATACTGAGAATCTATCTTTACCATGGGTCTAATCGGGAGCAACATGCAAAGGTGTAAGTAGAAGATAATTGCAATCCAATTAGCTTAAGGGGGACTGTAGGTTAGAATTGGTCTTCACTATCTCTTCTGGAACCTACTTACCATCCCATTCAGAGTTCACTCTTACTAACATTGCTAGTATTTTGTTGGCCAAAAAACAAAATTTTCAATTCCAAAATCAATCACCTTCACCTTGTTTTTGGAGATGGAGGGAAATCAAATCATCTTTCATTAAGGATCTCATAGGAATGCCTGTACTCAGAGCCAAATGCTGTCCTTTGCTTATTCTTTGCACTACTAGCTGAAGACTATAATGTGGATAGCCTTGGGATGCCTTGATTTTGCCATCAGGTGGCAGCAGCACTTGCGTTATAGGGAAGAAGACTATTATTTAAAAGGACATCAAGGCCATGTTTTGCCTAGTTTAAGGGACTTTGAGAGGTTCTGTATTTCCCCCCCACACACACATTCTTCATTAGGAATGAAACTAGTCCTCTTTTATGCCCTATATGTGAAATACTCCATTTGGACAGCTGGGTAGAAGAATTTCGTTGTTTATGTCTTTGACGTTATATATAAAAGTCTTCTGAGAGCTGCTAGTTCATATTAATTTAAGACTTTAAAGATTTGTAAAGTACTTTTTTCTCTCCAATAACCTGATGATAGGTACAGGTACATCTCAGGTATTAATTCCTTCCTAATGTCATGTATCTTTTATTCATTTCTACATCTCTTGTTTGTATAGCCTCTCTAGATATGATGTAGTAATCACCACCTATAGTCTTCTTGCCAAGGAGATCCCTACCAGGAAAGAAGAGGGAGATGTCCCTGCTACTGATGCCAGTGTGGAGGTGAGGTTCTTTAAGGCAAAACAATTTTAGAAACCATATATCATTAACTGAGATGGAACTTTTTAACTAACTCATGGAGTTATTAGCTTGTCTCTTTAGTCCTATAAAAAGGAAGCAATTTATTATGTTCCCTCCCAAAGGGGAGTGAATAGCTGCTTCCTTGACTCACCTGTATCACTTTTGCAGTCAATCCCTTTCATACTTCAAACAAACATTTATTTATGTTGAAATTAGGCAGAGTATCAAGTTGTTACTTCTTACAATAGAAGTAGGGCTGCCTTACATAAATTGTAATAATAACATGAATACCAGAACCTTATATGTGCCAACTTAGGGTGATCAGTATATTATTGTGCTTTTTTTTCTTTTTTTTTTTTTAATTAAATTTAAACATTTATTAATAATCATTTTTAACATGGTTACATGATTCATGCCCCTACTTTTCCCTTCACCCCCCTCACTCCCCCCACCCATGGCCAACGCACATTTCCACTGGTTTTGTCATGTGTCCTTGATCAAGACCTATTTCCAAATTGTTGGTAGTTG
>NC_058133.1:469137769-469237439 GCF_016433145.1 Gracilinanus agilis
TATATTTCTATGGACAAGGGAAATGTATCAAAACTACATTTCCCGTGATCCAACATGGTCCAACTGGTTTCCGCTTCCGACGTCTTGAGGCAGGGGAGCGCTTAAATCTAGTGGTTTAGGAGGGAGTGGTCTCTTTGGCGAGTAGGCGATGGCGAGGAAACAGGAAACAAAATGGAGGTGGTGGCAGTTTTGAATGCTTACAAGCGCGTGGTCTAATGATTTTATCTATCAACATGGCTTTAATTAAAATACTAATTTATATATTTATACCAGTATTTATCATTTTTAATTCTTACAATTTGGCGAACCAGAAGGTCGAAATTCGAACTCTCAATTTTCCAGATAGCCTAAGAAGAAGCCATGCGGCTCTGGGACCCAGAGTCTTAGAAGCGACTTTTTTCCTTGCCCAGTCCTCTCCTGATTTTCCCCAGCCTAGAGGCTGTTTTACGGGGAAGAGAGACAATGGTTTTAATTGCCGCTGGGCTGCGAATTATTTTGCTCAATGCCCCGGGCCTGGTGGCCCTTGCTGGCTCTGATAGACTCCCGGAGCCCAGCCAGACTGCTCTCTGCTGCTGATCTCCATTCCTACTGGCTGTCTCTGACTTGATCTCCATCCCTGCCGCTGATGCTTTTCTTGCTGCTGATGCTGCTGATCCTGACCACTTCCACTTCAACCCCGAGCTCCAGAACCTGAGATTTCCGGGAAGGAACACAGTCCTGCCGCCTTTGCTGAGATCGAGACCTCCAGAGACTGCTTCAGCTCTGACGCAAACCCTTTGGGTATATTCCCTTTTCTCCCTATTTCTAGCCTTCCACGTGTTTCTCTACACACCTAATTTAGCCACCCACACAAGCTCTACCTGTGGGATTTTCTACAATGACCCGACACCACGTGGACCTAGCGTTTACCTTTAATCGGCCAAATGGCCTATTCAAACTTTTGCGATTATTAAAAAAACTGAACTTAGGGGAAGCCTATTCACCCCATACCTGCTTAGAACTTTGAACTGATAGCAAAGACTGGTGATAAAAAAAAAAAAAAAAAAACCTTAAACTCAGCAGGACTCAATCAAAAGAACCTTAAATTGAAACCAGGGGTGAACTTTTAAAAACCTCGGAACTGAATGAGCTTTATTTCTGTTTTAAAAAGGCTGTATCTTACTGTATTTTGCTAATTACTTTTGTTAATTAATCCTGCTTATTTCGTTGATTTTCCTGTTGCACTGAATCATTTTACGCTAATGAAGTTTCTGCTTATGATGTTATTATATTTCCTAATTTACTTAAAAGCTTACTGTATCAAAAACAATGCGGTTATATGTACCACCTATGAACATCTTATAGAGCACATGTCTTTAAAATTTACTCTGTCTTGGTAATTGCAAAGAACCTTGAAAGTTTTCCATGCTTTAAATATTACCTTGTAATTTTACAAGAGATCTTTTTTAACTTTTACTTTAAATCCTTAAGAATTGTTGTCTTAAAGGATAAAGCTTTTATATATTTTATTATAAGAGTTATTATTGCCTTAAATGGGTAGAAGCATTCCTATCCAGGATTTTTTAAAACAGGAAGCCAAGGAGCTCCTGTATATTCTTATCTGAGGATGATTATACCAGAAGTTTCTTTTTTAAATATCACATTTTGCTATGGAAGCAATAACAGCATTTGCCAAGGGTTAAAAGTTGCAACAAGCATATAATTTTGAACATCATTGTTTGAAATGTGCTATTGGAAATAATGGTACTCTATTTGAATGTGCATTGTGAATCTGCTATTTTGTAAAACCCAGTTTCTCCAACAGAAAGTCTCATTTTTGGGTAACATAACCCTTCTAGTTCTAAGCTATATATATATTTTTTGGATTTTTAAAACATTTTTTTTTAATGAGAGCAATTGATTTTCCCTTTTTATCATCTTGTACTGGAAGTACATATATAATCATTATTTATCCTTTTTCTGATTCTACAGCAAATACCTGAGCCTATAGGACTGTGATTTAAATGCCTCTCTGATTCCAGAAGGGAATATGAAAGCCATTAATAGTGCTAAAGAAAGCACATGGTCAGAGACTTGACTGACTAAGATCTGCATAATAGCAGTTCTATGCCAATACATTAGGGCTTGAAATTGGGTTTGAGTCCTGGAGTCCCAGTCTTTTCTAAAACTTTAGAGGACGTGGGTCCCCTCGACTTAGATTCCTAGAAAGCACCTAAGATTGGTTATTTATTTGGCTCACTTCCCTAAAAAGCTGATGATAAGTCAGATCAGAGAGAGACATTTCCTTAAGTCCTGGCTCTGAATGGGTAATTGCACACTGCAGAATTCACTTTAATTAGACCTTCATAAAAAGGTCTAAGTTTATTTTCCCCAGATTTTTTTGCACATTTTACATTTCATTTCACAAGTTAATTTTTCATCTTTTTTCTTGAATTCTATTCTTTGTATTTTGTCATCCTTACCTGACCTGAGATACCCTTTTTTAGAAAAAAGGTGTGTTTAAGAATTACCTCACGGGGATATCTGTTAAGTTTTCTAAATTCGATAATGTAAAAATATATGTATATTTATTTAACTCTTTTAGGAGTAATTTCACGGGGAATTATATAAAATCTTGGAAGAAAATGTATGTTTTGTAATCTATAATGTAAAGTTTAAATTCTTTTGAGAATAATTTCAGGATAAGGATCTTGCCATCTCCCCAGAATCCAGATGACGAACTTGTTTTGGTGAAGACACCATGAAGATGTCTGAAAAGCCTTCACTGTACCATGAAGACCAAAAATTGAACTTTGGGGTGCAGTTGATTGAACTATGGGGAGTTGAAATTGAGTTGTATGTATTGTTTTAAATTGTACACTGTTGTGCCAGTGGGGGACAGCCCCCCAAATTGGTTTTTTGTCAATGCGTCTAATTTTAACCATTTGTTCATCTATTTCTTTTATCCCCAAATTCCTAAAAAATTTTAGAAGTTGTCTATTTTTACAGGTCCAGCGAAGAAAAAAGGACTAACCTTTTTTTTTGCCGGACCTCACGGGGAATTGTAAAAAGGAATTGGGAAAAACCATCTAAAAGTGTTTATATTTCTATGGACAAGGGAAATGTATCAAAACTACATTTCCCGTGATCCAACATGGTCCAACTGGTTTCTGCTTCCGACGTCTTGAGGCAGGGGAGCGCTTAAATCTCATGGGTTAGGAGGGAGTGGTCTCTTTGGCGAGTAGGCGATGGCGAGGAAACAGGAAACAAAATGGAGGTGGCGGCAGTTTTGAATGCTTACAAGCGCGTGGTCTAATGATTTTATCTATCAACATGGCTTTAATTAAAATACTAATTTATATATTTATACAAGCATCTATCATTTTTCATATTTACATATGATTCCTTCTTTGACAAATTGGTTTTGGAGAATCATATTATTTAATTTCCAATTAGTTTTTGATTTTCCTGTCCAGGTGCCCTTACTAATTATTATTTTCATTGCATTATGATCTGAGAAGGTTACATTTATTATTTCTGCTCTTTTGCATTTGTTTGCAATGGTTCTGTGCCCTATAACATGGTCAATCTTTGTGAATGTGCCATGTGCAGCTGAAAAGAAGTTGTATTCCTTTTTGTCCCTATTTATTTTTCTCCACATATCAATTAAATCTAATTTTTCTAGGACTTCATTCACCTCTCTTACCTCTTTCTTATTTATTTTTCGGTTTGATTTATCTAGATCTGAAAGAGGAATATTTAGATCTCCCACTAGTATGGTTTTACTATCTGTTTCCTTCTTGAGCTCTGCCAGTTTCTCCTTTATGAATTTCAATGCTATGCCACTTGGTGCATATATATTGAGCAGTGTTATTTCCTCATTGTTTATACTGCCTTTTATCAGGATATAATGACCTTCCCTGTCTTTTTTAATCATATCTATTTTTACTTTGGCTTTGTCAGAAATCATAATAGCCACTCCTGCCTTCTTTTTCTCATTTGATGCCCAAAAGATTTTGCTCAAGCCCTGAACCTTAAACTTGTGTATTTCCACGCATCTCATATGTGTTTCTTGTAGACAACATATGGTAGGATTTTGGTTTCTAATCCACTCTGCTATTTGCTTCCGTTTTATGGGCGAGTTCATCCCATTCACATTCAGAGTTATAATCATCAGTTTGTGCATTTGCTGACATTATCGATTCTTCCCCTATTCCTACCCCCTTTTTCTCATACTGTTTCCTTTTAAACCAGTGGTTTGCTATTAAGCGGCTATCCCTTATCCCCTCCCTTGATTAACTTCCCTTTCTACCCCCTCCCTTATTTGCCCTCCCCTTTTTGTTTTAAACGGCCTTATGAATTCCCTCCCCCTTCTTCTCCCCTCCCTTTTTTTGACCTCCCCACTCCCCTGTTTCCCTTGATTTATCCCTTCTGACTTTCTCAGAAGGGTTAGATAAGAGTTTTATGTCCCAATGGATAGTATAGCTACTCTTCCCTCTCTGGGTTGATTACACTGAGAGTAAGGTTTGATTATTACCTCTTAATGCTCTCTTCCTCTCCTTCTTATAATAGTATTTGTCCCCTCTCCTTCCCATACCCTCTTTGTGTGTAATAGAATATCCTGTTTTTCTTATTCACTCAAGTTTCTCTTGGTGTGTCCCCTGCTATTCACCCCCTCTTTCCCATCCCCCATGTCATCTTAGATTATTTAGTGTTCCACCTTCACCCTGTGAATTATTCTTCTGATTACTATAATAGTGAATACTATAATAGTGAATAGAGTTCACTACACAGAGAATTATACATAACTTTCTCTACATAGGAATACAGATAATTAGATCTTACTGAGGCCCTTAAAAAGGCAAATTTAAAAATTATGTTTTCTTTCTTTCCCCTCTGTTTCTTATTTACCTTTTCATGTTTCTCTCGATTTTTGTGGTTGGATATCAAACTTTCCATTTAGCCCTGGTCTTTTCTGTGCAAATACTTGGAATTCTTCAATTTTGTTGAATGCCCATACTTTCCCCTGGAAATATATAGTCAATTTTGATGGGTAGTTGATCCGTGGTTGCAGGCCCAGCTCTCTTGCCTTTCTGAATATTGTATTCCAAGCCTTACGGTCTTTTAGCGTGGAGGCTGCCAGATCCTGTGTGATCCTGATTGGTGTTCCTTGATATTTGAATTGTCTCTTTCTGGCTTCTTGTAAGATTTTTCTTTTACTTGAAAGCTCTTGAATTTTGCAATTATATTTCTGGGCGTTTTCTTATCTGGATCGAATGTTGTGGGTGTTCTATGAATCCTTTCAATGTCTATATTGCCCTCTTGTTGTAGGACTTCAGGGCGATTTTGCTGAATAATTTCTTAGTATGGAGTCCAGGTTTCTATTAATTTCTGGTTTTTCTGGAAGACCAATTATTCTCAAATTGTCTCTTCTAGACCGGTTTTCTTGGTCTGTCACTCTCTCATTGAGATATTTCATATTTCCTTCTATTTTTGCAGTCTTTTGACTTTGTTTTATTTGTTCTTGTTGTCTTGAGAGATCATTAGCTTCTAATTGCTCAATTCTAGCCTTTAGGGACTGGTTTCCGGCTCTAAACTTTTCATTTTCAGCTATGATCTTTTCAATCTGGTCATTTCTGGTGTTCAATTTGCTTATCAGTTCATTTGATTTCTGAGCCTCACTTTCCAATTGCAAGATTCTACCTTTTAAACTGTTATTTTCTTGCCAGATCTCTTCCATCTTCCTCAGAATCTCAGTTATGAACTCTTCCATAGCTTGTGACCCGTTTTCCTTAGTTGAGGAGGGTCCGGATGCTTGTTTGTTCTCCTCCTCTGTTTGCTCGGTTTTCTGGATTTTCTCTGTGTAAAAGTTGTTGAGTGTTAAAGACTTCTTTTTCTTGTTGTTTATCTTTCTCTTCTGAACTTCCTGAGTCTGGGTAGCCATCATTAGCCCAGCAGCTTCTCAGCTTCATCCTCGCACTCGTGGTCTGTCCACAGTCTTTTGGCTCCTGAGGTCTGAGTTCTGGTTTTTTCCAAGATCAAGCCCCCTGGTGGACCCCCTTGCTTGATCCTCTGCTGGAGGTTCCTTTACAAGTCTCAGGGTGCTGCTTCCACAGTTGTATACCTGTCTACGCTGGTTCCCCACTCAGGGTTTCAGAGCTTTAGCTAGTGGCTGTGTCTGCCTCCACCCACGCCTCCACCATGCCTGCGCTCAGAGTTCGCATGCGTTCTTTGGCTTTTTGGGGTCCCAAATCTTGCTGCTCTCAGGAACAGGCCCTGGAGCTGCCAATGACTCGATGGGTGCCCCAAACTTGCTCTATTTCTTTTTAGCTGGCTTCGGCTCTATAGGTGTTGTATGTGGAGGGGGTAGGGGTGGGGTGGTTGCTCAGCCCGAGATTTAGTGAGAGCTGTTTCACCCCTTTATAGCATGGAAATGTCCCGATTCCACGTACCTTCCATGCTGCACCCTGTTGTGGGGTTCCTCCGTTCGTCTGGACTTGTTTCTATGTCCCCTTGAGGAGTCTTGTGTGTTTCGGTCAGGAGACGTTAAGAGCTGCTTTTTACTCTGCCGCCATCTTAACCCGGAACCATTATTGTGCTTTTTGAATACTTTAATAATGCAAATTTATGATGTATTGGACATGTCTATATCCATATTCATGGTATCGAAAAGAAAAAAGATAATTGTGGCAAATGAGCGAGAGGTCATAGTGAAAGGAAAATAATGGATATTACCAAGAAAGTTTACCTATTAGGTTAAGTTTGAGTGGATTTAATCCACTTTATAAGGCAGAATGTGTGGTATTGATAATTCTTTAATGAAAGATTATATTTGTTTTAAGTAGTAATTTTTTTATGGTAACAACAAACCCACTTTAAAGAAGATGGCAGTTCTGTGACTATATCATCCCTGACCAGTGATCATACCAGTATTTTCCATATCTTTTGCATTTTAGAGTATATGCTCTTGCTACAAGTATTGATTGCAGTTTTTAATATTTAAAGATTGACTTATTTGTGGTAATCTTTTGAATATGGCCATTATGAATGATGAGGGTTTCTTTTACCTTGTTTTTGAAAGATTGCTTTCTGTTTTAGAAAGTCATGGTCTTCTTAGGAATTATCTAGATCTTAAGTCTTACTGAGGAAATATGGAGAGGGAGGGTGAGTTAGAGAAAGTTTAAATGACTTGTTTATATACACCTTTTGAGTTAGTTTAGGAGCCAGAAATTGAAACCAGTTCCCTGTTTAATGTTCTTTAATATTGTTCTTAGCAATTCTTAATGTTAAGATCAATTGTTCTTAACAGTTCTTAATAATGTTCTTAACATTATCCTTCCCATTTGAAGTTATTGCTTCTCCAATTTCTGAACATTCTTCCATATTATTTTTGGTCTTAACCTTCTCTAGGACTGCAAATCCCCATTGCTCCAAGTAGTCTGGGCTCGCATCATACTGGATGAGGCTCATAATATTAAGAATCCCCGAGTGCAGACCTCCATAGCTGTATGCAAGCTACAAGCTGGCGCCCGCTGGGCTGTCACTGGAACCCCTATTCAGAACAACCTACTGGACATGTATTCATTATTAAGGTAAGCTAGTTTGAGGATCCTGGAGGAATGAGGGTAGTTTTTGTAGCACTTTACAAACTTCCTTATATTGAGATCCTGAATATGAGTCAGATTTCTTATATAACAGAAGATGAGCCTATTAATTTTTTAATAGCAAAATGAGTTCCTTACAATTAGAGATTGTCTTCTGTCTTTGTATCCCCAGCATACATGAATTAATCTTAATTATCAATTGATAAATGATTGTGTCTTTATGTGAAGTCCTTGCATTTATAGAAATAGCTCCCAGGTATATAATTCTGTGGGGTTTGTTAAGGGACTTTGCCTTTATTCTTTCATTTACTTCCGTTTGGTTCACCAAGCAACCCTGTGAGCTAAATGACTGAGTGAGGGAAAGAGTGAAATCAGAAAAGGCATTTATCAAGCACTTTCTATATACCACATGCTGTGCTAAATACTGGAGAAGACAACCTCTGCTTATAAGGAACTCATATTTTAATGGGGGAGACAATGTATCTAAAAAGTTTAAACTGCAAGTCGGGTAGAAAGGCCGGTTGGTCTTTAGGGTGAAGCAGCAAGACAGATGGTAATCTACCTTCTTCAGTGTAATTTCTATTGGTAAAAACTGCTTCTGTTTCTGACATTGAATTATATCACATGCCAAGACTTTGGAGGTGAATACATTCTTTTCTGGGTTTGTAGTAGTTATGGCTACTGTGGAAGGGGCTATAAGCAATGACAGAGATTTCATCTCCTCAAGGGTTACTTCCCTGGATAATGGCTATTGGGGCAGGCTGGAAGCAGGGCTGGTGGGTAGTGGTGGTGGGGATATAGGGATAAGAGTGGGAGTTGTGTTCTTTGATGGCAGTTGGTTAGCAGGTGGTATTTGTGGTGGGAATGAGGGGTCCCCTTCTCAGAATTTGTTTCCCTAGATGATGGCTCTGGGGCCTGGGAAGCAAGATTGTTGGTCTGGACAGTGTTGTTATTCCTGAGATTCTTGGATATAATGTCTAGGACTGTCTCCACTAGCCTACGAAGGAGAATTGTTGGTCAGAATGGTAGGGGTCATTTGATTCTCTTGGGATTGCTGCTGCCTCCTCTGTGTGTTTTGGGAGTGAGGGATAGTTTGCTACTTGCATTTGTTATTGTTCCTATTTTTTAGATAAGTAAATTGAGCCTCAGAGAGGTTAAGTTACTCACATGTGATTCTCTGGTTCATGAACTCAAAGGAGAGATGGGAATCTGGGTCTCTCCTGACTCCAAATGAGCTGAATTAAAATAAGACCAAAAGTCCATTTAGGATGACAGAAAATCATAGACTTGTTCTTTTTTCAAAAAGCAGGATCTGGGGCAAGGTGCGCAGTTTATTTGAAGCAGGCACAAAAGAGTGCTGGTGGTTGTTCCTTAGGGAGTTCCTGTGGGGATGCAAGAATAACTTACAGAGAATTTCCCTTCTTGATTATTGTGCTCTTGTGACTGTCAAATATTTGCAGATGTTAATGGCGAAATTCCCATGTTATCATGTGGTTTTAGTGACTAACTGGACTTTCTTGATCTGGTCAATGGGGCTTTGCTGTGATGATCTCTTTAGTTCAGTTGGATGTCAGATGAAACACAAAATGTGGTTTACTTTTCCTCTCAGGTTATGCTTAAACCTTTCACTGCTTTTCCCTTTTTCTACCTTATCCCATCCCTTTCAAAAATTAGGTTTCTCCGTTGTTCTCCATTTGATGAGTTCAAGCTATGGAAGAGTCAGGTCGACAATGGTTCATCAAAAGGAGGAGAGAGGTTAAATATTTTAACCAAGAGTCTTTTGCTGAGGAGAACAAAAGACCAACTGGATTCAACTGGCAAACCCCTGGTAACTTCATTTATATCTTTCACTTGGGTAGCCAGAGTAGGAGGGAGATAATGTCCTTTTCATTGTGGTGAAATGGTTACCTGCTTGTCTTCATGGGGTTCTGTAGCTCCTAATTTCTCACTTTAAAAGAGACCACAGAAAGGTTCTGTAATGCTATGATTGTACCATTATCAGAAGACTCTCCTCAAGGTGGCACCTGATATTTAAGCAGTGATTCAAAATCTAATTACCAGTGGCAGTTTCTGCAGATCTGTTCTGTGGTATTCCTTAAATGGTAAATGAAGAGAAATATCAAAACTGTCTCTACTTTTATGGTGATATACATATAATAAATGAGTGTGTAGGCATACTAGTTTAGTATTTCTTTTATTTTCCATCAGGTGGTGTTGCCTCAACGTCACTTAAAGTTGCACAAGTTGAAACTTTCAGAAGATGAAAAAGCTGTGTATAATGTCCTTTTTACAAAATCAAGGTGTGTGATAAAAGAAATGCATACAAAAACTTTCTCTTTCCCTCTCTCTCTCTCCTCTTTCTCTTCCTCTTCCTCTCCCTTTCTCCACTCCCTCCTCTCCCCATATCACCTGTACTCTATTTCCTTTGGTAATATGTGAAAGATTAGATTGGCCCCCTCTTCCCAACTATATATTTTGAATTGACAGATGTTTGATTATTTCAGTGTTTTCTTTTTAATAGTTCAAAATTTTGATTCTTTTATTTCATATTTGCTTTCTGGGAAAAAAAAATCCCTTAGTCTTACATGAAGGGTCTATTTGGCCCCAGTCATACCAGTATTGTGAGATTATCTCTCTCTGCTCTGTCAGTTATTGTATAACATTCAGAATCCCACTTGACCTTTTTCTTAACCTTTACTAAATGATATTTTGATGACTCTTATGTTTTCCTCTTGACCTCAGGTTTTCTCTGACCCTCCTTGTTCTCTACCTCTGTCTTTGTGACTTTTTCTGTCTCATGTTAAAAACTAGGTTCTTTTTCTAATTCTTATGACATTATATTTGGTATTGTTATTATGTTGATTTCAACTGACAGGTTATCTGATGACTTTTAACTGTTTGCCAGGGGCCTGCTGCCAGCAGAAAGCCCTTATGATTATGATCTGTACTTTGTGGTTTTTTTGGGTACCACAGGGTGGCTGTACATGGAGTACATTGCATGTGCTAGAGCATTTTGTAAGTGCAAGTTGTCTTGGTTATTGTAGCATCTCTTGTTTGATCCAGGTCAACTCTACAGTCCTACCTAAAACGTCATCTGAGTGAAAACAAGCACTCTGGAAGGAGCCCTGATAATCCATTCAGTAGAGGTGAGCTCTATTCAAAAGGCAGGGGGTAGGGGGTGCAGCTAGGTGGCTCAGTGGATTGAGAGCCAAGCCCAGAGATGGGAGGTCCTGGTTTCAAATTTGGCCTCAGACACTTCCTAGCTGTGTGACCCTGGGCAAGTCACTTGACCCCCATTGCCTAGCTCTTACCGTTCTTCTACCTTAGAACCAATACACACAGTATTGATTCTAAGACAAAAGGTAAGGGTTTAAAAAAAAAAAAACAAAGGCAAGCAGGGGCTTCACAAGTTATTGCAGGTTCCTCCCAATGCTGATCCTATCCCTTCATATTGTACTAGATCCACAGTGGTGAATCTATGGCACAAGTGCCAGAGTGGGTATTCAGAGCTCTCTCTGTGGGCATATGTGCTGTCACCCCAGACAAAATTCACCAGAGTTCATTATTAGAAAGCCTGAGGGATGGTGGGCTGCTGCTCCCCTTCCTCTCTCCACACACCTGAGGACATTTCTCATATTATCTATCCCTCTAAAAGGTGCATCATTGTACTAGATGGTCTCCTCAGGAGCTATGCTAGTCAGTCATTTCCTAGGCACACATGCGGATAAGATACCTTGTGATGAAGTTCTCTGAGCCTTTGACTGCAGCCCCATGGTCTGTCAGGGAATCTGAGCTGGCCACCTTTCTAGCCTGGCAGGATTTTCCAGAATCTCTGAGCCTCCCAGGCTCACTTCCATACCAGAGGAAGGAGACACCAGAGGACACAGTGTGTGATGGGGGTGGTTTGTAGGGAGATGGAAATAGACCCAGAGAAATACTATCTGGGATATTCAATAAGATGTTTTCTTGAAGTAGCATGACATCATATCTAGAAAGCTGTCTTCCAAATCAGGAAGACCAGGTTTCAAATCCTGCCAGAGATATGCAATATATAGCCCTGAGCCATTCACTTAGCCTTCTTGAACCTCAGTTACTCCATCTGTAAAATAAGGATACTTGGTGGCTACTAAGGTCCCTTTGAGCTATAAATCTGTTCCTTTGTTATCAGAGCCTTGAACCAAACCATGAACCAGACATTAAATGATTATACCCAACAAGGATTATTTTCAGACCACTTAAGGAGGGAGTTTGAGTCAGAATGGAACCTGTGTGTTTTAAAAATGATTCAAGGGATAAAAGAAAATTAACAGTCTTTAAAACAATTCAGGATTTCACTTAGTTTGAGTCCTTTGTTGAATAAAGAGCCACAGATGTACTGATGGCATTGGTAGTCAGCCAGGAAATATTTATTCAACATCTCCCATGTGCCAGATACTATGCTAAACCCTATGGATTCAAAGAAAAGTAAAGAGTCCCTGTTTTAAAGAAGTTCACAGTCTAATGGGAGTGACCACCTGAAAACAACTATGAGCTTGGGAAATTCATTCTTGAACTAGAAGTGTATTCTAGCACTCCACCCTGAACTTTAAAACAGTCTTGTCAATGCCCTGGCTCTTCTAACAACTCTCTGCCCTTCACTTCATCTTCTGGTTTGCTTCTCCCTTTGGCAGTAACAAAGGAATTTGAGTCTTGTGACCCTGGACCTAGCACCAGAGCTGACTCCCAGGGTTCTAGCACTGTCCACATACTATCATTGTTGCTGAGACTCCGCCAGTGCTGTTGTCACCTCTCTTTATTAAAATCGGTAAGGAAAAACCTCAACATATGTGATGCCCTGGTAAATTAATCTGAGAAGATCCTAGGTCCATTTTAGTTATGATGCTGTTTGTCAGGTCAAGGGTAAATCTTTTATTGAGACGTTTACTGGGAATGTTTTGGTTTCACAGACATGGGTGACTTAGTGGTATACTTACTTTTCCATCTGTTGCCCCTGTTCAAAACTGGCTTTAGTGGGCAATGCTGGAAGCAATGATTGGTCTTTTGGATTTAGATGTGTCAAATAAGTCATATCAACCACTTAACTAAAGGAACATTTATATGCTTGTATCCAGTTTATTTGGTGGACCTTTCATTAGAGTTAAGCCATTAGTGGGTCTGTAGAACTGAATGGAGCTACCTTTTACTCGAGGACTATGCTTAAGTTTAAATAATTCAAATAGAGTTTGTTAATTGGGAAATATGGACACGTCACATATCTTGTAACCTTACAAGCTATTATCATTTGTCAGGCATTTAATATGGTTGAAATATTATCTGGCTAATGTTTCTGTGAGGATTTTCTAATGGCACATTGTAAAGGATTTTGTTAAGTATTGAGTACATCCCTCAGCCTGGATCAGCAGTTTGGCCAGTTTCCTAAATTGGCATAAACTGTTAGGTCATTTTTGCTGATGCTGAATTTGTTTCATTATTTCTAGACTCTTGACCAGACTGAGCTGAAGAGTGAAGGCCTTTTCCTTTCACTGGAGGAGCAGCTCAATGCTTTGACCTTGTCAGAACTCCATAACCCAGATTCATCTGCCACTGTCTATCTTAATGGTACACAATTCAAGATGGAGCTCTTTGAAGACACAAGAGAGAGTACCAAGGTATTATGGTTGGGGAGTCATCACCACTAGTGTAGAAGGTGTAGAAGTCTAGCTCTTCCTTGTTGCTTTTGGATTTTAGTTGGTGGGCTTCTCTTTCCTCCAGTCTTTAATTCCTTTCAGACTAAACCCTATGATATAGAGAGCCTAGCTGTCCTGACCACAATAAATTTGAGAAGATCCAAGTGACCCCAGCTGATTATTCATGGTCTGAGGAATTTTAAAGGGCCAACACAGGGTGGTGGTGGGTTTTTTTTTTTTCCTGTGAGGTGAAAGAGGGAGTCGCATATTCTTTTACATTAGGGGCAGTGCCTGGGCCAGGAAACAAAGCTGCAAATAAATTCTTTTAGAAAGAGCTTTATCAGAAAAACCACAAAAGGAGTTGATTCCATGAAATGTGGGATATACCTGAGTGCCAGTTGTTTTTTGCTCACTGAGAAGCTTCTAGCTGTAAGTATTGTTTCTTACATGGCCTGCTACCCTCATTAATCACTCCATTCTAGTTCCATTAAAGCTTATTAAGGCTGACAGTTCCTTCCAGAGGGTGGCAGAGATAGGATGTAACTGGCTTCCAGCCACTCTCTTTTTTAGCTGGATTATAATTGTGTGCCCTTCTCCTCCACACTTCTAAGCATGTGTCCTCTTTTCAGCATTCTATCTAAAGTATGCTGTCCTTACCCCAAAGCTCCTTCCTTATCACTACTGTGCTCCTAGTTTCAAGCTTTTTGTGTTTTTCCTTATAACTGGAAGGAGAATGACTGCCCATAAAGTATAAGAGAATGGTTTTGTCTCCATAGGAAGAACTGAACTACTGTATGGTTAAAATTTTAAATGTCCTTATCTGGTTTTCTGTCATTATGCCTCAGCAGCTGAGAAAAACATGGGAGGGATAAGACTGTGAATTAAAAAGCCTTCCTGTTCCAGCCATTTCAGGAGTTAGACTTAGGGTAAAAAAAGGGCTGGCTGGTGTGGGCAAAAGAATCAGGAGTCAGATGACCTGGGCTATTGTCTAGCCTCTGTCTTTTATTAGCAAGTCAAGGGTTTAGCACAATGCCTCACACATACAGTTCACTTAACAAATGATTGTTGATTGATTTAATCACTGAGCCTCTTTGCCTACCTTTAAAATGAGAATAGTATCTCTTTGAGGAAATTTCTCCTCACTTGAGGACTTCATCACATGAAAGCTGGATGTTTAGGGAATTATTGTTTCTTCAGAATTAGTCTAGGTGGCCTCAGTAGTCCCCTATATTTTGAGATTTTGTGATCTAGCCTGTGTGGCTCACAGGATTGTTACTAGATAAAAATGAAATAATATGTTGAACCTTCCTAAGAGGAGAAACAGTTGAAGGGAATTGGGAAGAGGGGGGAATTAGGATATCCCTGCTTTCACATACTTGAGGACCACTGGCATGTCTTCCACCCCCCACCCCTCCTTCCCCCATCCCTGAGACTTCCTTCTACAAGACTAAATAATCCCAGACTCTTCAATCAGTCCTTATATTCCATTAAGTTTAGGATCTTCACTATTCTGGTTTTGCCCTTCTATGGCTACTCTCCATCTTATCAACGTCCTTTCTAAACTGTGGTGCCCCAAACTAGCTATAATACCCCAGATGTGGTCCAACCAGAGTAGACTCTATCAGAACTCTGACCTCCTTATTCTGGAAGAAGCTCCCCTTAGTGCAGCCCAAGGTTCCATTAGCTTGTTTTGCTACCATCTCAAACTTGTCGTGCCAAATTGACCTAAAAGGTTTTCTGGTCTGGTAGATCAAGGAAATACTGAAGATGGACTTAACCTATATTTTAGAAAAATATCTGATTAAGTATCTTGTGCTTCTCTTATGATAAAGATGGAGAGAATAGAGGTAGGTTATAGTACAATTTTACTCTGTCCCCAAACAGTAGGGAACTTACTAGTATGTAACTGATTAAATGACTAGACTCAGTAAATGCTAATGACTTCGTGTCACCTTGAAGGGAAATCGCTAGTGGAATTCTTCAAGGAACTTTCCTTGGCCCCTTCCTATCTAATATTTTTATGAGTGATTTGAGTAAAGGCATAAATGACATTCTTATCACATTTTTTGACAACACAGAGTCAGAGGAAAAACTAACTCACTGGTGACAATTGGGACCTAAAAAGGTCTTGACAGGCTAGAATACTGGGCTAAGCTTTAATTTACTATTGATGGGACTGTGAATTGATCTAATTATTCTGGAAAGCATTTGAGAATTCTACCCCAAAAGGCAATAAATTGTCTATACTCTGTCAGCAATAGACTTCTGGGCAATACACCCCCCCCCCAAAAGATCAAAGGAACAAAATATCTTTTTGGACAAAAATATTTATATTCACACTCTGTTGTCACAAAGAACTGGAAATCCATCAGTGAGTGCCCATCATTTGGGGAATGGCTACACAAATGATGGTATATGACAGTAATGGGATATTATTGCTCAGTTAAGAAATAACAAAAGGGAAATGTGGGAAGACTTCTTTTTTTTTTTTTTACAGAGCACAGTAAGCCAATCCAAGAGAATAATTCACTGTTATATAGTAATATTGTTCAAATGTTGCTAATGGAAATGGGGGGCCAGTAAAGGAGCTTTGAAGTTTACCAAAAGCAATCAAGCCCACTACCCTCTTTTATTCAACTTTGAGCCAAGCTCATTGTCTTCTTCAGTGTCTGTACTAAATATATATACTGTTGGACAAACTCTAGAGGATTCCCATTCAAATACACGTTGGATTCTCAGCAATAGACATTCTTTATCTACTTACTCTTAGCTATGTGGATGACAGATTAAACTCTTTTGGATAATTACAGATAATTCCAGAGAGTTTTGTAGTGTTATCAGAATAGTGTGATCCACAAACTGAAGCATCTACAGGACTCTGACCATCTACAAGGAATCCTTCTTTGACCTGGAGTCAACTCTAGACCTTCCCAGTCCCAGAGGCAGATACCTTTACCATCTCCCTATTTTATACCTTGAATGATATTTATTATTGGAGGGTCATTGAACAGGGTATTTCTGTTTGCTTTTAAGGAATATTGAACTAGTTTAATGTCTTGATAAGGGAAACCTTGTAGTAAAAGAGATAAGTAGATGTTTTACTACCTCAAGTGTAGTTCTCTAAAACTATAAATTATAGATGACTTTACTAGCTTGCATTCATGGGGGGAGTTTCCATGATAGGAATTCCCTGCACTCATAAAAATCACAGATTAGAGCAACAAAAAATCCAAACCCTAAAATAGCTTTGGAATTTACTTGGAAAGGTTATATAGGTGTAGGTGTAGGATGTAGGTATAGGAAGAGGTGTAGATGAGATAAGGCATGTAAAGCATCTGCAAACTTTAAAGTACTTCATAAATGTCAAGTGATTTTTAAGAGGAAAGACATTGAATTGAGCTCTAACTCTGTGTATACTCTTCTTGTCTGTGTTCTGCATGGCCTCAAGTCCCCATGGAGAATGTGTTTCTACTTAAGTGTCACCTCCAAATCCTTACACATATGAGACAGGGAAAAGACCACCAGCTCGAAAGCCAAAGAACATGGGTTCAAATCTCACCTCTGACACCTGCTGCTTGTGTGACCTTGAGCAATCCAGCAATAAGCACTGAAGGACTTAGTAGGTGCCAGAAACTCTGGGCAAGTCACTTGACCTTCCTGAGCCTCAGTTTCCTCACCTGTAAAATGATGGGAGTGGAGTAGGTAGCCTGAGGTTGCTTCCAGCTTTAGATCCAAGGGTTTGTTTTATGCCCATCTCTGAAGAGGTGGCCCTTTTTGTCAAGGCCAGCCCCTTTACTTGGGACCTCAATCATTTCCACTGAGAGCTCTCTCCATCAATTAACTATCCCTCTATTCTTTCTCTTCATTGTTTCCCTTGCTGGCGGGCTCTTCCTTCCCTACTGCCCAGAAACATGGCCAATTAGCATCCTTAAAAAACCTTTCCTTGGCCCTGACTTCTTCTCATGTTCTAAATCTTTCACCAACCACCAAGCTCTTAGAGTTGTCTGTCATTGTTTGCACTTCCTCACCTCCTCCTCCTCATTTTGTGACCCCTTTTATGGTCATGCCTTCAACCCCACCCCTCATGGAAACTACTCTCTCCATGGTTAGCAACAGTCTCTTCACTGCTAAATCCATGATCCTCTTTTCAGTTCTCAACTTCCTTGACTACCACTCTGTAGTTTCTGACAACACTGGCCACCTTCTAACTTCTAGCATATTTTCTCCTTCTGTGGCTTCTGGGATACTGCTTAGGTGGTAAAGTGGATAGAGCACTGGGCTTGGGAATCAGAAAGACCTGAGTTCAAGTCTTGCCTCAAACATTTACTAGCTGTGTGATCTTGGGCAAGGTCACATGTCTATCTGCCTCAGTCTCCTCTGTAAAATGGGAATAATAATAGCATTTATTTCACAGAGTTGTTGTCAGGATCAGATGAGATAATAATTAAAGTATTTTGCAAATCTTAAAGCACTATCTAAAAGGGGCAGCTGGGTAGCTCAGTGGATTGAGAGTCAGGCCTAGAGACAGGAAGTCCCAAGTTCAAATCCAGCCTCAGACACTTCCCAGCTGTGTGACCCTGGGCAAGTCACTTGACCCCCATTGCCCATCCTTACCACTCTTTCACCTAGGAGCCAATACACAGAAGTTAAAGGTTTAAAAAAAAAAAACAAACAACTAAGTGTTAGTTCCATTTATTTATTTGTTTCAGCATTCCTCCTTAGTCTCCTTTGCTAGATCATCCATGCCCAAAAGATAAGCACTGGTGTATACTTTGGGACTCTGTCCTAGGCTCTCATCTCTTTCACTCTACACACTCTTGCTTGGTTAATCTCTTGCTCCTATGGGTTCAATTCTCAATTAGTTATTTCCATTCAGAGGCCTCCCAAATATACATACATGTATGCATGCAACATACATAGGTATCCAGACCATCTCTCTCCTGAATTCCAGTATAATGTCCCTAATTACCTTTTGGATATCATCACCACCTGACTATCCCAATGGCATTTCAAACAACCCATACAAAGTGGGTTAACCTCAATTTCTCCATCTATAAAATGAAGGTAATATCTGTAGCATTTACCTTAGGGTGTTGTAAGAATCCAGTGCAATAATATATATAAAGTACTCTTGAAATCCTAAAACTATATATAAATCTGTTGTTAATAATATTGTTGTTATTACTTAAAGGATGAACCTAGTCTCCTTTATCTTAAGATTACATAGGTAATAACATCCGCATATATTCCTTATTGTTGCTCCCAAATGAACAGTTGGCTTTATGAGTTTTCAGTAAATGCCTGCTGACTTGACTGGTTTCTTTGTTGTTTAAATTCTAGTTGGTCTGTCTGTTCTTTAGCCAATGTCCTGGAACTGAAACTAACTAAGGGCATCTGACCCTATCATGGGCACTGGATGGGTTGGAAAAGCATTTGGAGTAGAGCAGAAAGTACAAGTTTGGGAGGTTGTTTTTATGTTAAATTAGTCATTTAACAAATATGTGTCAACCAAGATTTTCTTCTGGAGCAGGCACTTTGGGAACGACTAGCCTAAAGGAAAAAGGCATCATTAAAACATTAAAAGAAAAATACTTGACAGTGGTTAAATTAGAAGGTGAACTAATCAAATAGGAATTTAAAGTCATTTCTATTTAGGGCACAATGAAGGTTTTAATTTGAGTGCAAATTAAAGGAGTTATTTGAGTGTTTCTCCCCATATAGTTTCATCCATTCACTATTTAGTAGATTAGCCTAATGACACGGGTTTTATTTTTTTTAATAGGAGGTGGTATTGAGTATATATATGTCTATTTTATAAAAAAGCCATGATTATAGGGGAAAAAACAAAAATTAATAAATACATGTATCTGTATATGTGTTAAGTATTTGTGCATTCAACTATGCTAGATAATATTGTATACAAAACACAACCTCAGTTCTATGGAGTCTTACTTATTACATTGTTAAGGGGGGAACTATAATGTACTCAGTTAATATATGAATGGAATTTTAACAGGCTTACAAATTAATCTCTCTTATCCAGATATCATCTCTGTTAGCAGAGCTGGAGCTGATCCAGAAAAATTCAGAGTTTCAGAAAAGGTAAATGTGATACCTTGCCTTCCTACGGCCGAGTTATGATTAAACTGGAGAGCTAGGTGGTGCTTTTAATTCATTTTCTGTGACGGTCAAAAAGCTTTTCCCAAGGACCTTCCTTGAGTTACATCAAAACAGAAAGTACGAGGTTTAAAGCAGATGTGAATTATCATATATCTATGATTATGAATTAAAATTTGCTGGTGGCTCAGACTGAAGGAGAAATCTCTGTGGGAGCCCTATAGTGATAAGTTAAGTGTGGCAGAAACTTTCTCAAAGTAAAAAAGCAGTCTGAGGTTAGTGACTGCCTAAGAAATGGCCTGATTTTCTCTGTTGTTGTGTCCCTTCTCTGAAAAAAAAAAAAGAACAGATTTATTCTCTAGGGGGATACCAAGGATATATAATAACAACAACAACAAAATAAATAAATGAATGAATAAATAAATATATATATATATTACTACATGCTTTTATTTTGACACTATTCCACATAAGCAACTCCTTCTTTCCTTACCCTTTTCACCATAAAGTCATAACTAGGATAAACCTATGAGAGCAGAATTAGAAACTGTCCCCAAGGGGGCAGCTGGGTAGCTCAGTGGATTGAGAGCCAGGCTTAGAGACGACAGGTCCTAGGTTCAAATCTGGCCACAGATACTTCCTAGTTGTGTGACCCTGGGCAAGTCACTTAGCCCCCGTTGCCTTGCCCTTACCACTCTTCTACCTTGAAGCCAATACCAAATATTGATTCTAAGACAGAAGGTAAGGGTTTTAGAAAGAAAGAAGGAAACAAACAAACTGTCTGGAGGCTCACTTGTTGGGTATGGTACAGTGAGGGTTTCTGTCTTCTATGGTTTGAACTAGATGATTTCTGAGATCCTTTTCAACTGTCAGATATTGTGATTCTTTGAAACTTCAGCAGCAGGTCCCAAGAATGTGCCTCTTAGATCAAACAAACCTGGGGTTCAAGGGCAAAACCAAAACCATTCCTATCATCTAAGAGTTTTCATTCTATTAGAGAGCTACAACAAATACACACTTAGATAGAACTACAGTAATTTGAGGAAGTCAAGAGCATTAATAGCTTGGAAGAAAGAGATCAAGGGAGCCCTCCGGGAGGATGGGCTTTAGGTTACTTCAGTGGACATGGAAGAGGGAATGCTGAGCTAGGTACAGGGAACAACTAGTATTCTGGTTAGCTAAAATATACAATTGTGTATGTCTGTTGGGATGTAAAATAACTTGGAAAAAGTAATTTGAAGGCACAATTTAGAGGATCTTGAATGCCAGACTAAAGGGTTTCATTTTTATCCAAGAAGCATTAGGGAGCCAATGACAGCTTTTAAGCAAGGGGATAACACAGTCAAATCTGTGACTTAACAGGATTATTTTGGCAACTACATTGATACTTTGGAAGGGAAAGAGCCTGGGAATTAGAAGACAAAGAGGTGAGAAAGTATGAACCATTATAGGAACCATATGGATGCAAAGAAAGGGATGCTGGTGAAAGCTTAGGCACAGTTTATAATTGATTGAATGTTTGGAGAGAGAAGCTAAAAAGTTCTGCATGACTCCAAGCTTATAAGCCGGGGGTACCCTGTGTTGGGGGACAGCAGCAGCCCCCCAAGAATAGGGAAGGGTGGAAGAGAGCAGGAACAGCTAGTAAATAGTAGCATGTGTAGGACTCAAGAAGACTTAGATTCATGACCTGCCTCTACCATATACGATCTTGGTCACCTGGAGCAACTTAGCCTCTATAGCTTGTTTCCTTATCAACAAAATGGTAATAATAGCCCTAATGAAAAAATAGCATGGCAGAGGGCATGGAGTCAGAAAAAGCTGGATCTGAATCTAGTTTCTGACATATAATATCTGAATGACTTTGAGCAAATTACTTTTAAGTGACCTATATGGTTCTCTAAAAATGAAATTATAGATGAGAAGTGCGAGTTTGCATTGTGGAAATTTTCATGATGGGAATTCCTTACACTCATGAAAATCACAGATTAGAAAAACAGTCGAAAATTAAAACCCTAAAAAAAAACTGTGCTGCCTCTCTGTAGGGCTATCATGAGGCTCAGATAAGATCATGTATGTAAAGCATTTTACAAGCTTTAAAGCTCTTCATAAATGTCAAGTGATTTTTAGGGGGAAAGGCATTGAATTTGGTTTTATGCATATGTAAATGTGTGTGTGTGTGTGTATGTGTATATATATATATATATTTGAAATGCTAATGTGACAAAAGTTAGTGATGGCATTCAGGAGAGAGATTGCCTGGATACCTATGTATGCTGCATGCATACATGTATGTATATTTGGGAGGCCTCTGAATGGAAATAACTAATTGAGAATTGAACCCATATGAGCAAAAGAGATTAACCAAGCAAGAGTGTGTAGAGTGAAAGAGATGAGAGCCTAGGACAGAGTCCCAAAGTATACACCAGTGCTTATCTTTTGGGCATGGATTATCTAGCAAAGGAGACTAAGGAATGCTAAAATGAATGAATGAATGAATGAATGAATAGATAGATAGATAAATAGATAAATAAATAAATGGAACTAACACTTAGATAGTGTTTTAAGATTTGCAAAGTGCTTTAATTATTATCTCATCTGATCCTGACAACAACCCTGTGAAATAAATGCTATTATTATTCCCATTTTACAGAGGAGACTGAGGCAGATAAACATGTGACCTTGCCCAAGATCACACAGCTAATAAATGTTTGAGGCAAGACTTGAACTCAGGTCTTTCTGATTCCCAAGCCCCAGTGCTCTATCCACTTTGCCACCTAAGGGACTTGAGGCCATGCAGAACACAGACAAGAAGAGTATACACTGAGTTAGAGTTTGTTGTATTTGTTGCCTTTATTTTCTTTTAGTGTCATCGTGTCTCAGTGGACCTGCATGTTGAAAATTGTGGCTATGCATCTGCAGCGCCATGGGCTGACTTATGCTGTCATCGATGGTTCCGTTAATCCCAAACAGAGGATGGACTTGGTAGAGGCCTTCAACAACAGTGGTAGGGGGCCCCAGGTATGAAGTGGGTCAGGAAAACTGCTAACTGAACCCTCTTGAAGATCGAGGGTCTGTAACCTCTCTCTCCAGGGCACAAATTGAATAGTTTGATACTAACTTATCTACAAAGATGTAAGCTAACAAGTGACAGTACGAAATTATCATGACTTTCAGCCTTGCCAAAAGGAATTAGTTCTTGTACAGATGACATATGGCTTCATAGACCCCATTTGTTTTTCATGGTCCTTTGATGTTAAGAGTTCTAAGAACTAATTTATTGCTAACAATAAGATTGCCAGCCTCTGATGTCAACACAAGGTCAGTTACCATTAAACAGAGTCCATAATTGTATTTGAAACTGCTGACTCTTTTTTGGCAAATCCATATAGGTTGAGAATTGGACGCAAGCCTGCTCCCTCTACTAGATCATGAATTTTTGGACAGTAGCAAAAACCCCAAGTTCTGAGCATAGGATTATTTCCTCCTAGGTATCACTGACATTTTTGTTTTTTGTAAGGACTTTGCTCTTCCTAGGGTTCTCCATCCTTATGAACCATTAAGAGCAGACACATTTGGTATATTGGGATAGGCTGGACATAGCACAGTGCTTGTCACAGACCCTTGCTTTATTTTTGATGTCTGCCTGACTAGAACAAGTAGAGGAAGTTTTTAAAAAGAGGAAGTGATACAAAGAGGATCTTGGGATCCCCATGGAATCATGCAATAATTAGCTGGTGAGAAGAGGAAACGGGATGATGGCCATGGCCTCTGGGAATTAGTGGCATGTGCTTCCTTTCGAAGGTGATGCTGATCTCTCTCTTGGCTGGAGGTGTTGGACTGAACCTGACTGGAGGGAACCACCTTTTTCTTCTGGACATGCACTGGTACCCTCTGATTTCTTTCCTTGTTCAGGAAATGGCCCAAGTGGAAGGGAGGGAGCTGCTTCCTCCATTGAGCTCTCTCTTTATTCTCTACAAGTGCCCATGCTGTGAGCATGTATGTGTGTTTGCTCATGCGTTGTTATAAGAGAACTAAATGGTAGTATCTTTGTGGGGAGGACTCCCAAAATGCCTCTGCAAGATTTCAGATGAAGGTTTCAGATGATGACTTAAAGACTTCCACTTTATTGCTAAAGCTCACATCTGTTGCCATGGTAACTAAAGCAGGGCCATTCCTGGCAGCTGAAAGCAAACACCTGTCAGTTTTCAGCTGCAACACAAGTGTGCCAATTGCCAATTTCCAAATATGTTTTCTGGGATCCAAGAATATTTCAAGTTGGGAGGACAAACAAAAATGTTGCTCAGAAAAACTATGAAGAACTTTTCAACTACATGTAAAAGGAGCTGAAGTGTACTTAACACACCAACTCTACATTACTGGTTGTGTTGGGCTTGGCAGGGTAAAGACCAGTAACACAGTCATACTCTGCATATAAATATGAATGAATTAGTAGAGTGCTGTGAGAACTTTAATTATCATTTGTTTTCTTGCCTCTTGCTCTAGTCAGGGATTTCCATAATGAGCAATGCTTTTAGGGACTTTTGCCATGCTTCAGTCCTCACCAACTTGGAACTGGCACATTTAGAGCCACCATTCTGCACTGAGCTCTGGAAAATTAGGTTCAGGCATTAACTATGCTTAGTTGCCACAGGTCTTTGTGAGGGAAGAGCGAATAAGGAATGTGGCAAAGAATCCCTGCATTTCCTGAAACTGAAAGTGATTTCCAGAGATTTTAAACAGAGATACTGAAATGTCTGGGATTGAAATATTCCTGAGCAGCAAGACAGGTTAAAAGCTCTTTGGAGATAGTCCTAATCTTACCCTTGCCTCCATAGTTAACAGTTTTCAAGTAATACCAGAGCAAGGAATTATTAAGGGAGAGTGAGTCACGACCTCTATCCCAAAATGTGGAAGATAGAAGGTTGCACAGTCTGACTGTGAGATACTGAAGAACAAGTTTTTATATCATTTAAACAGTTACAGTTCAAGTTGTTGAAATCTCTACTTTTTCCTCTCATCCTTGGCAGGAATCCTGCACTTGAGGACCAAGCTTGTGACCGAATTTACCGAGTTGGACAGAAAAAAGATGTGGTTATACACAGGTGAGAAATGATCTTTCAGGGTCCAGACTTCTTCTGAGACATTACTTTGACTGGTTATTCTACCTTCTCAGATAGGGTATGAACTCTTCTATTTTCTGTTTGTTGGTTTGAAATTATTTATGTGTTCAACAAGTATTTGGCTGCCACTAAAAAAGCTGCCATAAATATTTTTGTGCATATAAAACTTTTTCCTCTTCTTTTGATCTCCTTGGTGAATAGGGTAGTTTTTGTATTGTTGTATTAGAGGGTATGCACAATTTATTGACTTTTGGGGCATAGTTCCAAATTGCTTTCCAGAATGGCTGGACCAATTCACAGCTCTAATAGTAATGAATCAATGGGTCTTTTTTCCTAAAGTCCCTCTAGAATTTGTCATTTTCTTTTTTTTGTCAACTTTGCCAACCTTACAGCTGTGAAGTAGAATCTCAGAGTTGCTTTATCTTATATTTCTCTAAGTATTAGTCATTTGAAGCACTTTAAGCTACAGATAGCTTGGGTTTCTTACTCCCCAAAACTCTCTGTTTTTGTTCTTTGGTCATTTATCAACTGGGGAATGGCCCTAATTTGTTATAAATTAGAATTTGGAAATCATACCTGTATTAAAGAAATTTATTATAAAGAATTTTTTTAACCACTTAATGGTTTCCCTCTAATTTTAACTTCATTGGGTTTTTTGTGCAAAACCTTTTAAATTTTATGTAATTGAAATTGTTCATGTTATCTTCTGTGACCCTTGCTTTCCTTTGGTCATGTGCTCTTTCCCTATCAATAGCTCTGAAAGGCAATTTCTTCCTTGTTTCTTTCATTTGTTTATGATATTACCTTTTATATCAAGATCATGTATCTATTTGGAGTGTATGTGGAGTGAGGTTAGTCTAAACCTAATTTTAGTCTAAATAATAGTCTATACCTAAACCTAATTTCTGTCAGGCAACAACCCAGTTTTCCCATCAGTTTTTGACAGGCAGTGAATGCTTAACATAGTAGCTGGTGTCTTTGGGTTTATCAAATATTAGGCTACTAGGTTTCTTTGCATATTCTTTGTATGTTGTTTACCTAATCTGTTCCACTTTCCAGTATCTATATTTTTAATCACTTTCAAATGGTTTTCTTGATTATTGTCATTTAGTATATCTTGAGACCAGGTAATATCTTTAATGGCCACTTTTTTTATTATTTTCCTTGAGATTCTTGACCTTTTTGCTTTTCTAAATCAATTTTTTTTCTAGTTTTAAAAAGTAAATCTTTGCTAATTTGATTGGCATGGCACTGAATAATTAGTTTAGGTGATATTATCAACTTTTTTACATTACTTTGGCTTATCCAGGAGTAATTAATATATTTCTATTTACTTAGTTCTTTATTTCCTTAAACAATGTTTTATAAATATATTAATTTAGTTCCCCTATATATTTTGGTAGGTAGACTCCCTAGTATCTTATATAGTTCATAATTATTTTAAATGGAATTTCTCTATCTCTTTAGAAAGGTTAGATTTGGTTCTTATTACACCAACATGCTAATGTTTCAGATAAACGTGTTTTATATTTTGCTACTTTGTTGAGGACTCTAATTTATTCCCATTACATGTAATACTAGCTCTTCATTTTAGGTATATATAATCTTTATTAGGTGAAGGAAGGATCTATTTGTTTCTGTTTTAAAGTGCTTTTAGTGTCAATGAATTATACTTTATCAAGAACCTTTTTCTTCATCTTTTGATGAAATCTTAATTGTTCTTGTTAATATGGTCACTTATTAAACCAAACTTGAAATAAATCCAATCTGGTCATAATGTATAAGCTTTGTGACATTGTTTTAACCTTTTTTGCTAATATTTTACTTCAAATGTTTGTTTCAGGGTTCACTGAGGATATTGGTCTATAGTGGATTTTTTCCCCTCTTTTTTGACTATTCTTAGTTTAGTTATCAAGACAATATTTATATCTTAGAATTTGATAGGATTCCTTATTTTCCTATTTTTTGTGAAGTGTTTTGTATAGTATTGGAATTAATTATTCTTTGAATGTTTGGTAGAATTGGCTAGTAAATACAACTGATCTTGGTTTGTTTTTTTTCCCTTTGGGAGTTTGATTTCTTTGAGACTGAGTTATTTAAATTCTTTATTTCCTATTCTGTTCATCTAAGTTTGCTACATTTTTGTAAATATTCATCCATTTCATTTAAGTTGTTGGTTTTATTGGCATATAGTTAGGCAAAATAGTTTCTAATATCTTTTATTTCTTTGATGTGAATTCTCCTTTTTCATTTTTTGATACTGGTAATTCGGTTATTCTTTCTTTTTAAATTAAATTGGCTAATGGTTTATTTTATTATTTTTTGAAGACCTAGTTAACTAGTTTCTGGTTCCTTTATCAGTTCAGTGGCTTTTTTCCTCTTGTTTTATAAATTACGGATTGTCAAGGTCACAAAGGTGCCACTACTGAGATTCAGATTCTTTAGTCTACAAATATACATTGCTCTTTCCCTACATTAGTCACACTATCCAAATTTCTTATTCTAGCGTTTAAAACACTTCACAGCCTGGTGTCAAACCATCTTTCCAGTCTTCTCTCACTCTTTAAACCTTTTCATGGTCTCTGTCCCAGGCAAATTAAATTACTAATTCCTTATATTATTTCATAAACATATTGATTGCTTTGACAATCCCCTCTACTGTAAGGACTATTGATAGGCCTGTTGATATTTTAGAGTAGAGAAGTTGTGGATCATTGAGTTAATTGACATGGTAAACCCTCTCTCAATGTAGATTGTCATTATTTTGTACTTGAACCTTGAGAGTTTTATGGAAGCATTTACAGGTTATATGACTTGCCTAGGGTCACACAACCATATATCAAAAGAAGGATGTGAGTCTTCTTGACTCAGCAGCAGGTTGATTATAATCACTAAACCATTCAGCTTCTTCTGAAATCTTATCCATCCTAAAAGACAGCTTCAGTTTATTTACTGTAAGAAGTCTTTCCTGATTCCAATTCTGTTTGGTATAAGCAAAAACCACTCTGCCTCAGGAGGAAATGGGTTCCTAGGAATTCCCTTCAGGTCTTCAAAGTAGAAGCTGCATGCCCTTGTTAAGGGCATTCCTGTGCATATACAGATTGAACTCAAACTCTGAGTTTCCTTCCCTCCAGTTGTTGAATTCACTTATATTACACTGCAGTTGTTAAGGCATGCCATCCTTGATGCTCGTAATCAATAAAGATATGGAAATGAGTTTAGGGGGACTTTAGAGTCTGTATTTCTTGCCACAAAAGGAAGAAGGCAACTGTCTGGATTACTGAGCCAGTGGAAAGTACTTCGGTACTTACCATGAATTGCAAAAGCATGTTCTCAGCTTTGACTGATTCTGGTAGAGGATGTCACCAGGCCTTCTGCTAGATACAGTGTGTCTGGCAGCATGCTTTGTGGCATTCTAACCTGTTGAAATGGAGCAAGGTATGTGGAGGCTAGACTTTCTACACCTTACATGTGTGCCTTTTGTTAACTCATTCCTCCTTTATTTTCTTGGTCTCAAAAGAAATCAGTTTTTTTTCTTCAAAAAAACATCATACTTTTCGAGAATGACTAGAATTTATTCAAGAGTTTGTCAGTTCTCTAGGCACTGAAGAAATAAAAACCTCTAAGAGATTCCCACGAAAAGAGTAGTGCCCATGTTTCAAGTTATGTCAGCTTTTTTTGGTTCTTTTTTTTTGTTTGTTTCCCCATGCAGCCTGAGAAAAATGATATTATGCTTTGGTTTTTTAGGTTTGTTTGTGAGGACACAGTAGAAGAGAAGATCTCACACCTTCAGACCAGGAAGAAGGATTTGGCCACACAGGTTCTGTCTGGATCTGGGGAATCCTTCACCAAACTCACTCTCGCTGACCTCAGAATCCTCTTCGGTGTCTAGGACAGACTTGAACAACCTGACTAGAGAATTTTCAGATGCTTCTCATCTCAACTTGTTTGGGCATCTGCACCCTGAGTTCATCAATTCTCTATATGGAGTGGATGGCATTTTACATCATGATTCCTTTGAAGTTGTGCTGGATCATTATACTGGACAGATTGTTCTGGTTCTGCTTACTTCACTTTCCATCAGTTCTTCTTCTCCCCCCCCCCCCCCCACCTCCCCCCAGGTTTTTCTGAAACCTTCCCCTTCATCATTTTTTATGTTCCATGAGTCCTCATAAGGGGTCATAGCGTGATAAGTCAGACACATTAGTTCTGTTTCTGCTGCTTCACACTCAGCCAATCACCTTTTCATCTTCTCACTCTTATAGCCTCAAAAAGGGGCCATGCTTTTGGAGCTCTCACAGAAAAACTGAGAATTGAGCATTTGTTTGTAAATTGGTATGAACTCCCCGGGGAAGAAAATAAAAAAAGACCAGAGAAACCCAGAGGGGTATTCTCTGCTTTGGCAGAAAAAAGCAGCTGTATATGGCTTCTAACAGCCTTCACAGACATGTGTATTATGTTATGTAGAGCACATTAGCAAAAATCGTTAAGAAATTGGACAGCAATAATGGAAGCAAGCTGGTGTCCTCCAGCTCAGCCCAAGAACATGACCCACAAGTGCCATTGGTCTCAGCAGACTCCACTCCAGTTTCACATCTTCCTGCCAGGGGAGTTTGTCCCACAGACCCTCTTTCTTGCCTGGCTGGGAAAAGGCAGGAGAATGTCTCCTAGACAGCTTCCCTTTTGTATCATCTTGTCAGTACCTCAGTATTTCAAGCTTTCTATTGGTATTTAAATGATAAACTCTATGAAATTTGGGGAGTTGTTTGGAGTCTTTTTTTAGAAGTTTTTTTTTTTCTGATGACAATTTGTATCTGTAGAAAACAAGAGAATTGTCCCCCTCAATCAAGGAGGGAAGAGAATCCAGACATAACATGAATTGAGGCACTTCTTTGAGCATAGTTACCCCAGTGGTACCTCAGAGGGAAAAACATGAACTCCATTTTGAGGAATAAAGGAAATATCAATGGTACCATATAAGAAGGCTAAATGATAAGATCCTCAATACACACAATTGAAAAAAATGAGCACCAAATTGAAAAACTTTGGATTTGTTTCTTTTTAATTTAGTTTTTTTCCGTTCCAAATTCTCTTCCCTTCAACCGCTTTCCCACCTTTTGAAAAAAGCAAGACATAGTATACCCATTATACATAATCATATCATGCAAAACATTTCCACATTATAAATGTTCAGAGGGGAGAGAGGAGAAGCAAGAAAAATAAAGGGAAAAAATGGTTCAGTTTGTACATCAGTTCTCTCTCTGGAAGTGGATATCATTGCACATCATGATTTCTTTGGATGACATGATTTCTGTGCTAGATGATTATGTTGGTCAGAGTTGCTAAGTCTTTAACAGCTGATTATCTTTACGGTATTGCTGTTACTGTGTAGCTCGCTCTTCTGATTCTGCTCACTTTGCATTAGTTCATATAAGTCTTCCCAGGTTTTGGAGGAGCTAGGTGGCTCAGTGAATAGAGAGCCAGATCTAGAGATGGGAAGTACTGGGTTCAAATCTGGCCTCAGACACTTCCTAGCTATGATCCTGGACAAATCACATAACCCTAATTGTCTAGTCCTCACTGCTTTTCTGTCCTAGAACTTATACTTGTATTGATTCCAAGCCAGAAGGTAATGTTTAAAAAATTTTTTAAAAGCTTCCCTTATATTTCTTACAGCACAACCCTTACATTCATAAGCTATAACTTACTCAGCCATTCCTCAACTAATGAGCATCTCCTCAGTTTTCAATTCTTTGCCACCATGAAGAGTGTCTATAAATATTTTTGTACATATAATCCTTTTTCTACCATCTCTTAGCAATACAGATCTAGTAGTTGTATTGCTGGTCAAAGGGTATGCACAGTTTTATATTTCTTTGAGCAGAACTCCATATTGTTCTCCAGAATAACTGAACTGGTTTACAACTCACCCAAAAATACATTAGCGTACCTATTTTTACATATTCCCTTCAGCATTTGTTATTTTCCTTTCCTGTCATCTTAACCAATCTGATGGGTGTGAGGTGGTGCCTCAGAGTTGCGGTAAAGAGATTGTTTGCCCCTTCTCTGCTGGAGAGTTGCTTATACAAGAGCATCGTACAAACCAGCACGAGCTATTGGCTCTCCCACGTTATAAAAGGGTGGCATTTTTCTTAAAGAGACTCCTTGAGAAGAGCTTACGTAACGTAAGAGGATCATTCTGAACATCAGGGGAAAGAAAGGTAACTTTAAGTGTCATCTCTTTCCTTTGGACTCTTTCCCATTCGACTGCTGGGGCTGTTGATAGTTGCTTTGCAGCATTTGGCTAGTCATGCTTCTTTGTTCCTGTTGGAGCTCTTTGGAGTCATGGCTCCGAGCTGCCCCCAGACTGCCCAGAGATACTTGTCTAGTTGTGTTAGATGCCAGTGATAAGTACAGCTTCTCTTTCTGGTCATCTAACAAAAGTTAACATTGCCAGAAAATTGATAAAGATGAGCTTACAAAAAGCGGAGTATATTAAAATAGGGCTTAAGGTGCTCTTACCACAAAAATGCAAGACTGAGGGTTATTGTGCAGATTTTTGTAGATATCATTTAAACTAAAAACTGATCATGTCCATGGAAAGGGGTCAATTACTATATATGTGATTACAAAGACAGTGCCATAGGTAGTAGCCTGTCTGTTCCATTGGCTTCTTCCTGTCCTCATACATTATTTGCAATGCAGATAGAGAAGGCTTTTCTTTGTTTCTGAATAAGGCAAGAATTTGTATCTCCCACTTTTTCCTCTGTTAATAAGCATCTTTAATCCAAGTATTCTTTCCTTCACTATTAAAACACACAATCCCTTGGCAGGAGGGAGCAGAGCAGGTAGCAGGCAGGGTTTAAGGACTCTGGCATTTGTCTTTCATTCAGCAATGCGACTCTTAAGGTTCTGAAGAGGGTGAATTTTTGTTGGTAGTTTAGCTGTAGCAGCAATTATATATCTGGCCATTAAATGTTTTTAGATGCAGGGTATCCCCAGTTTTAGTGCAATTCTGAGCTTTAATAACCTCAGAAGTATAAACTACAAACTTACAAAAAATTATTTGAAAGTTTATTTAAATTTCTCTTACATTTTTGTTTTAACAAACAGGATATCCTGTCATATCCTGCATAGGAGACAGTTTCTAGTTGATGTTTTCGGTCCAGTGGATTGAGATCTTCTTGCTTGGCCATCTCAGTTATCTAATCTCCATTTGACATTTCTTTTGTCATGTCAAAACTGTCATATACATGAAAACCTTATTTTCTGAATGTATGAAAGCTTGGATTACAAATGCCAAACTTTCAGCAACTGTCAGAAGATTTTTACAAACGTTGACATCAATTAAGAGTGGCAGCAGAAGATGGTGGTGATAATGAATTTGAATAAGAAACATGAATATTTCAAAAGTTAAATTTGTCAAGTAGTAGCATCTATAGTTAAGCTGTTAAAGCTTAAAACTGTACCAAGGTTTTAAGGATGCCCTGTATATGTATGTCAGTACTGTCAATTTAACCTTGATCTCTTTGAAACTATTTGCTGCCACTTCCTCAGAAAGTTTCCTAAATCACTAAGTCTTGGCTTTTCAAATGACTCGTTTTGCTGTACCTGCTACAAAGGATAGATGAAATCCTGAAGATTGTTTTTAAAATTCATTTTCTCTCACAAGTTTATCCATTTTCCTGTTTGTACTTGATTTTTTTTCAAGAAGTATCTTGTTCAGTAATTCAGGTTTAGAAATATATATATATATATATATTTTTTTTTTTTGCTGTAGCAGGATGTTTTAATAATAGGGTCATCCAATTACCAGTGCACCCTGGTCTGAAGTACATGATATGTTTCCCTCCTTCAGTTTTTTAAGTTCTGAACTTGATTCATGAATAGCCTAGGGAGTTAGGTGGCAGAATGATGTAACACAACCAGACTTCTTCACTAGAAGCTATTCTCTTGATGTTGAGGTAATCGGAATAGTCTTGGCTAGTGCAGTCATGTAAATTATCTCTTGGAAAACAGCTCAGGAAAAGGAGAATTCAAGTAAAAGGCTGGATTTTTTTTTAATGTAACGTTTTATTAAATGAGGTACGCCTCAAAAAGTCTAGTTTGTATGAGTTCAAAAGGCATCTAAGATAAAATGTTCAAGAGAGGTTTAATGCTAAAGTATAGTCTTTCAACCTCAAAGGAGAAAATTGTACCACAAGGACATCAAATGTTTATCTAACTGTATACTCAAATTATTACTCCTATTAACCAACATGAGATCTTACAAGTCTAATATAATGTATATCTCTAGCTCTAGTAGCCTGAAATGCCCAGCTATGGAAACGGAAAGCTCTATTTAGATTAGAAAATATCCTTTGTTTCATTATTATTATGTAGTAGCAGAGTCCCTTTATGGGTAAAAATGCTACTGATCCACCATCAGTAAGAAACATAACTTGACTTTTGGCCAGTGGCAGTAATAACATTTTCCGCCTTCATGCTATGCCTTTCCCTTGTTATCAGTGACACAACCTGAGACACTCTGGGACAGCGCTACAAAGACCACCCCAGTCCTCTGCCTCATGTGGATGCTGAGCAATCCCGCCACCTCAGGAACATAGATACACAGGTCTAGATGGTAAGAAAAGGCACATTTATTTTAGTGGTTTCTTCAGAATTAATCAGCAGCTCTTCCACAAGGCCTGAGGTCTTCCTGGAACTGGGCCTTTTTAGAGTGCCACCGTCCTGACCAGACTCCTCTGGGGAATCTCCCCCAAGCATTCAGAATTCTCCTCTGTCCCTCCACAGCATGACCAGTGACGACGGCCTGGGTGACCTTTGTGTCCGTGTCCACAACCTTGATACCCACCTGCCCAGCACAAACAAGAGAGGAGAATTAGATTAAATTCTAAAAATTCCCCTGGCAATGAGGCTTACCAATGGTAACCACTTGGCACATATTTTCTGTCTCCTTCTGCATTCATGTTCTTCCCTGATGGAAGGAGATCCTTAAAGCAGAGATTTTCATTTTATCTCTATTTCTAGGGCTTAGCATTGTGCCTTGCACATCACTAAAGTGATGCTTTAGGAAAGCTTACTGTTAACTTATGAGCAAAAGTTAGGTATGGTGGAGTGGGGGAGACGGAGCCAGCTTTAGCCACAGCATAATATTAAATTGATTAACTACTGTTAACAACAATCACTGGCTGAAGCACTTAAAGCTTTTTACAGGGCTTTATAAACATTTTCATCTGACTTCACAACAACAGGTTATTATCAGTCAATAACCATTAGCCAGAACTTTTATCATTAAATAAATGAAAGGTGAATGGTTTGTTTTAGGGAGATTAAATTTAGAGTGGGAAGAAAGCTCAGGGACTTTTTAGTCTATTTTCCTCATTTTGCAGAAGAATAAACAGGCCCAGGGAGAGTAACTTGTCCAAGATCAATGTAAATATCAGGGAGGACTTGAACTCAGGTCCTCTGACTACATTGTACCAAGCTAAAGCCTAGTTAAAAGAGAAAAACAAGACAAGGATGTGTTGGAGAAAGGGTATAGAAAAATGCATGAGTGCAAGGTCAGGGTGGACATCCTGAAATATACCTCCTGGTCTACATTATTCCAAATAAATCTGAACAAATCAATGCATATATTTTTCCCAACCAAGTATAAAATCAGAACTGGCCTAACTGAAATTTATTTTTCCATGTTTTAAGAGGAATTAGCAGTTCAGTTTGACATGGCTCAGCTCGCTACACTCCACACCAAAATCAGGATTGGCTGCCTCAGTGTGTAACTGGAAAGTGCTCCACCTGCAGCCTAACTCTCAGACATCTTGAGAGAAGCCTTCAGACATGCACAAGGACTTCCTGCACTTCCAAGCCAGACCCAAGACTAAGTTAAATCGAGGGGCTTCAGGACAAGCGAAGGGGCAGAGAGGTCAGATGTTAGTGACGACTAAGGCCTTTAACGGCAGCAGGTCCCTCACCTGCCATGGTCCCTCCGCAGGCACATCTGGCATTCTTCTGGCCTCCGCTGGAACAGAATGAGCAGCAATGGAAGACTCCCTGGTGTTGGCGGAACCTTCTCCTCACAGTCATTGTGTATGGCGAGCCCTTGGCCAGGGGAAAAAAGCAGCAGAGGACGGCAGGTCCCAGTAAGTCAGTATTTTCAGTATTTAACAGCTGCAGGTATTGCAGAAGCAGCACAAGAACGATGCCTGACCTCCAGAAGCTTAAGATCAGGGAGGTAAATCTGTGCATGTGCTCAGGCTAAGGGAGGTGCAGGGCCTCACTTCATTTTTCACAACAGACCCTCCAGGCCTGTTAAAAGGCAACGTTCCAGGCAGCTGAACTCCAGAGACTCTGTGTGAGTCACAGTTATCTCCAGTGTCTCCAGGATTATGTCCTGACTAAGTAATAATTTATGATTAAATAATATAACTAAAATATTAATTCATAATAACGAATTCATTTGTAATACTACTAAATCTTTTGTGCTTATGTGGTTATTCTCATCTTCCCCCTTCCTGATTCTAAAGTCTCATTTCAATTCGATCTGGGATCTTGGCCTATTTCCTAGTGTGGAATCATGTCTACTTTCCTGGGCACTAGTGGTTCCAACAACCCACTTCAGCGTATCTACTTCTGTAAGGGTCAGGCATATCTTGTGAATTCCTAGAACGTCTAATACTATCTAATACTCTGAACACAATCCTAAATACATTTTGGTACTTGGCTTGGGAGCTCCTGGAATCCCATCTGGCCATTCTGTCTCACTTCTTCCATCCCTTTTTGCCTATCCAATTTCCAGCTTGATTCACAGGATATAATCATAGATGCACCCCCTCCCACTCAGAACAGGAGGGCAGATAAGCATGCAGGTGTCTGTGGGGTAGAAAGACAAATACAAATGTCTGAGGGCAGACTACCTGCACTATTGACTTCAACTTAACTCTCGTATGAGCTACTACCTCTAATCTCTGAAGTTATTTATCCCTATCGAATTGCAAGTATCTATAAGTCCTTTCTAACCCAAATTACTAAATGTCTAGAAAGAAATGCAAGATCCCAATCAGCTGCATAGGCTGCTTACTGCCACTTTCCGAGGCTCAGATCTAAAATTTCATGCTTAGATGTCATAGAAAAACTGGATAGCTCTCATTTCAACGTAGTCTATGATATAAGTCTAGGGACATCTCTGGTCTCAAACCCAATAGTAAGGAGCTATACAAATGCAAGTTGGACAAAGTGGAGTGGGCACGACCCTCCCTGAATTCTCCCACTAAGGAGGTCCCAGAAGGCACCAAGGTTGAGGAATGAGGACAAAGATTGTTTTCAACTCTGCATTTTTGTCTGTCAGTAGTTTGTTTTCCAACATTATGGGCTTCTTAATAAGTGTATTATCCTGACTGAGAAAGAATGAACTAAATGAAGAAGAGGAGAGGAATAGGGAGGGGACTTTGTGTATTCATTGTATACGTTGCCCTGTGCTCCAGAGCACATCCTTTATTCACGAGAGCAATCTGGTTACAAAGTCAACTTCAAGCTCCTCCAAAGCAAACAGCCAACAACAACAAATGAGGGATATTTATAATACCGAGATCGTGGAAAGGGCTATGATGGTGAAAGTGTTCAGGACAGCATAACTACTAGTGACCATCTCACTCACCTGGATATGTTGCCCTTTGACAAAGATGCATACAGTGTAGAGGCCAAGTTCCTCGGGGATAAAGGAAATAGTGTAAGTCCCATTGTTGTTATCCTGAATCATCGTCTTAAGAACACTGGATGGGGACAAGAGTTCAAGAAGGACTCATTCACACATTCCTACTATGGTTGTGCAACATCTGAGCATCAATTTTAGGAACCACTCACACTTGGGGGTCCCCCAAATGCCAAGGGAATTACTATTTAAGCCTTCCCTTTTGTTACTGGAGAGTTAGCACTTCTTCCAGTGAATTCCATGGCTGAGCCTCAGATTTAACTTTATAAAAATCCATCCAAAGCTTGAGACATGGTTCTCAGAGAGTGCCCCAGAAAAGTAAACTGTGTATGATCACAAAAACCACAAAATAACCAGTTTGCCTATAACTGATAAAGAATGACCTCTTGCTCTCACTCCTACCCCAACACAACATCCTTCTGAGAGGGAAAGATATGACCAATGGGAATCTTTGCTTTAAAATAAAAATTTCAAAGCACACTGAAGAGGGCAGCTTTGCCTAATACGTATTAAGTTTTAAAATTAATATTCAATTCCTCCAAAGTATGATATTTACAAGGATTTTATTCAAAGCGCAGGGAAAGAGTCCCAACTCACCCCTACCATGCCACCTCCTCTCCGAAAAGCCCCGTCACCACGCCCACAACAACCATATCAAAAATAGCCCGCGAAACCCACAACCAATAGGAAAAGGCACTGCAAATACTAGGAGTCTGAAGTTTTCAGTTTTAAGTATGTGTCACCTATGAAGTTTAGCTATTGGATACCAACCAGTCCTTATTTTTATGGATGACGTTCACTCGGATGTGCTCTCCACCTCTGCCCATGTGCTCCCCCAATATATCTCTGCAGAGCAGGGTTAAAGTGACTTTCTGCTTTTCACAAACTTTCTGGATGTCTGAAGAAGCAAGCAATAATAATTATTTCAAAAGATTAAAGGACAAAGTACTCATATTAGACTGCAGTTTACTCCATAGCATTTAAAGAAAAAATTACCTTTGCTTCATCTGAGATCCTTCCTAACTTTTCATTGAGTGACTGCATAGTACCCCCCAATGGGAAGCTATCTGTCATGAAACAGCTGTCCATGTACCTTGAAACATACCCCAAACCCATCCTCTAGAATGAGCCAGAAATAGAAGAATTTTCAGGCATTCCCCAGAAAAACTAGTCATGTGGCAACTCTATAGGAAACGTGAACCTAAGCCATACCCAAGAGTCAGCAAATGAACTTCAGGTTAACTATAAGCTTCCTGAACCAGCTCTAGTTCCAATCCAAATTCATGTGGCCCCAGGACCACCCTGAAGCCTGAAGGTAGTCTCAACAACCATCACATCATGCCAAGTGTGAAATAGACCCAACCAATAGATGGGGTTCATCATTCAAACTTAAGAGCTACAGAGGATCACCTAAAGGTGACTTAGCATAGCACTTGAATAGAAGAAGAAACTGAGGCCCAGAAAAGTCAAGTGACTTGCATGCCCCAAATTAATGTGCTTGAGGAAGAGCTACAGTATATTAGGATCAGAAGAATTAAAAGATGCTTCTTTCTTAGCTCAATGATATTTTCTCTTTCTACAATTGTTGCCCCTAAGATTCCTATTTCCAAGACTTTATTCAGCCTCTACCACTAGCCTTACAACTCCTTACCCTTAAATCATTACTATTCTCATTCAAAGTCCACCACAGAGTAGAGACATTTAGGCCATGGACCTACTATACCCTAAATCATATAAATGAGATGTGGACACCTGAACAGAAAGGACTCCTAGGAGCTACAGTCCTCAGAAGGAGTTGGATGTCCTGGGGAACCCAATCTTCAAGGAAACTCCAAAAGGCTGATTCCTTATCTAGACTCCACTGGAGCAGAAATCTCTTGTCCTGGCTCCCCTTCCTCCTGGGATTCTGGATCACTTTAGAAAACACCAGAAGGATCTGGCCTGAATTAGTTTTCCTCAGGGAATCTCTCATAGTTCACCCTAAACTCTACTGCTGGCCTGCTAACTTGTAGATGTGGATTGGCTATGGCTACCCTACAACTATATGGCTAACAGAGAAGGTTGGGCAATCCCAAATATTTCCAATGTCCTATGGGAGAGATTTTACTAAAAAAGGATGACTTAGGGACATGATTAAGTTGTGAAATAGAAATTGTTTTAAAACATGCTAAACTGGATTTTATTCCCAATTCTGCCCTTAACCAGTTGTGGTCTTGGAGAAACCAAGTCACCATTCTTGGGCTTCAACTTCCTCATCTGTAAGATGACAGAGGTGGGTTAGATGGTCTCTATGATTCCTTCTAGCTATAACAATCCAAAAGTCTAAGAGCTCAATCTGTTTTCAGAGGGACAGAATACAGGAAAAAGAATTTCAATATTCTAATGGAATTTTTACTATTTCCTTTTCCAAAATGACAGTGACATGCTGATCTAGCAGGGACACATAAGGAAGAATTCACAGGGCCCTTATTTTTCTGTCTCCCCTGCTTCTCTCTTTGGAGGCTGATCTCATTATACAAGGAAACCTGAAAATGTGGAAACATGCAAGTTTACATATGAAAACTATAGAGCATAGCATGACTTCTAAGACAGTGCTGTCACCTCCTAAGCCTCTTTTATCTGTCCACTTTAAAGAAATAAGGCATAGTCTTTGAGCTGCTGGGCATCTGCTACTTTCCTCAGGTGAAAAATATGTAAACCCCATGACCCTTTAAAGGTCTATTAAATATCTCATTTAACTATACATCACTGGTTCCCAAATTTTTTTGGCCTACCACCCCATTTCCAGAAAAAATATTACTTAGCGCTCCTGGAAATTATTTTTTTAAATTTTAATAGCAATTAATAGGAAAGATAAATGCACCTGTGACCATCACTGCCCCCCTGGATTGCTACAGCGCCCACTTTGGGAATCACTGATATACTTGAAGGATGTAAATGTTGCATTTCTCAAATGCTGTCCCTTCTGCCTTAATAAACTGACTAGAAGGGAAATACTCTCAAGGTGAGAGCTGGGCCATGAACCGTGGTAGGAAAAGTCCATTCCCAAAGCCTTCTAGAGATGAATAAGAAATGCTTTCCTACCTTCCCCTTGGAGAATGCACTTGGTGGGATCAACCCCTTTGGTGAGAATGGCCCCAAAAACTTCATAGCCACCGTACTGGCCTGCCTTCTCTTGGGGAGAGAAGCAGATGCCATCATCCAATCCAGGGCCAATGCTATAGTCAGTTTTCTTGAGCTTCTTCAGCCTGTTCACCACCACTTTCTTGGTGACAAGGATCTCCAGGTCAGTGCCATTATTCAGCAAGTGTTCTGTGAACTCGACTCCTGTCCGAAGGTCTGCCAGCAACTGCTCTACCTGAAGCTTCTGGAGGTGTAGAGAGTTCTCCTTCTGGATCCGGACATCTTCCAGTTGCTTTAGCAACTGGTCCCGGTGTTCTCTGATCGCCATGATGTAGCCATCACAAAATTCTCGGACATCAGAAGACAGGGCATCCATGCGGCTCCGGAGAGCACTGCCCACGCCCTCGATCTGGACCAGAGCTCTCTCCAAGGTCCCCATATGTGGCTGGGTACTCTTGAGGAGATCCCGAATGGAATTCCCATGCTTGTAGATCACATTGCTGACCAAGTCGTAGGTATGCTCCCGATGATCACCTAGCACACAGTCCCTGCACACTGGCTGGTCACACTGCTCACAGAACAGGTTCAGCTCCTCAGGAGGATGGATGGAACACACAATTGCCTTCCCAATCTGGTTGTATCCTTTCAAGTCTTTCAAGGGCATGATAGAGTGAAAAGCAGTTTTTTTTTGCCGCCTAGGAAAAACAGACAGGGACAAGATTAGATGGAGATTATGATAGTAAAATAAGTGGTGGCTATGAAATTTAGGGAGTTATCGGTTCTAAGCTCATTCCTGCCATTTCTTTGGGTCAAGTTACTCAATGCTTCTGATTCTGTGAAAAAATTAAATCATTGCACTGACTGGCTCGTGATCAGGAATAAACATGTTGGGGGGACAAGTAAAAAAGAACCCAAGGCAGTTTACCAAATGAATGAATATTCAAAGTGCCATGGAGTTTCAGAAATGAAAGGGACCTTAGAAGCTATCTAATCAATACCTAATTAGGATCCCCTTCTATAATGTAGCTGACAAGTAGTCATTCAGCTTTTGTTTGAAAATCTTCTATAGGAACAGCTAGGTAGCACAGTGGATAGCGCATCAGATCTGAAGTCAGGACCTATGTTCAAATCTGGCCCTCAGACATCTACTAGCTGTGTGACTCTAGGCAAGTCACTCATCCCTGATTGCCTAATCCTTGCCACTCTTCTGTCTTAGAATTGATAAATCTTCTTTAAAGAGAACCCATTGCCTTCCAAGATGGCTTCTTGAATACAGCTGAGTAGGAAAATTTTCCTTCCATCAAACTTAAATGTGTCTTTTTGCCACTATTATGTATCAAAAGCCACTAGGACTCTAGTAACAAGCAGGAGGCTCTATATAACACAGCCTACAAACAAGTTCTTGATTAAGGGCATGGTTATCATATTATGCTAAAATCTGGGCAATTTCAGTTCTAGATTCAACCCTAAAATCTCAGAGCATCTAACAAAAGTTATGTTAAGCCATGGGGGCAGTAAATTCCCAAAGGTCCCAGTGAATGAAAAGGGGATTATATCTTTCTACCTATGGCTGAACAATCTGAATGAAACAAGACACTGCAAAATGGTCTGTCTTTTGGCAAATAGGAGAGGAGCTCTCAAATGAAACTCTACACTAGGAGATGGAAAATTTGCCCAATGATTCAGCAATGACCCCTCAAGGGAACTGAATTATGAAGTAAGTTCGTGCTGAATAAATCCAAGCTCAAGAAAAAGGCTTTGGAAGGGCACTTTCTCCATCCAGCAGCTACTCCCCCAAATCAGCTGATGCAAATTTTCTCCATTCCACAGTCATTTCTAATGTCTGGATGCTCCTAATTCAGAGAGTTCTACTACTTGCAAACACTCATAATACACATCAAAAAATACTAGAAAAGCACCTAATAGTCAATAGCACCTTTGACACAAGCTGCCTTCTTTTAGGTTCCCCATTAATTACTTTTAGTTTCAGAAATCAGTGACTAATCCGAAATAAATAAAACTATAAAGTTTGTCCAGCAATTCGGAATCCATATAAGTAACAAAACTAGCCTGATTCTGTACTAGATGGGGAATTTGTAGGAAGGGTTCCTCAGGAGAACCTGTTAGCTATCTGACTAACCAAGGCTGTAACAATCATCTCACAATTCCCTGTTAAAAGAAACACTACTATTCCTCCAAAGGCCCCACTAGGAAAAAAAAAAATCATGGACAAGAAACTTGAGTTGTTGTGGACACATATGTGTGTGTTGGGGGGGGAGAGGGACGGGGAGTAACTTCAGAGGCACTAAAATATCTAGGAGTTGGTTTGCTCACCATACTAAGACATCCAAAAGCAAGTCAGGAAACACTGTCAGCACACACTGACCTACCTCACTGAACCACAGCAGGTCACCCCAAGAGTCAATCTATCCCTTCCAATGCCTGATACAACCTCTGAAAGTGGTTTTCTGTTAACATAAATGCTGAAGAACCATTCAGGTTGTACTCTGAGCTTTTGTCATGTTAAAAGCAGTATAATGGGTGTCAGGAGACCCAGACTTCTGGTCCCAGGCCTACTACTTTACTACCTACCAGTGCAATTCATTTTCCCTTTGTTAATGTTTTGTCAGTCTACAAAATGACAAATTTGTACTCAACATTTCATTGTTGAGAATTTTCCTTTTTGCCTGGCACAATGTCTTCTATGTAATTAGCATTTAATGTTCACTGAATTGAATTAGGGCCCTTCCTAGTTCAGTCCAATCCAAAAGAGATGGGTGTCTATTTCAAACCTATTATAAAGTTTTCTTCTCCAAAGTTTTTTGGTTTTTTTTTTAAACCTTACCTTCCATTTTAGAATCAATACTATATATTGGTTAGAAGGCAGAAGAGTGGTAAAGGGCTAGACAACTGGGTTTAAGTGACTTGTCCATGGTCACATGGCTAGGAGTGTCTGAGGCCATATTTGAAACCAGAACCTCCTGTTTCTAGGCCTGGCTCTCTATTCATTAAGCCACCTAGCTGCATCTATAGGGTGCTTCTATGTTAGGCTGCTCTGCACCCTCTACTTAGCTCCAGGACAACTAGGGTGACCCCTTCTTTACCTATGGGCCTGGCTGCAGAACTGGCAGAGATTCACCCTGCAGGTGAGACATCGACTATCCACTTCCCTGTCACTGCACAGATCACACACCAGGCACGGCCTGTCCTCTTGCAGATTTTGCAGCAGCACCTTATTTATTGCCAGATGGTCTATGGTTAAGGCCTTCACTCCTCCAGGAGGCAGATCAACCTCTGTATCACAGACTGGGCAGAGGATGCTAAGCTGGGGCTCCAGGGGCTGGTGCTGTTTATCCCAGGGCCAAGGCCTCTCCGGGGTCTTTTCTGAGTCTGGTGTTCGCAACATCAGTACAGAGAAGGGCTCCAGCTCTTCTAGGCAGGCCGTGCAAAACGTGTGCAAGCAAGGTAAGATCCTGGGGACTTTGAAGAGTTCCATGCACATTGGACATCGAGACTTGCCTAGGCCTCCAAGGGAGGCCTGGCTAGGGATCTTGGCCTCAGCTCCCTGGGGCCCTTGCTCCTGCTCTTTTATTGACATTTCCCCGAGGTTTTTCCAAGACATGTCTACAATGAAGCAGCAGAGGGGTTAGGATCGCTCCAAAAGGGAAAAAGACAGAGATCATTGGTATAGTCCTTCCAAGACAGACAAGAAGACAGAAAAAAAAAACAGAAGGGGGAAAGGGGAGGAAGCTCCCCAAAACCTGGCCATGACGTCTCCGGCAAGCAATTTACTAACCTGCGGACCAACCAGTGTCTTCTCTCCCTGGCTGATACCCACCTGACCCGGGGCTGCCGCCTTCTCCCATCCCATTCCTTTCTGTGCTTAAGTCCTACCTACAAGTCCATAGGCAGCCCTAAACCCTGCTCCGAAACTCATTAACTTCCCCAGAACCCCACCCCCAAACATCCGCTACCCCCACAACACTCAAGGACCCAGCCCCCACGTGGTCCTCCAGGGCGCACGCGCCACTTTCCCCCTGAAGCACGTGCCACCCTCCAACTCCCCTTTCTCTCCCCCCCACATTCCCGGTTCACGTGCCAAACTCCATCGCGCGCCCCGCCCCCTTCCTCCCCCGCTGCCTCTAAAGGTTTCCCCAACTACGTAGCCGGGGTGGGGCCCGGCCGCTTGTACCCCAGAGCTGTTTGTTCATGACCTCTTTCTCCCTCTTCCTCTCCGAGCTACTCCTGAACCTTAAGGCCAACTCCGGCCTCCTCCACTTCGTTTTCCGGTGAATCCAATCACTATCCTAGGCAGCCCCTGCTGCACGAACCCGCCACGCTTCTATCCAGAATGACACTGAATCTTACCAATTACCATTGGATTGAATCAGTTATAGCCAATCACGTAACGGAGAGGGCGGTACTAAAATGGAGGGCGTAGGTGAGTGGGCTGCCGGAGGAAGGAGTTACAGCGGGATAGGATGGTACCGGTTATAGGTCAGACCGGAGTCACCTTTTTAAGGAAAACTTGCTCCTGTATCTGTGAGGGAACTGGAAAAGTCTCTGGACACCTTTAAAAATAAACAACAAAAAACTAACCTCGAGGAAGAGGAGTTACAGAAATAGGAAGTGCAGCCTCTTGATCATTGTATTGGGTGTTGATGATGTCAGTTAAATTCTGTCGACCCAAAGGATTCTGGGACATGTAGTTTCTTTGCTAGAGTCTTCCCTTTCCCCAGAAGAGTACATAAGGTGCATATCTAAAACCTAAGTGTTTCCCCCCATGAAGTTGATGCTCTTCTTTTTCGTTCCCACATTCTTTCTGATGATACGACCCCCTGCCCGAGGCTAGAAAAGCCAGAGGACCCCTCACCCCAGAAATCTCTTTTTCTTGATTCTGCAGATTTTAGGGGCTCTTCCCCCCCCCTCCCCCAGCCTCTGACCTTCCCTCTCCCCTTGGTCTTCCGTTCCACAACTCTCCTGTTTGATAGAGGGGGGCAACCTGGCACTCAGTAGAGATCTCTGCGCATTGCTTTGCCCCTAAATTTGGTGACCTTGAGCAAGTTCATGGCTTCCAGTTCTTTATTTTTAAAATTAGGGGGTTGGGCGATGTGTGCCCCTAAGGTACCTTCCAGCTCCGGCGTTCTGTGATTTCATAATTCCGTGCCACCATCACTGTGCATTACATCTTTAGTTTTGTGACTTAACAGGTATTCACTGAAGACCTGCTACGCTCCTCAGAGCTGGACCATGTGTAGAGAGTGGAAAAAAGAAAAGAAATAGAAGACAAGAGTTCCTTTTTCCACTGCCTTCATTAGGTACTTGAGGAGATGAAATTAGCACACCTGATGCTTAAGGAGTACTGCCGATCTGCAAGACGTTATTAATGAGCGCAAAAAGATGAATACTCAACCTACTTTAGCCCTACCTTTGACTTGGGCATCAGTACTTTTCTCACCTTCCTGCTAGACTACTCTTTTTTTTTTTAAACCCTTATTTTCTGTCTTAGAATCAATATTATATATTGGTTCCTAGTAAGAAGAGTGGCAGGGGCTAGGCAATAGGGGTTAAGTGACTTGTCCAGGGTCACACAGCTAGGAAGTGTCTGAAGCCACATTCGAATCCAGAACCTTCCATGTCCAGGCCTGGCTCTCAATCCACTAAGCCACCAGCTGCTCCCTTATTCTACTCTTAATACCTGCTAACTCTGATGGTCAGCCTCATTTCAACTTCTGGTCCCTTTATCCTTTTCCCAATTTCTATAGTCCATCTACTCCCTTATTGGCTACTTTCTTTTCTGTCTAGTTTGGGCAGGTAACTGGCCCAATGAAGAGAGTACCAGGCCTAGAGTCAGGAAAATTTATCTTCCTAAATTCAAATCTGACCTCAAGACACTTACTGACTGGATGACCCTGGCCTGTTTGCTTCAATTTCCACATTTGTAAAATGAACTGGAAAAGGAAATGGTAAACCACTTCGGTATCTTTGCCAAAAAACCTCGAATGGGATCATTAAGGGTCAGACAAACCTGAAAATCTAGTTTGGGCTCTAGAGTCCGTCATTCTAGAATGCCCTCAAGTCCCTTCTGACTTTTTAATGGATTTGCTGAAAAAAAGTTATAAAACCATGCTGACTGGCTTTATAACAATTTCATGATATCATACTTCAACCAGGTCCTCACTGCTACTTGCCAATTCTCATTTCTTATTGTTTTCTACTAGAATATAAATTCCTTGAGGGCAATCTTTTTCAATTTTTGTCCTAACATCCTTAGCACTTTGCACATATTATGTATTTAAAGATATTACTTTAATCCAGTGGTTCCCAAACTTTTTTGGCCTACCGCCCCCTTTCCAGAAAAAATATTACTTAGCCCCCTGGAAATTAATTTTTAAAAATTTTAATAGCAATTAATAGGAAAGATAAATGCAACTGTGGCCATCACTGCTTCCCTGGATCACTGCAGCACCCACCAGGGGGTGGTGGTGCCCACTTTGGGAATCACTGCTTTAATCCTTACAAATGTTCTCTTCAGCTGCAAAACCTTAAGTTCCTAGTTACCCTTCCACATCCTATAATATAATCCTACTCCTTCCTTTTTTTTTTTTTTTTTTAATTTTAAACCCTTAACTTCTGTGTATTGACTTATAGGTGGAAGATTGGTAAGGGTAGGCAATGGGGATCAAGTGACTTGCCCAGGGTCACACAGCTGGGAAGTGTCTGAGGCCGGATTTGAACCTAGGACCTCCTGTCTCTAGGCCTGGCTCTCAATCCACTGAGCTACCCAGCTGCCCCTCCTTCCTTTTATTAAATAAAAATCTGCAAATTCATAGGTTTTGTGAGTTACATATTGTTACTTCATCTACCAATGAAATCATCATCTGATTAGTCTTTTTTTAATATAATTTTTTTCATTTAGAATATTTTTCCATGGTTACATGATTCATGATTTTCCCCACTCTTCTTCCCTCCCCCTCTTAGAGTTGACAAGTGATTCCACTGGGTTATACACGTACCATTATTCAAAAACTATTTCCATATTATTCATATTTGCAATAGAGTCATCTTTTAACATCAAAACCCCAATCATATCCCCATCAAACTACATGATCAATTATATATTTTTCTAATGCATTTCTATTTCCACAATTCTTTCTTTTGATGTGGATAGCTTTCTTTCTCCTAAGTTCCTCTGCATTGTCCTGGGTCATTGCATTGCTGCTAGTAGAAAAGTCTATTACGTTCTATTTTACCACAGTGTATCAGTCTCTGTGTACAATGTTCTCCTGGTTCTGCTCCTTTCACTCTGCATCAATTCCTGGAGGTCATTCCAGTTCACATGGAATTCCTCCAGTTCATTATTCCTTTGAGCACAGTAGTATTCTATCACCAATAGATACCACAATTTGTTCAGCCATTCCCCAATGGATGGACACTTCCTTATTTACCAATTTTTTTTTTTTTTTGCCACTGCAAAGAGCATGCCTGTAAATATTTTTGTACAAGTACTTTTCCTTATTATCTCTTTGGGGTACAAACCCAGCAATGGTATGGCTGGATCAAAAGGCAGGCATTCTTAAAGTCCTTTGGGCATAATTCCAAATTGCCCTCCAGAATGGTTGGATCAATTCATAACTCCACCAGCAGTATATTAATGTCCTAATTTTGCCACATCCCCTCTCAACATTTATCACTTTCCTTTGCTGCCATATTGCACACAGTCTGCTAGGTATGATGTGGTATGTCAGAGTTGCTTTGATTTGCATTTATAAGAGATTTAGGACACTTTTTCATGGCCTTATTGGTAGTTTTGATTTCTTCATGTGAGAACTGCCTATTCATGTCCTTTGACCATTTGTCGATTGGGGAATGGGTTGGTTTTTTGTAGATTTGACTTCATTCCTTATATATCTGGGAAATTAAAACTTTGTCAGAGAGTTTTGTTATAAGAATGTTTTCCAAGTTTGTTGTTTTCCTTCTAATTTTGATTGCCTTGATTTTGTTTGTACAAAACCCTTTTAATTTGATATCAGTCATTCATTTTAAATTTTATAATGTTTTCTAACTTTTTCTTGGTCTTGAATTCCTTCCTTTACCACAGATCTGACAGGTATACTATTTTATGTTCACCTAATTTATTTGCAATTTCACTTTTTATATTTAAGTCATGTACCCATTTTGAATTTATCTTGGTAGATAGAGTGCAAGATGTTGATCTAAACCCAATTTTTCCTATACTGTTTTCTAATTTTCTCAGCAGTTTTTATCAAATAGTGAATTCTTGTCCCCAAAACTGGGATCTTTGGGTTTCTCAAACACTAGCTTACTGAGGTCATTTACTCCTAGCCTATTCCATTGATCCACCCTTCTGTCTCTTAGCCAGGACAATATAGTTTAAGATCTGGTACTGCTAGGCCCTCATCCTTCATATTTTTTTTTCATTATTTCCCTTGATAGTCTTGATCTTTTGTTCTTCCAGATGAACTTTGTTATAATTTTTTCTGATTCTATAGAAAAAAGTTTTTTGGTAGCTTGATAGGTATGCTACTGAGTAAGAAGATTAATTTGGGTAAGATTGTCATCTTTATTTTGTTAGAGTAAGCGTTAAAATTAATGTTTTGGCTAAATAAACGAAAATTATAAGTCTTTTATTTACAAAAGAAGTGGAAAGAGTGAAAACAGAGGAATACAAAAGGGCAGAGAAGACATTAGCCTATCTAACTAAATATTGTTCCAGTGCTTGGCTCAGCCAGAACTTGTTAACCTTCAACGAGAATTCTTTGAGCCAACCTTCTTCTTGAAGCCAACTTCTTTCTTGGAGTCAACTCTCTTTTTGGACTCCACTCCCTAACCTCAGAAATTCAGGGCCTTTTTTAGTGGCTTCTTGTCTCCTCTCCTCTTCACAGGGGCCAGTCACAGCTTCCAAGTAGTCTAGCACTGCCCAGGGGACAGTGTTTGTGGGAACCAGTTTGTACCTTCTGGAGGAGTGAAAACACATTGAAAGGGTTCACAGTTTCTAAGGATGTGAACTCTTAAAAGAATTCATAAGTTTCTGACTGAGTTAGAAAAAAGATGGAGTTTTCCAAGTATCTTGCTGGCTTTACACCTACCACTAAGTAGGGTGTGAATTCACTAAGTGGTTTGCTAGCTCCTCCACCTCATTCAAGCTTGTACTTAAGTTAGTGTTAACTAAAGTATTAGCTCCAACTAGGCAAAGAGAATAAGGGATTCCCTTTCACAAGTGTGAACTCAAAGAGAAGAAAGAATTCCCTTTTACATTAACTCATCCTATCCATGAGCAATTAAATGTTTTTCCAATTATTTAGAGCTAGTTTTAATTATGTGAAAAGTGTTTTGTAGTTGTGTTTATATAATTTTTGTGTTTATCTTGGTAGGTAGATTCCTAAATAAATAAATTATATTGCCTAGAGTGATATTAAATGGAGTTTCTCTTTCTAACTCCTGCTGCTGAATTTTGTTGGAAATATACAGAAATGCTGATGATTTTTATGGGTTTATCTTGTACCCTGCAACTTTGCTAAGTTGTTAATTATTTCCACTAGCCTTTTAGTTGTTTTTCTAGGATTCTTTAAGTATATCATCATATAATCTGCAAAGAGTGGTAGTTTACTTTCCTTATTGCCTCTTAAACCCTTCAATTTCTTCTCTAATTGCTACCACTAGCATTTTTAGTACAATATTAAATAATAGAGGTGATAATGGGCATCCTTGCTTATTGGGAAGGCTTCTAACTTATTCTCATTGCAGATGATACTTGCTGATGGTTTTAAATATATACTGTTAATTATTTTGAGGAACAGCCCTTCTATTCCTGTACTTTCTAGTGTTTTCACTAGGAATGGGTGTTGTATTTTGTCAAAGGCTTTTTCTGCATCTATTGAGATAATCATGTGATTTCTGTTGGTTTGATTATTGATATGGTCAATTATGTGGACGGTTTTCCTACTATTAAACCATCCTTTCATTCCTGGTATGAATCCTACCTGATCATAATGAATAATCCTCATGATAAGTTGCTCTAGTCTTTTTGCTAGTATTTTGTTTAAGATTTTTTTGCATCTGTGTTCATTAAGGAGGTTGGTCTGTAGTTTTCTTTCTCTGTTTTTGGTCTGCCTGGCTTTGGAATCAGTACCATATTTGTGTCATTAAAAGAATTTGGTAAGACTCCTTCTTTGCATATTTTGTTAATAGTTTGTATAGCATTTGGATTAGTTGCTCTTTAAATGTTTGATAGAATTCACTTGTGCATCCATCTGGCCCTAGGGATTTTTTCTTAGGAGGTTCCTTGATAGCTTGTTCAATTTCTTTTTCTGAGATGGAATTATTTAAGTATTCTATTTCCTCTTTTGTTAATCTAGGTCATTTATATTTTTGTAAATATTCACTAGATTGTCATATTTGTTGCCATATAACTGGGTAAAATAGTTCTTAATAATTACCTTAATTTCGTCTTCATTATAGGTGAGATCACTCTTTTCATCTTTGATACTATTAATTTGCTTCTCTTCTTTTTATTAGATTAACCAGTACTTTATCTATTTTATTTGTTTTTTCAAAGTACCAGCTCCTAGTCTTATTTATTAGTTCAATAGTTCTTTTACTTTTGATTTTATTAATTTCTCCTTTAATTTTTAGGAGAATTTTAAAATTAGAATTTTAATTCTAATTTAGTTTTTATCTGGGGATTTTTTATTTGTTCTTTTTCTAATTTTTTAAGTGGCAAGCCCAATTCATTAATCTCCTCCTCAATTTTGTTGCTGTAGGCACTCAGAGATATACATTTTCCTCTGAGTACTACTTTGGCTGTATCCCATAGGTTTTGATATGTTGTCTCCATATTGTCATTCTCTTTAATGAAGTCTTGTTTTTATGATTTCTTTTTTTTGACCCACCTGTTTTGAAGAATTAGATTATTTAATTTGCAATTATTTTCAAATTTGCCTTTCCATGGACCCTGTTAAGTATAATTTTTATTGCAATATGATCTGAAAAGTTGTGTTTATTATTTCTGCTTTTCTGCATTTGTTTGCAATATTTCTATGCCTTAGGACATGGTCAGTCTTTTTATATGCACCATGTACTTCTGAAAAGAAGGTATATATTTTTTTATCCCTGTTCAGTTTTCTCCAGATATGTATTAACTCTAATTTTTCTAGCATTTCATTCACTTTCCTCCTTTCTTATTTATTTTTTGTTTTGATTTATTTAGTTCTCAATGGGGAAGGTTGAGATCTCCCATTAGTATGGTATTATAGTCTATTTCCTCATCAAGCTCCTTTAATTTTTCCTGTAGAAATCTAGATGCTATGGTAATTACATTTCTTCATTGTTTATAGTACTCTTTAGCAAAATGTAATCTCCTTCCTTATCTCTTTTAATCAGATCAATTTCTACTTTAGTTTTGTCTGTCTCATGATTGCTACTCCTGCTTTTTTTTTCTTTAGAGGATATATAATAAATTCTACTTTGGCTTTTTACCTTGAATCTGTGTGTGTCACCCTTCCTCAAATGTGTTTCTTGTAAACAACATATAGTAGGATTCTTGTTTTTAATCCACTCTGCTATCTGCTTCTGCTTTATGGGCAAGTTCATCCCATTCACATTTAGTGTTATGATTATTAACTGTGTATTGCCTTCCATCATATTATCCCCTTTAAATCCTGCTCTATTCCCTTTTTTTCTCTTCTTCCTCACCAGTATTTTTGCTTTTTGTCATCCCCCCACTTCTCCCTCCCTCCAATTACCTCCCTCTTCCCTTGTCTTATTCCCATTCTACTTCTCTATGCGGTAAGATAGAATTCTATACCCCACTGATTAGGGTAAAATAGAATTCTATACCCCACTGAGTATACTTGTTTTACCCTCTCTGAGCCAGTTACAATGAGAATAAACTTTAAGCGCTGTTCGTCACCTGCCTTATCCTCCTCTCTCTGTAATGATTTTTCATGGCTCTTTATGTAATATAGTTTGCCCCATTCTGTCTCTCCCTTCCCTTATTTCTCAGTGCAAACCTCTCAGCCCTTGATTGTTTTTAACATATCATTCTTATGCATACATATCATACATACATACATACATATTGTTCCATATCACACTTACATACATATATTATCATATATCATCATATACATCATATCATAATCAGCTTACTTCTCCATCAACTTTCTGAGTTAATTCCTTCTATTCTACTATTAAGAGTAATTTTTGAGAATTACAGAAATCTTCTATGTAGACATAGAACATTTTGACTTTAATGAGTCCCTTAAATTTTCTCTTTCTTATTTACCTTTTTGGGCTTCTCTTGTGTCTCATGTTTGGAATTCAGATTTTTTGTTTAGGTTTGGCTTATTCTTCAGAAATGCTTGGAAATCTTCTATCCTATTGAATGTTCATTTTTTTCCCCTGAAAGGATATACTCAGTTTTGCTGGAAGGTGATTCTGGGTTGTAAACCCAAATCTTTTGCCTTTCTGAAGATCATATTCCATGCCTTTTGATCCTTTAATGTAGAAGCCGCCAGGTCCTGTGTGATCCTGACTGTAGCTTCATGGTATTTGAATGATTTCTTTCTGGCTGTTTGAAGTATTTTTTCTTGGCTTGGTAGCTCTTGAATTTAGCTATTATATTCCTGGAAATTGTCATTTAAGGATTTCTTTCTGGAGGTGATTTATGAACTGTTTCAATTTTAATTTTATTTTTTTGTTTGAGGATCTCTGGGCAGTTATCTTTGATGATTTCTTGTTATATGATGTTTAAGGTTTTTTCTTGATCATAGCTTTCAGGTAGTCCAATAATTCTCAAATTGCCTCTCCTGGATCTATTTTCTTGGCCAATTGTTTTATCAGTAAGATATTTCATGTTTTCCTCTGTTTTTTTTTTCATTCCTTTTATTCTCCTTTATTGTTTCTTGATTTCTCATAATATAATTAGTTTCTAGCTGGTCAATTCTGAGTTTTTAGGCATGATTTTCCTGTGTCAGTTTTTGGTTCTCCTTTTTGATTGGCCCATTTCTTCTTGCATCATTTTCATTTCTCTTTCTCACTTTTCCTCTGCCTCTCTTAATTGATTTTTGAAGTCTCTTTTGGACTCTTCAAGAATCTGTGTCCTATCCATATTTTTCTTTTGGACTTTGCATGTATTTCCTTTGCTTTCACTGTCCCCTTCTGTGTCTGTACCTTGTTCTTTGTCTCCATAAAAAACTTTTAGAATTAGGTGCTTTTTTGTTTTTTGCTCATTTTCCCTATCTAATTATATAGGTAGACTTGGGGGGATGATGTGATGAGGGGCTGAAATCTCTGAGAACCCCCTCCCCTTGCTGATTCATTGACCCTTGAAATGCTGATAGCTTAAAGACTTGCCTCAGGATTAGGTGTAAGCTTTTGATCTCACTCTGATCTTGATCAGGTTAGGGACTATATACTTGATCCAGTCAGGTACACCCTGGATTGTTCTGTCTGGGAGCTCTACCCTAAGCTTTAGACATAAAGATCAGTACTTAGTGTTTAGTACTATCAACCACCCCAAAGTGTGAACTAAGTCCTTATCTCAAGCCCAAACTAGAATTCCCTGGGCTGGGGCTCCAGACTTCTCCACAGGTTTAAAAGGTTTGAAATTTCAAGGGATGTGGGTTGGCTTGTACCACTATTTACCCAGGCAGGATTTCAGGGTCTGGATGTTGGCTTGGACATAGGTTCCTGAACCTTGCACAGCAGGTTGGGGTGGAGAGGGATGGGGAGCATGGCTTGTTCTTGGCTTGCTTTTCCCTCCTTGCTACAGCTTCTTGCTGGCTCTCCTCTCCTTTCACTCTAATGTCCCAGTTGTTCTTTACCTACCTTTTTGATTTTTCTTTTCTTGAAAGTTGTTTCACTCTGTCTCCTTGTTTGTTCTTTCACTCCTATATTTGTTTATGGCAATATTTTAATCTTGGTCAGAGAGGATTCTCATGGTGGCACAGGGCTGCTCTGGATTACTCTGACTTCTCCCTCTCTCTGCATTTCCAAATCCCATCATTCCTTCAAAGTCTTGCCTCTAGACCTATCTCTTCCATGAAGACTCCCCTACCTACGTCACCCTCTTTGGTGATCAGTCCCCCTTATTTTCTGTGCCACTTGGTACTTAGCATATGATGACATATCCTGTCATCATGATTAATATTAAAAATGTTTTATCTCCCCAATTAGACTTTAAGCCCTTTCAGAAAGGGCTGGGACCTCATTTTATCCCCTATGCCTAACTTGGGACTCTATACATAACATTTGCTCAATAACTCTCTGTTGATGAGGTGATGATGGTAACAATAACGATGACAAGAAATAATCGGTGAACAATCCCTGGCCCATGTAACTTAGTGAGCTTGTGAAGTTTCAAGGAAGAAAGAGACTGCAGGAAGGGCAAGAGGTCTGTGGGAAGCTCCTTGAAAGATGTCTCTCTAGTGACCCTATGATTTCACTTCTCTCTTTGGGGCCCAAGGAATAAATAGCAAGAGGGAAAATGGAAACAACAACAGCAACAAGCTATAGGTCAATTGAAAATCTTGTAAGGAGTGTAGTTAAAAAAATATGATGGAAGAAATGAAGATTCATCTCAAAGACAAGAAAGCCCAAGTAATTTCTTTATGTTGTTTTTCTTTTTCTTTTTTACCCTTACTTTCTTCCTTTGAAGTGATACTAAGTATCGGTTACACGGCAAGAATGTTGGTAAAGAATAGGCAATTGGTAAAGAAAAGGGGTTAAGTGACTTGTCCAGGGTCACAGAGCTAGGACAGGTCTGAGGTCACATTAGAACCCAGATCCTTCTGGCTCTGGGCCTGGAACTCTATCCACTGAGCCACCTAGCTTCCCCTTTTATATCATTTCCCAGCAATTTAGGCAATGCTGTATACTGGGTTTGTAGATAGAAAGGGAACATTTGAACTATTATGAGAATGATCTATGTTTCATATCTAGCAGATTATTCAATTCATCAGACTATTTGAACATTGTATTTATTAAGACTGTGTTAGGTGTTAGGTGCTAGGGGAGATGGGAATATAAATAAGATCTAGTTCCTGTCCATAAAAAGATTGCAATTACTAAGAGGTTATTATATATAAATAGATAGATGATTATACTACAAATTGGAATACAATTGATAAAAGGAATACACAATCCTAGAAATCAATGAAGGTGAGATCACTTTAAGTTTGTAGTGAAGTTTGGAGACTAGGGAAGGCTTCCCTGAAGAAGCAATTCTTACATTGAAACTTGAAAGGAATTGGGAGGCTAGTAAGGAGAGAATGGAAGGAGAACACAGCATCAGGGAATGCTTACATATAGCAGGAGAAAAGATGTTAGAGGAGTGGCTTGAGAAGTAGGATGGAAACCAGGAAAAGCATGGTATCACTGAAGCTAAAGAACAGAGAATATGGAGAGAAGAAAAGACCTTTGCATTTAGCAGTTAAAAGATCACTGGTCACTTTTGAGAGTTGGACGCGGAGACAATTTGGTTATTTTAAAAAACCCTTACCTTCCACCTTGGATTCAATACTGTGTACTGGTTCCAAGGCAAAAGAGTGGTAAGGGCTAGGCAATGAGGGTTCAGTGACTTGTCCAGGGTCACCCTGATAAGAAGTGTCTAAGGTCACATTTGAACCCAGAACCTCCTATCTCTAGGCTTAGCTCTATCTACTGAGCCACTCAACTGCCCCCAGAGACTACTCTTTCTCCACTTCTTCTCATCCTCACCATTCTTGTCTCTGTTTTTGTTTATACTTTCCTCATCCCTAGAATGGATTCCTTTTTCACCTAACAAGTATAGTAGGTTAGAATGCTAGACCTGGAATTAGGAAGCTCTCAATTCAAATTTAGTCTCAGATACTAATTTTGTTAACCTAGTCAAGTCACTTAGACCTCTGTTTGCCTTAGTTTACTTATCTGTAAAATAAGTATAAATAACATAGGACTTAGCTCCTATGGTTGTTTTTGAGGATAAAGTTAGATGTTTTTATACTTATACAAATTTAAGCAGTCTATAAATGCTACCTCCTATTATTACTATTTTGTTATCATCATCATCATTGACATAATAGAGAAAACCAGGGGTTTAGAAAATTTCAGCTGGAGATCCAGAATTCAAACTTGTCTCTTTCCAGCTTTGACTGCCTTCCTTTTAGACTGAACTAGTTATTCCAAGATGTGTTTCCCAGAAAGCCCCTCTTTATCTTCAGAATTCTAAGTTTGTTCTCCCAAGCAGTTAGCAATGTGCTTCTCTTTCTAAAGCACTCAGCACAGTGCCTGGCACAGAGTGGGCACTATATAACAGCTTATTCCCTTCTCTTCCCTTGCTCCTATGAACAAAAGGAAACATAATTGGGGGCTTTCTAGTGGAACATCATAGAGTCTCTTTCTGCCCCTAATTAAACACTGTGACCTCAGGCAAGTTATTTAATCTCTCTCTGTGTGTGCTTCAATGTTCTCACCAGTAAGACAGAGATAATGAGACATTTCCTTCCTATCACACAGGTTATTGGGAAGCTGTAAAAGTGTTTTCATTAAATCTTACTTTTCTGCTTTTCTCTCTACCTTGGAGAGCTCATTTATTTTTATGCATTTAACTATCTCTCAGATGATGGCTCCCAAATCTAGATCTATAGTCCTTTTCTTTCACCTGAACTCTAGTCCCATATCTCCAGTTTTCTACTAAGCACTTTAATGGGGAGGAAATGTCCATATCACTTCAAATTCTACATGTTTAAAACCAGCTTCTCCTTTCAGCTTACTTGTCTCTTTTAGTAGCATCATCAATTTTTCATTTATCGAGGTCCAAAACTTGGGCATCTCCTTTGACTCATTCTTCTTTCTCATATGCTTTAACTTACCAGTTACCATGTCCTATCATTTCTCTTGTTGAGATGTCCCTCAGTCTCTCTTTCTTCCCAATTTGTAATACCATTCCCAGTGCCCCTCCCCCTCAGTTCAAGCTTTCATTGAATCATTCTCAGATTATTAGAAAAGACTCAAAAGTTCAGCTTCTGACTTACTTTTCCTTCTCATCATTTCATCATCCTGCATTACTAAAGCCATTTAAAACTGAAATCAACAAAAAGCACAAAGAAAAGGACACTTGTTTACAGCATAAGAGCCAAAACAAGAAAGGTAGCAAGAAGGATATCTGTCACCTTGTCCCACCCAGTTGAGAACATTCACAATGAGTGACTTCAGTTTTTTGTAACTCTGGGCATGTCCACATGAATGACTATGAAAATGCCATGAATATAACTTTGGAGGTTACAAGTAAATTTTATCAAGTAGGCAAATTTACAAATATGGAATCCATGAATAATGAGGAGTGACTCTCTCTCTCTCTCTCTCTCTGTATACATATGTGTATACACATGTGCCTGTGTGTATATATCTGTATGTGTATTTCTTTCTATCTACACACACACACACATGGACCTTTACTTAAATAGGTCTTGAAATTCAATTTTGAAAGTATTCTGAAAAAAATGTTTTCAGGTTCTCACTTCGTCAGGGTTCTACTCTTTCACTCTCTTAATCTTTGGTACACTCATAGGTTTTTGACGAGGTAAATTATGTTGTGGAAGGAGGTAGTGGTTTGGGGAATGGGTTAGAATTAGACAGCTGTGAGAAACGTGTTCCTTATTTGTTTCTGTCCTGTTCTGTCTGCCTCCTCATTCTATGACCCCACCCACTGGTCTTGTCCTCCATCCTATCCTACCATAGGGCAGAAATGGTCAGTTTAAATAAAAGAGACTTCAAATCTCATAGTGATTTACTGCCTTTTGGCAGGCAGAATGTGGGTGTGATCTGATAATGGAATCTCTCAGAGTAACTCTGATCAGCTAGTCATAATATTGTGGTCTGCTCTAAGACACCGGCGTAGTCATCTCTGTAAACATCCGAGAAATCATAGCAAAGAAAAAACTTAAACTAAAGCTTAGCATTTTAAAAAATCTCACATAGCCAATTTACTTAGCAGATTTTTTATTTTGTAGGTATTTAATCCTGGGACACAGGAGTGGTCTTGCCTATATATGGAATATATCACTATAAGATGTGATTTGAAGCCTGTTAGGATAAGCCTCTGACCTGAAATCTGCCCCACTATCTTCCATTCTGAAATACTTAGTTACTCCTTGGGATTAGAATGCAAATGTAACACAGGAAGGTTTTACATTGGATAGTTATTATGCTTTGAGCGTTTCCTTCTAGACTTCCAAAGCACTTAGTTTATATGATTCATATAGCGTGTATCTCTTTTTTCCTCCCACTAACAATAACCTAATCAAGCTCTAATCACTCATGTATGGACCAGAGCTGTACCTGGGATAGAACAACTGTTTCTTATTCCCCTTCTACGTCTCTATAGGGTAAGATAGGATTCTTTCCCCCCGTGAGTCTGGCTGTTATTCCCTCTTTGATCAAATTCTGATGAGAATAATATTTAAGTATTGCCCATTGCCACCCTCATCCTTCTCTCTGCTCTAATAGTTTTTTCCCCCATGCCTCTTTATGTGACGTAATTTATACTATTTTACCTCTCTTTTCCCATTTCTCTCAGTGTAATCCTCTTTTTTCACCCCTTAATTTTTTGTACATCATCCTAAATACCCTCTGTCTATCATAATAATAAAATTTTGATACAGATATTATCTTTCCATGTAGAAATATACACAGTTTTACCTTGCTGAGTTTCTTAAGTTTTTTCTCTTATTTACCTTTTTATGCTTCTCTTGATTTTGTATTTGGACATCAAATTTTCTGTTTAGGTCAGGAATGCTTGGAAATCTTCTATTTTAATAAATGACCATATTTCCCCCTGAAATAATGTAATCAGTTTTGATGGGTAGATGATTCATTGTCAACCCAGTTCTCTTGTATTCCAGAATATCATATCCTAAGCCTTCTGATCTTTTAATGTAGAAGCCACCAAACCCTGTGTAATCCTGACTGGGGCTCCATGATATTTGAATTCTTTCTTTCTGGCTGCCTGCAGTATTTTCTCCTTGACCTGAGAGCTCTTGAACTTGGCTATTACTTTCCTGGGAGTTGTCATTTGGGGATTTATTCCAGGAAGCATCTGTGGATTTTTTCAGTTTCTATTTTACACTCTTGCTAATATCAGGGAAGGTTTTTTTGGAGAATTTCTTGTAATATGACGTCTAGGCTTTTTTTTTTTTTATCATGACTCCCAGGTAGTCAGTAATTCTTAGATTGGCTCTTGCTTTTTCAATGAGATATTTTATATTTTCTTCTTAACTTCATTACCTTTTAAGAAAAAAACTACTCTGGCCTTTGTAGCAGATATTGTTTCTACTGGCCTCCTCCTAATGGTAAGTTCTTCCTGGATCCTCTATTCTGGGGAGGGGTTCAGGCTTGTTTATTGTTCCTCTCTTGAATGTGATTCATATTTTCCAGCCATCAGAAATAATAACATATCACTAATAGGTACCTTCATCATCCCCTACCCCTTTCCAGCTCTCTTTTATGTGTAGTCTTCCTCTGTTAGAATTTAAACTCACTGAAAGCAAGAACTGTTTTCCTTTTTTTGCTATATTTGTATCCCTAGTGCTTAACACAGTGCCTAGCACATAGGAAGTACCTCATCATTGCTTGTCGCTTGCCTCCCACAGAGCTAAAACCTCAGAGTTTATATTGCTTTGTATTTTCTTTTTTCTTTAGTCTATTTTTCCATTGATTTGTATTTTTCTAATTATTAGTGATTATACTTAGATTTTAACAATGTGTTTGATAAAGTACCTCATACTGTTCATGTGGGAAAAAAGGAGAAATGTCAACTAGACAATGATATAATTGGATAATTTGAAACTAGTTGTATGGCTGGATTCAAAGGAATAGTCATTGATGATTCTATGTCATCTTGGAAGGAAAGCTGAAGTAAAATGCTTCAGTAATCTATGCTTGGCCCTGTACTTTTTTTTAGCATTTTTATCAATAACTTGTATGTAGTAATAGATGACACACTCATCAAACTTGTAGATGGAACAAAGATGGGAAGAATAACTAAACACATATTGTTCATAAATCTTAGATGAAGAGGCAGCCCTTCTCCTTACTGAGGCCAAATTCTCTACATGTTCCTCTAATGGCATTTCCAGCAAATTGCCCCAGATATCCATATTTTTCACTTATTCTTCAGGCTCTCCACATCTACAAACATTGTAGGTTCCCTCATCCTAAAAAACAAAAACGACCCGAAACCCCTCATTTGATATGACTATCCTCATTATGTATCTCTTCTCTCTTTGGCTGAGCTTCATGAGAAATATATCTATATTAAGAGTCTTCACTTCCCCCTTACTCACTTCTAAATTCTTGATTTCAGATCTCATCATACAATGAAAACTTCCTCTCCAAAGTTACTAATGATCTCTTAATTGGGAAAGCAATTACCCTTTCTCATCCTCATCCTTTTTGTTCTCTCCTCAGAATTCAAGATGGTTGATCTCTACTCTTTTCATTTAGGTTTTCTTGACTCTTCTGTCTTAGTTCTCCCCTTCTCTTTCTGACTACTCTTTCTTTGTTGTATCTTCATCCATGTCACACTCACTAACCATAGGATGTGCCCCAAGAATCTGTCCTGGCTTTCTTCTCTTTTTTCCCAGTAACTTATCTCATTTAGTAATCTCATTAACTCCCTCATCAGATACCATCTCTATGCAGTAGATTCCCAGATCTATATACCTAGCCCTAATCTTCTCTGAGTCCTTTATCACTAATTGCTTCTTGGATGCCTCAGACTAGATGTCTATTCTTTTTTCCTAAAACCCTTACCTTCTGTCTTAGAATCAATACTGTGTATTGATTCTAAGGCAGAAGAGTAGTAAGGACTAGGCAATGGGGGGTTAAATGACTTGCCCAGCATCACAAGCTGGGAAGTGTCTTGAGGCCAGATTTAAACCTGGGACCTCCCGTCTCTAGGTCTTGCTCTCAGTCCACTGAGCTACCCAGCTGCCCCCTCAGACTAGATATCTTATAGGCATCTCAATGTGTCCCAAAGAAAATTCACTCTTTCCTTTCATCTGAACTTCCTTATTATTAAATGAGCACCACTGTTCTCCTAGTCACCAGGCTTCCATATTAGTGCTGCCTTTACTCCTCAATCTCACTCATCCCACCTATGTAATCCATTGCCAAATCTTGCCATTTCTGTCTTCTCCACAGCTCCTGTTTAGGTTACTTTCTCCACTCATCTAGTCATTGTATAGTTCAGGCCTTCACCAAAGTTGTTCACTCTGGCTTCTAGCGTCATTGAAGTCCAGTGGCAAGACAAAATTCAAATCAACCAGTGATGGTTTAGGATGTAGTGGATAACTTTGGCATCTTTGATGTCTGACTAAGCTCTAAGTGCTTCACAGTGTTTGCTTCCATCACCTTCATGGCTGTGGAACAAATTGTCCTAATCTACCCCTTCTACTGGGGGAAGTCTTCACATGCCTGGAGTAGACACCCACCAACAAGTTATTATTTTTTAAGACCCTCATATTCCATCATAGAATCAATATTGATTCAAAGGCAAAAGAGTGGTAAGGTCTAGGCAAAGGGGATAAGTGACTTGCTAGATGTCACATAGCTAGATGTCTGAGGCCAGATTTGAACCCAAGACCTCCCATCTCTAGGACTGGCTCTCAAGCCACAGAACTACCTAGCTGCACCCTTAATTGACAGTTTTTTGAGGCCTCTCTGTTACAATAGTCTCCTAATTTTTTTCTCTGAATCAAATCTCTCCCCATTCCAATCTATCCTCAAATCATATGCCAGAATGATTTCCCTAAAGCATAGATCTAACTCTGTCACATACCCTCCTGCCCTCCCCCCCCCACTTCTGCCATTTACTCAGTTAACTCCCTATTACCTCCAGGATTAACTATCAAGCTCTTTGTTTGACAGTTAAGACTGTTTATAATTTGACTTCTGCCTGTCTTTCCCCTCTATGTATCACATTTCATCTCTGCTGGCTTATTTGCTAATCCTTCATACTTCAACTTCCATCTCTGTGATTTTGTAGTGTTTTTCCAGCATGCCTGGAATGCTCTCCCTCTTCACCTCTATATCTTAGTTCCCATTTTCTCTTGAATATACATCTCAAATTTTACCTTCTCCAGGAGGTCTAATCTACTTCCCCTAGTTTCCAGAGCCTTTCTGAGATTACCTTTTACTTACTCTTCATATATTGTGGAGTATATGTATGTATGTATGTTTGTTTGTTTGTTTACATTTTTTTCCTTTAGAATGTAAATTCCTTGGAGGCAGAGACTGTTTTTGACTTTCTTTTCCTCTCCAGGACTTAGCAGGATGACTGGCATTTACAAGAGCTTAATAAATGCTATCAGCAACAAATCATTTGTTACTTCAGATGGGAAGGGTTCATACTAGCATTTCTTACATTCCTTGTCTTTCTCTACGTTATGCTGGACTTTAAGAATCCTTAACTTGCCTAACAGTCAGTTCTGTTAGGAACCTCCAGGTGAGGTCAGGCTTGTTCTCTTATAATGCTTTACAGTTGTAGCCAATAGCCACAGATAACCAATCTAGCATTGTTCTTGTGGTAGAGTATCAAGTTAACCTATTTTCTTCCTTAACTGTTTTTTATGAAACAGAATGAGACTTGACATTATGCCTTCTAACTGGTCTTCCACCCTCTAATCTTGCCATTTTCCAATCTTTTTTATACCCTTCTGTCAGATAAATCTTTATAAAGTATAGCTGTGATTATTTTGCTTTCCTGTTCAAAAAGCTGAAGTGGTTCACATTGCCTACTGAGTAGTCCAACTTCCTTCTCCTGCATTCAAGACCTTCTACATTCTGGCTCCAATATGCATTTTCTGATCCTATCTTGCCTCTAGCCAAACTACTCGCTATTTTGAACATATTTTATACTTTTTTCTGGATTTGCAACACCATTCTTAGTCTTAGTCTTTTTCTATCTCTACCAGTTAAAAACCTATCAGTTTTCTGGATTTACAGAGTTTTGGTTTAGTCTTGGAGATTACTAGTTACCATCTTTTTGGCTTATGCTCCCTCCCAGATTTTCCACTGAAAACATAATTCAGCTACTATTTAAGTCTATTTAGAAAGAGAAAAGTGGCAATCATTTCTCATGTAGTCATTCCACCTAACAATATATCAAATATAGATGAGACTTTAATTAACCCAACAGAATATGCAAAATACTTTATTACCTGACCTACTCAATAGCTACAACTTGCCCTGCTCTGGTGAAAATCCTCTGCCCCCACGATCTATATGTTTTCCTGATTTAGAATACTGCCTCAGAGTTGAGAATCTATCACTATCCAAGAACAACAAAGAAGAGGGTCAACTCCTCTCCTGGAACAGTACAAAGCATCTAAATCCCAGCACCTGGGAAGGTCAAGGTCTAGATTTGCCCCTCCACATCCCAACTCTAGTTTCCTACTCAATGCAATAATTTCTTTACTTGGCTCAGGAGCTTTTCCACTAGGTGTGGGTATATAGGAAGCTTGATCCCAGAACCATTCATTGTCCAAAGCCTATGCTACTGCTCTGCCACCATTCCTCCACTGCTGTAAGATTTTGTTACTTCAGTTCACTCTTTGGCCCGAGCTTCCCTGCTATTTACTTCTCCCTCTCTGCTTCCCTCCTTGGGCTCACCTCAGCACCCTGATACGCATGATTCCCTGGGAAAGGAACTTGAACTGTATCTATGTGTCTGATCAGCTTCTCTCCACTCATCTGGGCTCTGGTTCTCTCCTGGGTATTGCAAACTCTCCAGACGTGAAAAAAAAAAAAGAGCCAGGTCCAAGGGTATTGCTCAGGTGGATTACTATCCATGACTCAATCATTAATCTTTAATGTGGTAATAACAGTTCCCCAGGTCATAACTCAATAAGTTAATACTTTATCAAGGTAACTGCATTAATGCCAGAACAAAGGCCTCACAGAATTAACCTGGTTAACAAGGAAAATTAACCTCATCCAAGAGCTTAACATCTCATTAAGGAGACAGGAGGGATTTGAGAGGGTTTCACTAGCCTCTATATTTGACACATCTTTTATATTTTGTTCATGTCTTAGCTAGATAATATTCTCAAATATGCTTTATTTAACAATCACCCTCATTATCTAGCTTTACACATGGTAGACACTTTGTGATGTCTGTTGATTGCTGCTGATCAAACTTATTGATGTAAATTCTGCCCTGAACATCCCTGAAATCCTTGGAGGCTCCTTTTATGCCACAGATCTGTTTCATAATTAGCAAAAAAAGGAAAAAGGGAAGAATGATCTTCTCTTAAAGAGAATGTCATGCCTATCATTTAACATGTAGTTAGCTATTCTTGTTAACATAAAGCTGGACTGAGAGGATTCTGAAAAACTAAGGAACTGGTTATTCATTTTTGTCCCCCATGACTCATGACTCATGACCAAGAAAAGGAAGAGTTAAGGACTGGACAGGAAGAAAAAGAAAATGAGATTGGTGAAGAATACAATTCTTTGTCTGCAGAGCCTCAGATCTCAGGGAAGATATTGCTCTCCTTTGGGTTGTAGTACAGCCCCAGGACCTGGAATTGAGTTAAGGAACTGGAGCCCATTGAATAACCCCTCCCTCTCCATTTGCTTTCTTTGAAGACTGGACTCACTCTGGCTTTATTTCATTCTCATTCTTTTATCCTGTGTTGTTCTTCTGAATATTTAAAATAGTTTCCTATGCTTTGGTAAAGCCAGAACCATTCCATTTCTCTTAGAATTGGAGAGTACATATTATCTACATGTGCTGATCTAGCGTTCTCCATTTCTTTAAGTGTCTTCTTACCTGATTTGTATAAATAGGGAATTGGACAAGGCCTTTGGCTGGTCAAACATCAGGTTTATCTCTACTCAAATAGAGATTTTTAAGAACAGGTCCATGAGTTAACATTGTCTACTGTCTGAAAACAAAGTGCTTTTAAATGCTATTGATGAGAGTAAAGATGATGAGCTTGATGATGAAGTCAGTTCCTTTTAGAGTTACCATGAATTAATTTAATCCCCTCCAAAATATTAGGCTAAAGAGTTTAAATGTTCTAGTTTGCTTCTTTCCCACCCCTTCCATTTTCAGGATATGTTCCTCTGGTTTCATCTTGATATGAAGGGCACTTGGAAAATAGATAGCATTTATAGAGATCTTTGAGGTTTATAAAGCATTTTAAAAGTATTAGCTCATTTGATCTTCACATGTTGTCCTGGGAGGTAGACACAATTATTATCCCCATTTACAGATGAGGAAACAAACCAAGGCACAGACAGGTTAAGTGACTTGCCCAGGGGCATGTAGCTAGTCAGTGTCTGAGGCTGGATTTGAACCCTCAAGCCTTACTGATGTTGGGGCTTCTAGTTTCACAAGTTCCTATTTTAATAGGAATTGACCAGTGCAGTTGTCTTCCTATTGCTCTTTGTTCACTTCTATTCACAAGATAATAGGGTTTGGCTTTGAAGGAGACATTAGCAAGCAACCATCTAGTCCAACCTCTTCATTTTAAGAGTGAGAAGAATGAGGTCCAGAGTGGCAAGTGTGTTAGCCAAAGGTCACCCAGTAAGTAAGAGAATTGGGACTGGAGCACAGTTCTTTTCACTCTAGATTAAGTGCTCTTTTTATGCTGGCTCTTTTTATAGGTGAACCAGAACAGCAGTTTTATTTATCCCAGGTACTTGGGTGGCTACAGGTCAGGGCAGCTCAAGAGGGAGCCAGAGTGGGGGCCAAATACTATTGTTTTGAGGCAGACTGGTCAAGTGCTGCCTGAGAAGAGCAGAGATTGGGAAGAACAGGGAATCAGGACAGGTGGGATTAGGAACCCAGGCTTTAGCAACTGAGAAATAAAGGGTCAGAGATCTAGGCAAAGAGACTATCTATGCAACATGGATTAAGAAACCCAGACCAGACTTCAGATCTGTCCAAGCAGATCCTAGGCCAGAAGCTGGGCAAAGTAACAGAAAGAGGACACCATGTAGAAAAATACAACTTTATGCTGCCAGAAGATCCCTTTATACCTTTTGGCCAGAATGTGGGTGGGCCAGAGGAATGAGTTAGAGGCTAATAGTGGCATGTTTTCATAAAAATTTGTTATGCCAGTTAACTTCAGCTGTGTTTTTAACCTGGCAATTAGCCCTATAGATTTAGGAAAATGTTGTAGCTATAGTTTATGTAGATTTTAATAAAGCATTTGCCAAGTCTCTAATTATATCCTTCCATCAACCAATTGGCATTTATTGTCTTCTATGGGCCATGCACTGTGCTAGACTCTAGGTAAACAAAATGCAAAAAAATGAAATAACGAAGCTTATATGCTAATAAGGGATACATGAAGTACATATATAAATATATGCCAAAGAAATATAAAGAGAATAAAGACAAATACAAAACAGTTAGATGCAAGGGAGTTTAGAGGAGAGCACTAGCAATTGGGACAAAGAAACGGTTTCATGTTAAAGGTGGTGAGTCTTGAAGAGACATCTTGAGGAAATCTGTGAAATAGAGGTGATGAGGGAATGCACTCCAGGCATGGGGAAATGGGAGAAGGAGTAGAGAGAAGGCCAGTTTGACTGGATTGCAGAGTATGGGAGAGAGATGTACATATATTTGTAATGTCCAGTGGGGCTGGAGAGAAACACAAAGACCAAAAGCCAAACAGTTTTTACTTTACCCTGAAGGCAATAGATGAGTGCAGGCGGCAACGTAGAGGAAGATTAGAGCAGACTGTCGCAGATATTTAGGTGAGAAGTGATAGAGGACAAACAGAAAGAAGGAGGGCACAGATGTGAGAGCTCTTTTGGAGGTAGAAGTGGCAAGTTGCAGAGGTTTGCCAACTGACTGAATATGTGGGGCGAGAGTGAGTGAGGCGTCCTGGGTAATGCCAAAGTCACAAACCTGGGAGAGTAGAAGAATGGTGGCACCTCAGGGAGAAATAGGGACGTTGGAAGAGGAGTGGTTTGGAATGGTAAGATTTTGAGTATGTTGAATTTGCCACGATTCTAGCTCAGTGGTTCCCAAGCTTTTTTGGTCTACCGCCCCCTTTCCAGAAAAAAATATTACTTAGCGCCCCCTGGAAATTATGAAACTATTTATTGAACTCAGAATAGAATGTAAAAAAAGTGTGGCCATCACCACTGTCCTAGCTCGCTGCAGCACCCACCAGGGGGCGGTGGCGCCCACTTTGGGAATCACTGCTCTAGGATATAGAATTAGAAATACCCAAAAGATAAATGACATTGTGGGAATGAATCTCTGGGAAGAGACTGGGGATCAATATGTGGAGTCACTTGCATAGAAACCATAAAGATAGAACGCTCGTCAGATCATGAGCTTACCAAGAGAAAGTGAGAGAAAGATAATATGATGGAGAGATGAGTAGAGGAGAGTAAAAGTGCATGAATTTGGTCAAGCTGAATGACGAGACCCAAAGATTAATCATAGGAACTTTCAGTGGGGTGCCACAGGGAACCATCCATGACTCCGTGCTCATTACCATTTTTATTAATGATTTATCAATGGAGCCTTGTCACAGAGCTGACAAGCTGGCCACATTTGCAAATGGTATGAAGCTGGAAAGGTTAACTAAAATGTTAGATGACAAAATCTGGATGCAAAATGTTCTTTCAGCCTAGAATTATAGGTTCAATCCAGTGAGATTCATTCAATGAATCTCATTCAACAAATACTTTTTTTTTTTTAAACCCTTAACTTCTGTGTATTGGCTCCTTGGTGGAAGAGTGGTAATGGTGGGCAATGGGGGTCAAATGACTTGCCCAGGATCACACAGCTGGTCAACAAATACTTATTAAGCACTTCCTAGGTGCTAGGGATACAAAGATAAAGAAAAGTAGTTCCTGCTTGCAAGGAGCTTACAGTCCACTGGGAAGAAATAAATAACATAAACAACTATAAGTAAATACAAAATAAATTATAAATAATTTTGATTGGGATGGGGACAGAAAACACTAGCAACTATGGAATTCAAGGGAAACTTTTTATATAGGAAATGGTCTTGCATTAAACCTTGAAGCAAGTTAGGCATTGGGAGAAGCAGAGGTGAGTGTGGAGAGCATTATGAAGCATGCTGGGCAGGAATGTGAGGTCAGTGGAGGTACAATATGTAATCAATCCAAATGGATGGATTAGAGACAGACTGTAAGGACATATAAATGCCAAAGAAATGTGTATTTCTACAGCTAGTAGGGAACCAGTGAAGCTTCTACAGCAGGGGAATGATGTGGTCAGGCTAGCACTTTAGGAATAAAACACTTTATAGGAATAAAATAACTTTGAGAAGGCTGGATTGGAGATCAGGAAACCTAGAGGCATTCCTTATAAGGAGGCTACTGTCATCGACAAGGCAAAGAAGGGTTAAGGACCTGAGCTAGAGGGGTAATTGTGTGAGTGAAATGATATATTTAATAAGGATTTTAAAGAATTTTTTAATTAAAAAAATTCTACACAAATTCTAAAGTAAACTTGCTTCACAAGTAAAAAATCAGGGAACTTTGGCAAGGTAACAATTCATATGGAAGAATTCTCAAAATTTTACTGTATTACCAGTTCAAAATAAGGCAACAAGTGATACATCATCCAAAAATAGCAAAGGCTAACCTAAGCTATTTTAAAAGGCACAGTGTCTTAAAGATAGTTCTGTACTGTACTATGTTCCCTGATTAGATCACACTTGGAATAGTATATATAATTCTAGGTACCACATTTTAGTGTAGCTAAATAGTTATGCTGGCTCTGAAGTCAGGAAGTCCTGAGTTCAGATTTGGCCTCAGACACTTATTAGTTGTGCCAAGTCACTTAACCCCTATTTTTCTCAGTTCTTCATTTATAAAATGGGGACACTCTGGAAAAGGAAATGGAAAACCATGTCAGTATCTTTGCCAAGAAAACTTCATAGTCCCATAGAGGTGGACATGACTGAACAACAACACCATCATATTTTAGAGATGAGGAGCCAGGATTATAAAATCATAGATATCATGATTGGTTAAAGGAACTGGGAATATTTGTTAGCCTGGAATATAGGAAGATTTAGCAGAAAGCATTTTAATTGAAGTCTTTAAAGATTTTAAGGACCATCTCATGGAAGTGGGAATAAACTTGTTTTGCTTAGCCTCAGAGGACAGTACTATGAGAAAATATGTGGGATATATAGTGAGACATTGATATATGGGAAAACTTCCTAATAATCAGAGCTAGCCAAAAGTAAAATAGATTGCTTTTGGAGATAATGAGTTCTCCTTCATTTGAAGTCTTTAAAAGAAGGCTAGATTTACCAGTTATTAGAAATGTTGTTGAGCTTCTTGGTTAGTTATGGATTGGACTAGATTACCCCAGGGATCATTTCCAATGCTAAAATTCTATAATTTGGGACACTAATGCATAGTTGGTGGAGTTATGACCTGATCCAACTATTCTGGAGAGTAATTTGGAACTATGCCCAAAGGACTATAAAACTCTGCATACTTTTTAATCCAGCACTACTATTACTAGGTCTGTATCCCAAAGAAATAAAAAAAGGGAGAGGGGAGGAAATCTATTTGTACAAAAATATTTAAGCATCTCCTTTTATGATGGCGAAGAATTAGAAATTATGGGGTTGCCCATCAGCAAGAGAGTGGCTAAATAAGTTGTGGCATATGACTGGGATGGAATACTCTTGTGTTATAAGAAATGGTAAGCAGATGATTTCAGAAATACCTGGAAAGACTTACATGAACTGGTGCAAAGGGAAGTGAACAAAATCAGGAGAGCACTGTGCACAGTAACAGCAATATTGTATGATGATCAATTGTAAATAATTTAGCTATTCTTAGCAATACAAAGAACCAAAGGAATTCTGAAGGACTTGGGATGAAAAATGCCTTCTATCTCCAACCTCCAGAGAAAGAACTGATGGAGTCTGAATGCAGATGAAGCATACTTTTTTTCACTTCATTTCTTTGTGGATTTTTTTGATATGTGTCTTCTACAACATGATCAATATAGAATTATATTTTGTATGACATCCCATGTATATCAAATTGCTTACCATCTCAGAGAAGGATTAGGGGAGGAAGGGAGAAAGAGAATTTAGAACTCAAAATTCTAGAAAACTAGGATTAAAAGTTATTTTTACATGTAATTGAGGAAAAAATAAAATATCGAAAGACAAAATTCTATAATTTTGTGAAACTCTATGCCTCAGTTTCTCATTTATAAAATGGCCCCCATAATCCTCATTATGTTGTGAGGACTAAATTAGATACTGTGTATGAGGACACTTTGTAAGTAATGAAGTGCTATACAAGTTTAAGGAATTATTAGACATAATTGTCAATACTGTCCTTTATCTGAGTGGGTATTTATACTCCTAGTGCAGGAGTGCAGGAGAACAAGACCCTTCTTGTCTTGTTTTTACCATTGCTTCAAACCTTCATCACCTAGTAGCCAACCTAGGATTATGAACCTTTCTCCACTTAAATAAGCTTGTCTTCAGGTGCCATGGCCCAACCCAAATCTGAAACCTTCCCTTTTTTGTAGGATCTGACAAAGTGCATACTTCCTAGGCAGAACCTTTGAGAATTCAGGGCTAGATATCTCTACACCATGATGGGGTCTCAGATGAAGAATGGCATATTCCTTGTGCATGCTTACCTCAAGAGAGAGAAGAGAAGGATTATGGTTGTCATGACAGGTGTCAGGAACTAACATCTAATCCAGTGATTCCCAAAGTGGGTGCCACTGCCCCCTGGTGGGTGCTGCAGCAATCCAGGGGAGCGGTGATGGCCACAAGTGCATTTATCTTTCCTATTAATTGCTATTAAATTTTTTAAAAAATTAATTTCCAGGGGGCTAAGTAATATTTTTTCTGGAAAGGGAGTGGAAGGCCAAAAAAGTTTGGGAACCACTGACTAATCATAGTTCTACCTCTATGACCCAGTTCCAGAGAGACTAAAAGTTCTCCCACCCTGTCTCCCAACTTCTTTCAGCCATCTGGATTTATCCTTTCAGATTTCCTACCTTCCTACATGTATCAAGGCCAAAATCCAATCAAGGCTGACTGACTTTGGCAGTTACTCTGGAAAACAGTGGCATCAAATGCTTCATCACAGTAGGGGTTGGGATTTGGAGACGTTGGAAGAGAGTAGACTTGGAAGTTGGAAATTAAGGGCTAGAACACTCCTATGAAGATCAAGCATGCTGGGAGCTCTTCAGGCTTCTATATATTATATTTAGTTCAGTCAGTAAATTTGGCCACTTCTCCATGGTAAAAGTAAGTGGCTAACAAGTGTTTATTAGGCACCTACAATTTGTTTGGCAGTATGTAGAATATGAAAGTGAAAGAATAGTCCTTGTTCTCAGAGAGCTTATGTTCTAAGCTTGGAAATAAAATTAAAAATAAAATAAAATAAAATAAAATAAATAAAATAAAATAAAAACATAAGGCATTATACACTCAAGTTTTAAATTGTTTAGAATAGACAACTTTAATAGAAATTCAGGGGATGAAGATGAATGAGGGCTATACAAGTTGGAGGAAACTTCACAGAGGAAGAGACACTTCAAAAGACAGATTTAAGATGGAAAGGACACCTTCAAGGTCATCTAGTCCGATCCCCATATTTTACAGTTGAGGAAACTAAGAGGAAATGACTTGCCCATGATGGCAGAGAAAGTGAACAGCAGAACCAGGCCTCCACCTCCAGTTAGCATTTTTCCAACTGTGTCCCTAAACTGAGCGAAGCTTTGAAGAATGGGAAAAAAATATAGAGAGGAAAGGGACTTTTGGGCAGGGGATGGGGAAGCAAAGGTAGCCGTTAGAATGGAGAGAGAGGCCCATCCCTTTCTCTGGGATTCTCTTTGAATTTCCCAGTCACTGCTCTGTTAGGAGATTCCAATTCTTTATATGAAAAATACAAACAAAGACCAATTCCAAAGAGGAAGCCAACCACCACCGGAGGAGGCAGAAAAGTCAGTCTTGTTGGGTGACGACTGAATCCCTGGCAAGGCTTAACCAGCCAGAGGGAGCCTGGGAATTGCAAAGTTCATGATTATGCCAAAAGCACACCACACATTCCAAAGTACAGTCACCCCCTCAAACAAAGAAGGCCCCACCCCAGCCAGGCACAATGCACAGACCTTCTCCATGTAACCCGACAGTAGCCCGAGGCTCGCAGTTCACCTGGAGGTTTGACTTGTTTGTTCCCTTGAACTTTTAATACTTGCAAAGGGAGTGTACACTTGGGCATCCGAGTTGGTCTTTTCTCAGGTTTTCACAGTGGTTATCATTTGCCTCATTCTTTGCATTTGCTTCAACTTGTATGACATATAAGTGTCATCAGCAGAGTCGGTGTATGGCCGGTAACTAAATATTGATGAGGATAGTGTAGAATTTGTTAGAGAGGAGGACCTGAATCTTTTCACACTTGGATTTCTCATACTCCGTTCTCCTGGGCCTGCCTGGCCTTAAGCTGTGTTGAGCAGCAGTCCGAAGAAATAGCAGCAAGTTCTTTGTGCCCCTCCAAGAACTCTACAAGGCTTTAATCTTGGCCCTCTGCTACTGATTCACTGTGCAGCCCTGGACAAGTCATTAACCCTCTCTGGGCACTTTTCTTCATTTTCAAGAAGCCTTAATTGGGCCTGATGAGGCTAAGTGACTTTTTTGATAGTGGAAAAGCAAGAATGCTTATTCAAGATAAGTTGGCCTATGGGGTCCCTTCCAAGTTCTCGACTTGGTCTGATGCTAACAGTCTATGAATCTGACTCTTCACTAATAATATATAAAGGCTTTGGAACCAGGAAGCCTTGGGTTCAAGGGCTGCCTCTGGCACTATGAGCTCTGTGGCCCTGGTCAAGTCACTTAACTTCCCAGTGCCTAAGGCCCCACTAAGTCCACAAATTACAAGAGAATTGAGGATCTGTGATCTGGAAGAGAGTTTCAATGTTGAGAGTTTTCCCGTGGATGACATCAGTCGGTCCAGAGTTCTTCTCCACCCCCAGGATGAGATGAACTGGGGCCTCATTGTTTAGCTCCCCTCCTCCTCCCGCACCCCCAACCTGCTCTCCTTCCTTTTGCCTCCCTAGTGTTGCTGCTTAGACCAGTGATCCTCTGGGAGCCAGGCAGTTTCTCATAGACCCAGGACCCTAAGCACTCAAAGCCACCCCAGACCTCCCCGTTGGTTATTCCACTTGCTCAGCCCCCAGGTTTCTCTGACCCAGCAACAGAGAATGGGCAGAAGAATTGTAAATTTAACAACTCACAGAAATATGGAAGTCAAGTTTCCTACAATAGAATCAAAATAGAGTCTCGAACCATGACCTCCAGTAGAGAAGTGATGAGTCTTAGAACACTCAAAACACAGAGTAAAAGACAAAGAGAATTTGGGAAGAAATATTCCTTTGGGTTCAGCTCTTCACCCTCAGGTCCTGGCCTTGAGTGCTTCCTGCCTGATCCCTCTGTCAGTATTGAGGCTTGTTCTAAGGATGGCACATTCAAGTTACCTTTCATTACACTTTCTGCCAAGCATGATTCAATGGATAAAATTAGGAGGTGAAGGCAGATTGTCTTTCCCCAGTTGCTCTTTCTTAAGGTAGAGTCTTGATTTATAATAAAAAGTAGGGAGAACACGAGGAATTTAATCAGTCAGAGTGGGATGTAACGATGCCAGGACTTTCTCATTGTCTGGGTCTTATTACTGGTCACTCGTGCTATCTCCAAACATGTAGGTCTGGGCAAGTTGCCTATGTTGGCCATATACACAGTGAGCCTGAGGTCTGTCCATCCCTCAAGGAACTTTGTTTTTTCTCCTCTTTCCTAGGACTTTTCTCCTCTGCGTTCTGCTGAGAGCTGCTCACAAGGCAAAACATCTTAAGAATCTCCTCACATCAAGCACAGTCAATATGTCTTCTCTGGACCCTTGAGGGATGAATTTCTTTATAGTAGAAAAGTTGAGTCAAAAGAAACAGCAGAATAAAACAATACAGCATTGGTATCATGATAAAAAGAGCTGGTGGTAGACAGACCTGGGCTTCAGTCCCAATCCTGTAGCTTATTCCTTGGATGATCTCAGTCAAGTGACTCAGCTTCTGGGCTTTTGTTTCCTCATCTATAAAGTGAGGGGGTTGGACTATATGATTTCTAGTGTTTCTTCCAGCTCTAAATCCTGGGATCCTAAGGATTATAGGGGATGGGGGGGGGGAAGAAAGCACCTAAATAATTCTGTGAACTTAACTAATGAAAAGATCTTAAATTTCAATGGTGCTCAGCAAATAGGTGAAGGATAATAACAGAGCACCCTGGACTAGAAATTATTTGATCCGTTATTGAAATGCAGCTCCCTTGGGGCTGGGGCCATGTAGCTATACTGCATCATAGGCCAATCAGGAATCCCAGGGTACATTTTATACTGGGCATTGGAAGTGAAATTTAAAGCATCATTAGAACTACCCTACATGCCAGTAGTCATCCAGGGATTATGAATGGGAAGATCTGTTCCTGATGTGGGAAGGGGGGTAAATGTTGGCAGGAAATCCATTATATCCAAATGCATTCATGGAAAGGCATTGAGATGGTCCTTTATTTCAGATGAATCCTTATCCAAGTTGTAAACCTGCTTCTAGGAAGATGGGCTAATTGTCTACATATAGGATGTTTTATGGGTTGGTCTTTATTTCTTTTTTTGCTTCTTGATCTTTTTCATTCAGTCCAGACTTCTAAAACTGAAGGTTTGTCTAGAAAAAGAAGCAGCATGTTGAAAAATAAAAATATCTTCAAGGTATGAAACAGTCCAGGAGGGTTTGAGGACTCTGAAAAAAATAACAATAAAGGATCATTCATCCATTTATTTGTTTAATAAGCATGTGTATGAACAGAACTATATTATGTGCTTGGCAAAGGGAAACAAAAATAAGGCAGCAGTTCTAGTTATTTCCTATTTTGCTTCTGTTGGATACTAAGTGAACTTCTGCTTCCCTTGATGACCTTAAGGCACCTGGCCAGATGTGTGTTACATCTTAGGGTACTTGAAACATCAACGGGCAGATGTGATGCTTATCCACAGACAAAGATCTTTGAAAAACTTTGGATAAGGAGAGAGAGATTTACTGCTAGGCTAAAGAAGGACAAATCCCCAGTTTCTAAAAAATCAAAGAAAATTATATAATCTATATCTATATTTACATAATATATGCTATAAACTATAAAAATAATGAGGTTGAATTCTATTCTTGGCAAAGTTCTAGAGCATGCTATTAAAGGAATGGCTTTGGAACACCCAGAATACCTAGAATGTTTTCAAAGAGCCAGCAAGGCTTCATCAAGAACAGATCATAGAATCATGAACTTGTACCTGGAAGGGACCCCAGAGACCTTTAGTCTAACTCTCTTTAACTAACCTAATTTCCTCTTTTTATAGGATTACTAAATTGGAATACCAAGGGAAAGCTGTTGGTAGATATGATGTTCTTAAATTTTAACAAAGTATGTGACAATGTCTTTTATGTCATTTTCATGGAAAAGATGGAGAGATGTAGACTAGATGATGGTACAATTAGCTGGACTCAGAATTGGTAGATTGGCTGGATCCAGAGTAATTAGTAATAGTTCTATTATACCTTAGAAGGAGGTCTCCAGTGGAGTGCCCCAGAGATCTGTGCTTGGCCCTATGCTCTTTAACATTTCAGTTAATGACTTGGATAAAGGTACATGCATTAAATATACATCAGATTTTCAAATGATTCAAAGCTGAGAGGAATGACCGACTTACTAGATGACTGAATAAGATTCAGGAATATTTTGACAGGTTGATATACTGGGCCAAGTCTAATAGGACAAAATTTAATAGGGATAAATGTAATATCTTTCACTTGGGTTAAAAAAAATCTACTTAATACAGAGGGAAGGGATCCATGGTTAAATAGCAGTTTGACAAAGATCTTGAGTTTTAATGAACTTGAGTTCAGTGTGATATGTGTAAAGGTGGGATTTGTGCAAGGGGGATGGGAAAAAGGAGCCAGAGAAGGAGTGGCTGACAGTTGGTGACAGTTGAGATACCAGAGAGAATTCTGGGTAATTCTCCGGAAGAAGAAGGAGATTCCATCGCTTCTCACCCATCAAGACTTCAACAAACGAGTCAGCTAAGTGTTTGGACTCCATTTTGGGAGCAATCTCTTATTCTCCTTCTTCCTCCAGAGAATTACCCAGAATTCTCTCTGGTCTCTCAACTGTCACCAACTGTCACCAACTGTCAGCCACTCCTTCTCTGGCTTCTTTTGTCCCATCCCCCTTGCACAAATCCCATCCTTACATATGGCAGCTGAAAAGGCTAGAAGATTGCCAATGGTGTGATTTGAGGCTGTTAAAGAGCCCTACCCTTCAGGAATAAGGAGGTGTTAGCTTCTTGTAGTCCCTCTACTTATGGAGAATTGTGTTCACTCCTGAGCGTTACATTTTTAGAAAGATTAAATTGAAGAGAATATAGAGAAAGACAACCAAGATGGTAAACAAACCCCAAATTCAAGACATATAAAGGTTGATTAAAAGACATGGTGGATCAGATCTTATGCTGGAAAAGAGAAGACTTATGGGGGACACACAATATCTATTTTCAAATATTTCTAGAGCTGTTTCATGGAAGAAAAATTAGACCTATTCTGTTTGGTCCCAGAAGATAGCAGTACCAGGACTAATGGGTAGAATTTGCAAATGGGAAAATCTAGGTTTGATGTCAGAAAAAGCTTCCCAACAATTAGAGCTGCGCACAGAGGTAGAATAAAATGCCTTAGTATGTAAGCTTTGCATTCTGCCCAACTGGAAATCTTTAAGCAGAGGCTGCATGGCCACCTCCAAAATGCTGTAAGAGGGATTCTTATCAGGTATAATTTGGATCAAATGGCCCCTGGGGGTCCTTCCAACTGAAACACTATGATTCTCTGAAAAGAAATTCAAGATAGCATAATTGCCCTTGGAGCAATCAGCATTCTAGTTAGGCATTTTCATGATTTGTTTGCCTAGACAATATTTACAAAGAAACAAACAAAAACAAGATAATGTGGTATAAATTCTATTTAATTTTCCTCAGCACTTGAGCATAAAGATGTGGACTCGGGCAGGCTCTTTGGAGGACAACTTTGAGATGAGTTTCACAGATATGATAAGCATGGACTGTCAGACAGAAAGAGAGAGCAAGTTAATTAATTACATGTAGCAATAAGAAAAGACAATCAGATGTGTATAGGAAGTGGTTAGTTTAGCTAGAATGGAGGGCCATGTTGGGAAGTAATAAGAAATGATGAAATTCAACAGAGGATCTTAAAACACTGGGCTAAGGTGCTCTGAACTGACAATGGGAAAAAGGGAGCCACTAAAGAGTCTTAAGCAATAGAGTGAAGTGATGAAATTTGAGTTTGTGGAAGATTCTGATGTGTTATAAACAACTGGAATGGGGAGAAAAAGAGCAATCAGGCAACAAAATTGCTGGCTATATAGCATCAATTGTCATTGGAAACTGTTAAAGTTTATAATAGCACTGACTTACTAAGCATTAAGACAATATATATGATGTAAATTACATGTATAATATTATATAATAATATATAACATATAATAATACATAATAATATAATAATAAATTACATGTATAATAATATCAAATAATACAACCTTCTCTGGGAATGAAGTGATATGGGCCTTTATTTGAGTGGTGGCTGAAGAAGTAAGAAGGAAAGGGTGAACTGAAGATATCTTTTACAGGAAGAAGCAGCAAGACATAGTGGCAGATTGGTTATGGAACTGATAAAAACTGCAAAGTTGAAAAAAAATTACAAAGTTGTGAGCCGGGTAGCCCTGGGGTGAAGAGTAGGGGAAGTGGGGAGATAGTGATGCCATTGGAAGTAATATAAACATTGAAAAATTCTGATTTGCTTGAGTGAAGCCAATGAGCTCATATTTAGGCAAGTTTCAAGTGTTTTGTTGACATTTGAGTAGAAATGGCTTAGAGATAAATGGTGATCTGGGAACTGAAGAGAATGGGAGAAGTATGGTAGATACAACTTTGGGAGACACCTGCAGAATCTCTTGTACATGAGATCCTGTTATAGTAAGTTATTCACATGAATGTGTATATATATATATGTATATATATATATATATATATATATATATGTAGGCAGCAGGATCCTGATAAATGTTTCATGACCGACTCTTAAAAAACTGTACTTAGGACATACTTTTAAATTTAATCTGCATTATTAACAATTTCTCCATCACTTTCTTAAGTCTAGACCATCAACAAAATGATGAAATCAAGACCTGATTTCATTTTCTCTTTCCTGAGATATAAATGCTCATATTGGAAATTCAGTTCAAGCTGACTCTGACATACCCCTCCCCTCCCTGTATGTCACAGGGCTCAATGACTATTTGTTGAACTGAAAAAGTAGTAACACATTAGTGAGGCCCTTTTATCCTTCTCTGGTCAGAGCTAATCATTCATTTGTCTTAAATTGTTTTGCTTCATTGAAGTATGTGATACCTTTCAGTTAAAAGATATCCAAATCTACAAATATGTCTGATAAATTTTCAATTCAATAAACATTGATTAATCATCTTCATTGTTCAATGGGAGACACAAAGTTGAATAAAATATCATCCCTGACTCAAATGAGATCATCCAGGGAAAGGGGTGAGAGATAAGGCATGTACACAATTAATGATAATATTAATAGCTCACATTTATGTGGAATATTATTCTTTCCACAGTGCTTTCTTCAAGACAACCCTGTGTGGTTGGCAGGGCAAGTATGATCATCTCCATTTTACAGATGAGGAAACTGAGGTGTAGGGAGGTTAGAGTCTCACAAATAACTTTAAAGATGATTTTTATTTTAAAATGGTCTTAAAAATGATCGATACCTTTTTGGCATGTGTATCTCCTCCATTTCTAAATAGTTCTCTACTTAGAAAGTCATCCCTTCTAGCAAAGATTGTAAAAAGAAAAAGAAAAAAAAAGACAGCTCAGAAAAAAACAGCCAACATGTCTGATGGTCAGACATCAAGACTGACAGATGCAGCATTCTTCTACTGTAGTCCTTCCAGAGGGAGGTACATGTGGAAGAGAGGGCCTTAGAAGCTAACACTATTATCCTATTGAATATATGAATAAATAGGGCCCTGATTCATAAGTTTGCCTAATTGTTCTCTGAGACCAGCAACTGAGCAAGGACTCTACAAAGTGCATACATGCACATACACAAATAAAACTGGTCTCCATGCCACTCATCCGGTCATCTTACCTGTTATGTCAATGGCTGCGTATGTTTCTGTATGTCCCAAAGAACCTAGAAGAGCATCAGGTAAGGGGCGAGGGGCAGAAGTACCCAACTAAGGACACAGACAGTTGAACCTAGCAAGGCAGCTTCAGAATTCAGCAGCTGCAGGTGGCCCCTTTTTTTAATCTCAGAATCTGTAGAATGAGGGGAAAAAATACCATTGAGGGAACTCTGGATGCTTTTTTTTCTTCACATGGCTCATTAGCAAATAGCAAACAAGGAAACAATAGAAGAAATTGTTTTTCACAAGATCCATTTTTCAGACCTCTGTTTAACTTAAAGTTGGCTTAAGAGCAGAGCTTTCTTTCTTCAAAGGAAGTGCCATTCTTGGACACATTCCCACGAACATTTGACCAAATGAGAAGCTTTGCCAATAGAATAATATTACACATTGCTTAATAGTAGAATAGACTTCACTAGTTAATTTTCTCAATAAACACTTTCATGGCAAATCCCTATGTGCACATGGCCCTTTTTTACATAGTGGTTAGTTTTTTACAGATATTATATATTTAACCCTCAAAACACTCTTATAAGATGCTTAGGTAGAAAGCACCATCCTTATTTTATAATTGAGAAAGTCATTGAGTGAAGAAATAAACTGACTTATCAAAGGTCACCTAAGTTAACAGTAGCATAACACATGGGCCCTACTACCTCATGGATTCATTTGACAAATACTTATTGAGTGTCTACTGTATGCACAGCGAGGAAGTGATTCGTGCAAATTAATAAAGACTTTTGTGCCATTCTTTTCCAAATGCTTTCTTGGGTCCTTGGGCTGCAGGTCTGATTCCCTTATTGTAACCAACCTACTATGGGCAGCCAACGAACCAAGTCTCTGAGTGAAGTGGAAGTCCAGCATCCATAACATATTGAGCTCTTGCCCTTTCTGTGCAAATGAACATTCCTTTTGATTTATGGGGAAAAATCATTTAGTGGGGCCTGGATTCAAACTCATCCACCAACTCCTTTTTTAAGGGCTTCCAAATCAAAGGCAACTAAAAACAATGTTGGCTGATTATGATATGATAGGCTGAGCAAATAATAGTTGAATTTTCTGAGTTAGATTTTCCTGATTGGTTTTATCTTAGAGACTAATTTGATTCCACCTCAGCTCTGACATAAACCCAAGATGTCTTAGGAGAAGCTTCTTGAAAGTCTGGCCTGTGCACAAGCTGTATTCTAAAGAACCCCAAGGGAGAGCAGGGTGGCTTGTGGGGGTTGCTTAGGGCTATGTCTCTCCAACTTGGCAGGCCAGTTAGGTTCAGAGCTTTCAGAGCAATACTACCAAGGCCACTCTAGTAGACCATAAAACACTATTCGTGATCATTCAAATACTTAAGGACAGATTAGACCTAAGAGCTACATCAGAGAGAAATTGCACTCCCCTTTGCAGTCTAAATCCATGAGCTCTTAGGCAGCCCCTGACAGCCTTTGGAAGCAGCTGTTGATAGCTGTTTCTGTCATTCTCCTGGTGTTGACCTTGCTTTGAGTTCTTAGAAAACTGCCTTGGATGGTACATGGTGGCATAGACTTAGAAGGTCATCTTTTAATACTAAAGCGATCCACAAATAGCTATTGACTCAATCGAATTGGATTTCAGTCTATAATCTAGTCTCTAAACCAGCCGGACTTCTTTCAATTCCATGCAAAGAGCAGATATAGAGGGACCCACCCGTCACTTTGATATCCCCTGTGGCTTTGGCAATGTCGTTCTCAATCATACAGGAGTATGTGTTGTTGACAGTGACATTATAAAGCACAGACACCACCTTCATGGTCACATTCTCAGAATTCAGCTCAAAGCTGGTATTGGAGACTTCAGAAAAGTTGGCCCCTTGGTCAACCTGAGAGGCCCAGGCCACAGTGGGTTGTGGGAACCATCGGGGAGCCTCACAGCGCAGACTTTCTGAACTGGCATTGTAGTCCACATTCACCTCTGGGATGCTGAAGGCTGAAAGAGAGCCACAAGGTGAGCATATTTCAGGGTAAAGTTTCAAAAGTAAAAACACTGATTATTCTGCATCCTTTGATACATCACTTTTATAAATGGGATGTGTATGTGTGAGAGAGAGAGAGACAGAGAAAGAGACAGAGAGAGGGGGCAGAGAGAGACACACACACAGAGACACAGAGAGAAACAGAGACAGAAATGACAAAGACAGAGACCAAGAATGAGAGAGAGACACACACACACACAGAGGGGGGCAGAGAGGAAGACAGAGACAGAGACAGAGAGAGACACACATACACACAGAGACAGAGACAGAGACAGAGAGAAAGAGAGAGACAGAGACTGAGAGACAGAAACAGAGAGAGGGGGACAGAGAGGGAGAGAAAGAGACAGAGACAGAGACAGAGAAAGAGACAGAGAGGGGGGCAGAAAGGGAGAGAGAGAGACAGAGAGACAGAGAGAGAGAAACAGAGAGAGAGAAATAGAAATATGTCCTTTGAATCTGGACAAAGAGTTGTTCCCATTCAATCTGGTGTTCAGTGTGTGCATAGACCCCATCAGTGACATTTTTCCCCTCAGACCTCACAAGGCAATTTGTTTCCCTCCTCTCATGCACTTATCATTTAATATTGGGTTTTATAGTTAGCAGTGATAGTGTCTTAGTCTCCTACTGGGTAAACTACATAAAGGTAGGGATTGTGTTTTATTTAAGCTTTGTATTTCACCCTAGTGCTCCACACAGAGCTCTGTACACAGTAGCTGCTAAAGAAATGTTTGTTAAATGGAATTGAACTGACTAACCCAGAGGGCAAAATGGCAAAACCAAGGGCCAATGCTTTCTTAGGAATATTTGAACTTCTGTGGTAAAGTCTCTGAACAGAAGAGGTGTTCTGATAACTAGCCATGGAATGGGATTGTCCTTGAAAAAAAAAGTTGGCATTTGCTCACAAAAAGTGTGAAGTTTAACTTCTTAAACTTCCCCAGTGGATAGAGAGTAACAGTCATCAGTCACTCTCAGAAGCTCTTCTTGTGACCACATACCCACTTTTATGTTGTAGCTCCACCAAGATCTGTAACTCTTGCTCATACCAGGTAAGTGCTATATCTGTAAGAAAGGGGTTGGATTTCATAGGCACTCCGACTTTCTCCAGTTTATTGATCTTGTCTTTACCCAGGGTTGGTTTCATAATGGAGAGAATTTAGGTTAGATTTTCTCCTCTATATATCTTTTTCTCCTTTGTAAAAGGGGGTCCACGGGTGTGGAATATTGCATATAATGCCAAACTTTTTTGATATGTTGATTAGTTTTGGGGAACCTTTATTTTTTCTTCCTTTTAAAATTCTTTATTTTAAGGAACGGCTCTCTGGAAAAGGGGTAGGAATAGAGATCTAGTGAGGAATCTAGGTATTATAAAAACAAAAGCTGTCAATACAAAAAAAATTAAAGGGTTCTTTAAAGCGGGTGGCTGAGTCTGTTTCCTTTTTGTGGAGATCTAAGTTCCATCTGGCCTGGAAGACAGCAAGTATTATGGATGCTTAGTATGTAGCAAGCACTATTCTAAGTTGTATATAAGAAGGCAAAATAAAATAGTATCTGACCTTAGGGAAGAGCTTACATTTTGTTGAGAGAGCAGCATACACACACACACACACACACACACACACACACACACACACACACGCACACACACACACACACATAAATATGTGTGTGTGTATACATATGTGTATGTATATCATCTATCTTTTTATATATATATATATATAAATTTACCAAATATGTGTATATTTATAAGTATATAAATATACCAAATAAATTCAAGGTATTAGGGGTCAGGACAGAAACTAGCAGACTAGAAGTTGGAGCAGGGGAAGAAAGAATAAAGGTTTATATAAAAGGTAGCCAGTCAGGGGCAGCTGGGTGGCTCAATGGATTGAGAGCCCATCCTAGAGATGAAAGGTTCTGGGTTCAAATCTGGCCTCAGACACTTCCTAGCTGTGTGACCCTGGGTAAGTCACTTAACCTCCATTGCCTAGCCCTTACTGCTCTTCTGTCCTAGAACCAATGCACAGTAGTGATTCTAAGATGGAAGGTAAACAGTTTAAATAAAAAAGAAGGCAGCCAGTCCCCCAGTTGAGCTTTGAAGGAAGGCAAGAAGGGAGGGTATCATAGGCACAAGGTCTAACAAGTACCAAGGTACAGGGATTGGAGTTGGAATGTTCTGTATGAGGAACAGCAAAAAAGCCAATTTGGTTGGATCATAGAGGATGAAGGGGAATAATATATAGTGATCCTGGAGAGATTCATTGGGGCCAAGTTGTGAAAGGCTTTAAATGCTAAATGAGGTGGTTCTATGTGATCCCAGAGACAAGAAGGAGCCACTGGAGTTTATGACACAATCAAACCTGGGCTTAGGAAAATCACTTTTGCACTGGGGGAAGAGGATGGATGGAAAAGTGAGAGACCTGAGGAGGGAGAACACTCAGGAGGTTCCTGCAGGGGTCTGGAGGACTCCCTTAGCCAGAGAAACGGTGGTCCCTTTACTTATACCCAGCCCTGGGTATCAGACTGCCCTAGGGTCCTGGGTGTGGGTCTGGTTGCTCATAAAAGCCTCCTAGAGCTAGAACACAGTTTAGTTATATTCAAAAATTAATGCTAAACCTGAAGATATATAGAGAGAGATATACGACTCAGATCCCTACTCTCAAGAAATAGTCTCTTGAGAATGGGAAAAGGCACAATTGCCTTGTAAGAAAACAAAAGGTGTCCAGAGGAAATGGAAAAGAGACAGAGAGACAGATCAATCACTTTCACCTGGAGAGGGCAGAGAAAAGATGGCATGCAAAAGAAGATATCTGAGTTGGACCTTGAAAGAAAAAAGAGACTTTAGTAGACAGCGTTATCAAGCAGAGATTCTACTCCAAGCAGAGGATATTATGAACCGAGGCACAGAGATGGAAGATGGCAGGAGGAGGGAGGGGAATGTAGTCCATTTTGGATTAGAGACTCCATGAAGGGGCAGGGGGGAGAGTGGTATGACCTAAGACTTAATGAATAGGCTGAAACCAGATGGCAGAGCCTTAAAGACTGGGATTAGGGATTGATACTTTATTTGGTAGGCAATGAGGGAACAGAAGGTTCTTGATTAATAGTCATAGCAATGCATTAGTCATTTGACTTGGTGGCATGAAGGATGGGTTGTTGAGGTGATATACTAAAGACAGAAAGCTTGATTGGAAGACTATTACAGTGATCTAGGAGAGAAGAGATGAAGATGTAAACGAAGGTGACAACACTGGGACTAGCCAGGGAAGGCTAGCTCACTGGTCCTATTTGTGAGAAGGGTGCGGCCTTTTCAGGTTGGACAGATCCTGGCTAAGTAAGGTCAGGACCAGCATGACTGTCCTTAGCGGCAGGGAAAGCTCAGCTCTGGCAGTTTGCTTTCCTTGTAGCTAGGAGAAGGGATTTGAGGAGATGCCACCCAGGTCAGCATTCCCTTTATGGGGAAATATGGAGGTTCCAGTGAACTCTTCCTTCCCAAGACACAAACAGGCTTGGCAGGCTGCTAAGGAAGGGTTTAAAGGGAGCAGGACAGTAGAAAGGCTGAAGGACTCTATAGATCTGACTTCTGATCCTAGGGGGCTTGGTCCGCTACTACCACATGTATTAAGGGAATAAAGCAAGTGGATGGGTTTTGTGAGTCCCTAAGTCAGTAGGTGGGAAAGGAAGGTGCAATAGTGGAGGTAGTAGATTGAGGTGGTAGGAGAGATGTGAGGGAATGGCTGAGTTTAGGGAAATATAGGATGATGAAGTATAATGAGCGGCAAGGGGAGAGGATGAGGTAGTTGGGCAGGCAGCTGCAGCAGGGAGACACAGACTGGGTACACAGACAGAGGACACTGAAGGGAAACAGACTGAGCCCACCAGGTAGGAGGGGAACTTCTACAGACAAAGGGTTAGAGCCAATCAGAAATGGTTTGAAATTAACTAGAAGGCTTTCTAGTCAGTTTCTCAGGTTCACAAAGGAAGAGCCTCAAGGCTCCTCCCTGTCTGTGAAATAGACGGGCTTCTCAGAGGAAGTACAGAGATCACCACTTCCTCCAAGATGGACGCCTCCAGCTCTCCTCAGGAACCAGAGAGAAACTATTCCTTTCTCTCCTTAACCCTCTTTTATCGTTCAACCAATGATTTAGCAAAAGTTTTGATTAAATAACAACAGGATTTATTAAGTTTCAGGGTTGATTATAAAGGACAGAGGGATACAAGGTTTCTCTAACAACTGCCTAGGGAGAAGCTCCAGGTGGGAGAGGGACACAGGAATGGCATGGCCTGAGAAAGAGCCTGCTCTTACTCAGCCCTGGGAGGCTTTGTTGCCTTTAAGCTTAGGGAAGTAATAAACAATGAATCAGGAGATAGTTTGTATCAAGGGTAAGCCCTACTTGACTATGGGGAACACTAAGTCTTCAAAGTTTGATTGCTACCACCCAAAATCCACCCTTCTCCCAAAACCCACAGGAAATCAGGAAAGGAAATGGGGAATGAAATAGGGAAGGTCAGGGAGATCCAGAGGAATTAGCTAAGTTACAAAATCTCAAGAGAAAAGCACAAATTCAAGGCCAGGTTTCAGCCCGAAGGCCGAGCTCAGTTGCCCCCTCTGCTCTGTCCAAGCCTCAGGGATCAATGGCCCTTAGTTAGGGTTCTAAGCCCTCTTAACTGCCAGAAATTCTGCAGTTAGCATTTTTCAAGGTTGATTGCACCTGTGTACTACAGTTTTCTCATTTCTCTTTTCTAAATTTGTAGCTTGCAATATGTTCTGGTTATGAAGATCTAAGGGATTATTATTCTTATTCTAAGCTAAATTCTAACTAAGCTCTTATCCCTAAGTTTACAAAATACTAAAAAGGGTTGCTATCTCCTAAATTATGCTAAGATTAGACTAAGCTAAACTAGGACGGGTTATGGTAAAGGCATAGGAAAGGAATGGGGATTTAAGTTTTGCAAAAAAAAAAAAAAAATTGAACAGAAAGGAAAAGCAAATTAAATATAAACATTCACAAACATTCTTAAAGCTAACATTTGCTAACTAGAACAAAGTAATGAATTCTATCTATGTATCTATCTAATTTTATGAACTAACAAGAAAAATATTAACTAAGAAAAAAATTTGCAATCTAAGCTCCTAAATTCTAGTTCACTTTCTAAAGTTAGTATATGTATATGTTAGTACACTTATGCCTATGTTAGGAATATTAGTAAGAATAAGTAAGACTATAATTATTTGTAAGTCTATTGGTCAAACCATAGACTTATGCTATGTACAATATTTACAAAGAAAGTTTAGAAATATCTGTCCCTGTTCTAACTTATCAAACCAACTAAACTGTCCCTGTGTGTTAGTAAAACTTATTGCTAAGGGTTAGTAAGCAAAATTAAATATTTACATGAAGTGTCAGGTGATTTGAGTAGAAGGTGTCTGAACCAAAGTAAGAGAAAATTCTGTGCTAAGGCAGACATGCTCTTCTCTCTTAAGTGTAAGTTTAGTGTTTCACATGTAGATGTGAAGTCAGGAAAATGTTTTATGTGTTCTCTAGAGTGACTTATCCGTGTAATGAGGTGTTACATACTTACTCCACCGGAATTCTTTTGCAAAGTGCATGTACTGCTTGGATGGAATCTAAAGTGTTGCATGCAGTGAGAATTCTGTTGGGTGTAAGTTATCTTCTTCAAATACATGTGTCCAACGCTGATCCGATGCTCCTCTTCAAAGTGTGGATGTCCTTCTTACAATTGGTGTATTCAATCATGGGTGTCTTTTGTAGTTCTCAGGTTTGTTGTCCTCGTGAAGATCTGCGAAGTCAGCAACGCCTCACTTGTATCATTTGATGTTATCCCGTGCTTGTCAACTTACACTGGAATTGCTGTTTTGGTGTGTTGACTTATGTCATTTGATGCACCTGCACTTGTCATCTTGCACTGGAACTAATGTTCTAATGTGTTGACTTGTGTCAGGAACAAAGTTCAAATGTCTATCAAACATGAATAATCTTTCTTCTTTCTTTTTTCTTTGCGGTTTAATAAAGATGATTATAGGTAACAAAAGAGTTCGTGATTAAGTCTTTGTGCTTTTCATTTATTCGTCGATATCAGTTTCTAGATCTGGGATTGATTGTAAATCAAATGTTGTGTCTTCTTTCGTTGATTCTTTTTCATTGTCATAATTGTTTACAGATGATTCTTCTAAGAAATTGCGATTGGGATAATCATTTGGGTATAAAATTTGGTATAATATCTGATTGTTACTGACTCTTGGTCTAATTCTGGTTCTGATTCATGCTCTGATTGTCGTTCTGATTGCTGCTCTGGTTCTATGGTTTCATGTATAGGCTGTGGACTTTCTGAGGACTTATTTGACTGATTGGTTGGTGCTAGTTGATCTTTGTGCTGTATAGTAACCGGGTCTTGTGGTTGTTGTTGGGACATGTCTTTTGCTGGTTTGACATGGGTGACATGGAACCAAGGATCCCTTCCTTTAATTTTGACTGCACTAGGAGTAATTCAAATTATCTGGGATGGTCCAATCCACTTGGGTTCTAACACAGACTTCCTAGTGAAGTTTCTGATGTAAACATAATCTCCAGGTTGGAAGTTGTATAAACTAAAATCAAAGGGTACTCTTTGATGTATCAAGCCTAATTTATGAAGTTGATTTAATCATTGCTTGAGCAATTTAATACATTCATAGAGTTTGCATTCCATACCCAGGTGTGATAATTTGTGAATGCTTTAAGGTGATTTGCCATGGAAAGGTGGATGCCCATACAGCATTTTGAACGGAGATAAGTGTGTAATGCTGTTGGGTTGGCATCTTAGATGGAATAGTGCCAATGGTAATGCATCAGGCCATTTCACTACACGCATTACATGACCTTGCAAAGTCACATCCCTTTCTGGACTCTGCAAGTGAAATTAAATTAGATGCTCTGTGAGGTCCCTTCTGGCTCTGGAATTCTGTCTTTGTGGATTTCCTTAAGTCCTGCTTTGTAGCCTCCCCCGGCCTTTGCAGTCTTCTCACACCTTGCTTCGCACCATGATCCAATGACACTGGCTCACATGCAGACCCTGAAATAAGACTCTTCATCTCTCCGCTCCAGGCATTTTCTCTGTCTAATCCCCAAGCCTGGAATTCTGTCCTTCCTCAACTCTGCCTACTGACCTACCTGGATTCCTATAAGTCCCAACTAATATCCCATATTTTCCAGGAAACCTTTCTCAACCGCCCTTAATTCTCATTCCTTCTCTCTGGTAGTTATTTCCAATTTGTCTTGAATATAGTTTGCTTTATGTATATTTGTTTTCATGTTGTCTCCCTCACTAAACTGTAAATTTCTTGGGAGCAGGGTCTGTCTTTTGCCTCTTTTTGTATCCCTGGACCTTGGTAAACTGCCTTGAACAAGGTAGACACTTAATTAATATTGATTGATTGATTGATTATGTAGAAGTACTTCAACCCCGAGAGGTAGAGGGGTCTAGTGGAAAGAATCTCACAGATAGAACCCTAATCTTAACGCTATTGTTTACTAGCTATGCGACCTTGGGCAAGTCACTTAACTTATCCATGGCTCAATTTTCTCATTCCTAAAATGGGAAAGTTGGGCTGCTTAATCTTTCAAGTTGCTTTCAGCTCTAGAGCTATGATGATAAAACTTGGGCACCTTGTTTCCTCCCCTCCCCCCGCAGATACTGCTTCCTACTCTGAAAGTGGCTGTATATTGAAGTTAAATTAATTTCCTTTGGCCTTACAAGAGGAGAGACTGGGAGATGCAGGAAGGAACTAAAAACTCTTCTCTGCAAAACAGTTGCGATCCAAGTTCATTTCTTCTTCATTTGCCAAGTGTCCTTCTGGGTGTCAAACACTCTACTAAGACCAAGAGCAAAAGACCAAAGCAAAAGAAGCTACAATTTCTTCCCCCAGGAGTCTACAGTCAAGAAAGGGTGACAAAACCTATAACACATGAGGCACTCTCCCACAATTCAAGGATATATATGCAGGCTAGTAGGATACCGCTCAGAACTTAGGGAGCTGTGATATATGTTGCATTCTGCTGGGGATTGGAATAAATGATTTTTCAAGTCCTAAACTCTTCAAGTTCATGATGCTTTGAAGTTAAGGGGTAGGAGTTAGACTACATATTTTGGACTGCTTAGTTAGGGAAAAACCATGATGGATTGGGTGGGGTGAGCCTGGGAAAGCTTCTGGAGAATATGGTTCATGAGCTGAGATCCCTGAATCTGAATAGGTTGAAAGTTGAATAGGTTGCTGATTGGCAGAAATTTCCAAAATACTTCCTCAGAAGGACAAATTGGGCTTTTGTTCATTTCCCACTGCAGTTCCTTAGAACTCCACCCCAAGCCAACAAATCCTTGTATAACTATAACAAGTTTGGCATGTTGTACCTGGATTAACTAGCAAAGGAGGCTCCTCCTTGCCTCATGTCAGTTAACTCCTTTCGACAAGATCAGAGACTGCTGTAGCTCAGGATGTAGCTACCTTAAAGAAAATATTGGAGGGAGAGCTGGCCTATGAGGATCTCCACCTGAGGCTCAGGACTGGGAAGGACACACAGGGATTTTTCAGGGCTAACGGGAGACCACACTGAAGGCAGTATCGAAACTGGAGTGACAGAGATAATTACGGGCAGAGCTGCGGTTCAAATTCATTGTAGGGCTTTAGGGTTTGTGACACACTGCACATAATAACTCCTTGGATAACAGATTTTTCAAGTCTTCTTAGTCCCATTTTATAGATGAAGGAGCTAAGGTTTAGAAAGGCAAAGAGATTTTTCCATGGTCAGACAATTCATAACTGTCAGAAATCAAGCTGATTCCAAGACCAGCACAACTCATTCTATACCATGGATGCTAGCTTTGGCGCCTCTATCTTTCATTTACTCAAACATTGAGCCCTAGATAGGCTAGGGTCAGACCTGTTATGCTATTGGTGCAAGGAACTCCCTGGTGAGGAAACTTCCTCGACTAATGCAGGAAGACAACTTCTCTGTAATTTAGAGTCTTAGAAGATTTACCTAAATCTCTGACAAGTGGTGACAGCCACTATGGGCTTAAGCCCAAGACTTCCTCCTGGCTTCAAGGCTGGCTAGTTGTCCATTGTACCACACTGCCTATCTTATAGACCAACATGGTAGCATGTAGATAAATACTGCTTGGTGATTTGAATTTTAAAGACACATAATATGATTGTTGTTTTTAATGAACAATCTCTGTTTTATGTTAGGTATGACTCACCTCCAGTTTTATACTCCAGTTTGGCATTTCCCTTGCCCTTTGAGGTGATAATATAGCATTTGTAGGTGCCAGCATCTGTTAACTGTACATTTTTCAACTTTAGAGAAGCATTGCCAACTATCACTTGGTCTGCAAACACTGCCGTTCGGCCCTTAAACATGTCATCTTGATCGGACAGATCATCCTTGCCCTTCTTGAACTCATGGACCAAGCCTATGACGCCTTCCTTCAGCCACTGTATCACGATGTCACTGAGTTTGATGTCAGGTTCAAAAGTGCAGCTTAGAATCCCATCCTCACCAATGTTCCCGGCTGAGGTCAAAGTAGTGACAGTGATGGAGTGTCTCCCTGAAAGTGAAGAAGAGTGCAGCACTGAAGGAATATTTGAGCATGTGCCAACAGTGGGTACCTTTTAAGAGGAATCTGAGAAGAGCCCTTAGAAATGTAACCATTTCAGTGGCATCCAGGTGGCTCAGTAGATGGAGAGCCTGGCCTGGAGATGGGAGTCATTTATTGAATAATTATTATGATCAACATATAGACACAACCCCCTTATGAAGTAGGTAGTGTAGGAATTATTAGCCCCATTTTATAAATGAGCCAACTTATTTTCCCACAGCCTATGATCATATAATTTGGGTTAGAAGGAATTTTAGACACCATTAAGTTCAACTACCTTCATTTTAAAGGTATGGAGAACTTAGAGCTTAAGTGGCTTCCCCATCTGAGGTGAGATTTGAACCCAGGTCTTCCTGACTACTAGTATATTCCTATATCCACTATTCCATGCTAATAAATCAGGGGTTCTTCTGACTTGAAGCACTTTGGTCTTTTGCTACACTATAAATTAAAAAAAAGAGAACCTGTGACTATATCTTGGTCATAGTAAGTATTCAATAAATGACTAATTCATCAGTCAGTCTTATCTCTTGGGTACATGCCTGATAAGGACAGTGACAATAATAAAAGTCAAGAATTATCCTGAAGAACAATGTGAAATTCATAGGATCATTCATCCAGAGTTGGAGAAGACCACTTTAAAGGCCATTGCCCTTGTTTTACAGATGAGGGATCAGAGGGTGACACAGGGAGGTGTCAGAAGTAGGATCTGAAATCACATCTTCCTAACTTCTTAATTCAAGTTCATTTTCTCCACTATTCCTACCTTGCCTACCTCAGATCCCTGAAGACTCAATTTGGGGAAGTAGTTTGCTAGAGAGGTCTGGATAATAGCAATTAAGGAATGATTGTCAGGACTACTAAGGACACTTGAAACAAAAGTAGCCTCTGCTACTTATCACTTGACTCTAGGTGAGTCATTTCTCTGGACCTCATTTTCCTTGTGTTAAAAATAGATTTAACTCTGGATGATTTCTCAAGTTCCTTCTATCTCCAAATACCATTGTGATTCCTTCCACTTCCAAGGTCAAATGAGAGAAGAGGAATACTGATATTAGGGACCCATGAGAATTCTGGGGAAGGTTTAGATTTGGGGAGTGTTCTAAAGGAGTAGCAAGAAAGGAAGAAAAGGGGTTTATGAAGGTAGAATGGATAGAAATTGGCCCTTGAGTGGATATATGGGGGGAGAGAGCAGGAAGAGTCAAAATGTTTACAAAGTTTCAAGCCTGGATAACTCGGAGGTGGTGATTCTATCACCAGAAATGGGAACATTTGAAGGAAAGAGAGCTTTAAGTAAAAAAATGAGTTTAGCTTTGGACCTGATGAATTTCAAGTTCCAGATGTCTATCCCAGTGAAAGTAAATATCAGGAAGTTGGAAACGCAGACCTGGAGCTCAGGGGAAAGGTTATGGTGGATCATTTCAGTCATGGAAACACATGGGAATATCCATAGTCTTGGGCAACACCCATATTTAGGGGGAGAAAAGAGGACTGAACCAATAAAGATGGGGAAACTGAAAGAAAGGAAAGCCATTCAAATCCAGGGAGAAGAAAGTTTTCAAGAGGAGGAGGTAGTCAGCGGTGCCAGTTGCTAGGGAAAGGTAAAGAACCATGAGGACAGACTATCTGGTTCAGTCAGTCACAGGTCATTGATGAGCTTTAAGAGAATACCTTCAATAGAATGCTAGGCTCACAAAGCAAATCGAAAGGCTTGGGAAATCAATGGATGGTGGGAAAGGGAAGGAGTCAAGAGGAGACAACCTGGTCTAAGAATCCAGCAGTGAAAAGGAGGTGAGATATTTCATGGTGCCTTAAAGGGATGACAGATTCTCATGAAAGCTGTGTGAGGGTGTGTATTGGGGGTGGGGTGGATAAGGGAGATCTTTCCATGAAGGACCCAATAGATAGGGAGAATAGTGTTGTGTGATGAGATAGAGAGACTGAAGCCAGATGGTAGAGGACTTGGAATGCCAGACTAAAGAGTCTGGCCTTCATAAGACATTGTGGAGGAAGGGGATGACAGGATCAGAGCATTATAAATATGGAAGGAAAGACTAATATGTTTTCCTTACAATTGTGTACAGAGAAAGGAAGAAATTTGGAATTGGGAACTGTGTTTGAATCCCAGAATGTCCATTGAACGTCTGGTGTGATCTTGCTTAAGTTGTTAAATTTCTTAGGTCCTTGCTTTCCTCACCTGTAAAATGACAATATGAGATTGGATGACCTCTAGGATCCCTTTCAGTCCTAAACTACGATGCATTCTAATCAGTATTTGTTTATGACAATGAATTTGCATAGAGTCAAACTTTGTCAAGGAAAATTATAGCTTCTGGTCACATTTTCTAAAGAAGAAACCTTGAGAGGTGTTAATAGGGAATACCTGCATAAACAGCAGCTACTTCCACAACTATGAGAACAATAAAAAAGTCACTGAGCTCAAATAAAGTAAAAAAACAAAACAAAACATGTCTTATGCAGCTCTGGGCAGCTACCAGGACTCTAAGTGCTGGACATTCACAGATGAACAATGATCGTCTCTGAACTCATGCTGGTTGCAGCTTAATAGAGGAGATATTTGAGAAATGAGACCTTTATCTGAGAAATTTGCCAATAACTAGAGAGAAACTCAAAGACTTAGAGCTAGCAGGGCCCCTGAAGTCATTCAGGTTCTCATTTGACAGAGGAATAAACCGAGGCCACAAGAGGTGACCCAGGAAGCATCAGTGATTTAGCCAGAAATTGAATCTCGGTTTTCAGATTCTGAATGCAGTGCTCTTTCCACTATTCCATGGATCATATGTTCTCCTTAACTTATGCAAAACCTTTTTTTCCAAGTCAAATGAGATATTTATAGAGTGCTCCTTTAAGCACTCTATAAATGTTCATTCCCTTCCCTTCTCCCTTTTATAGAAGGAGTAAAAAACAATTTTTAAGGTCCAAGAAATAAGTAACACCAAACTAAGGCCTTTATTTGAGGGAGTATCTCATCAGCCAAGAGGATTCCTGTGCCTTTGGCTACACCATAAGGTTGTAAATATTTACAGTGCAAACCACAGAGTACTCCAAAGGGAGAGGGTAGAAATGGTAATGTATAAAGCCAAGGAAAATTCTCTTAAAAGAAATTAAAATGTACATTAGTTGAAAATAGAAATTAATGAAAAAATATGACTAAATATTGCATTATCACATTTATTGCAAAAAAAAAAAAAGTCTTGTCTGCCTTTTAAAAGCCAAGACAAATTTAGCTTCATTTGACTTTTATATTAAGAAAATTTTGTTGAAAACAGTAAAAGCTATTTGGTCTTGAGTTAGAATAATGTTATTTTAGATGAGAAAAGATGTTACTTCAAGGAGTAAGTTGACTGTGATCAGCCTTTGCTTGCTAATGTGCCTGAAGGTTTTATTTAACAGGTTCTTAGACTTCTGATCCTTGAATCCAACATATCTATCTCTTAATTAACTGTTCTTTAGATTTTAGGGGAGTCACTCTGGGAATACTAGAAAGCAGTTTAACAGAAAGTAGGCATAGACCAGAATCTCACAGAGTATATATCAAGAAATGGTCAAAATGGGGATATGACTTATACATAAAGGGGGATATCATAGAAAAATTGGGGAAGCATGGAGAATTTTACCTGTCAGATCTGTGGATAAGGAAAGAGTTTATGAGCAAATGAGACAGAGAGGATCATGGGATAATTTTGATTGTATGAAATTAAAGAGGTTTTGTATAAATAAGACCAATGCAGCCAAAATTAGAAGGAAAGGAGGAAATTGGGGGAAACTTTATGGCAAATTTCTCAGATAAAGGTCTCATTTCTCAAATATCTAGGGAAGCAAATCAATTTGATTAAAAAAAGAAGAAGAAGAAGAGACATTACCCAACTGATAAATGGCCAAAGGATACGAACAGGCAGTTTTCAGAGGATATCAAAATTATCAATAGACACATGAAAAAAACTATCTATTAGAGAAATGCAAATTAAAACAGTTCTAAGGTACCATGTCACACCTATCAAATTGGCTAACTTGGTAGAAAAGAAAAATAACTGCTGGAGGGAATGTAGAAAAATAGGTACACTAATATGTTATTGGTGGAGTTATGAACCAGTCCAGCTATTCTGGAAAATCATTGGAATGATTCCCAAGAAAATATAAATTTTTTCATACCCTTTGACCCAGCAATACCACTACTCTGAATTCTGAAGTCAAGTGACAAAGCAACTTGGAATAAAAATGTTGTCTTCACATAGTGCAGAACTTGGCCAAGTGCTTCTATAATATATAAAATGGAAAACAGTACAAAATAAAATCTGAGAAGAGAAAAGCCTCTTTCTCCCACCTCTCACTACCTGAATGAACTTGGACAACTTTTTCATCTGTAAAATGTGGGTAATAAAGTTGTGAGTGATGGAGAAACACACAGGGTGGAACAAAGATGCTGCAGTATATCAGTAATGAAGAAGCATGCACTGAACAGAGTGAAAATATCATCTAGGAAATGTTCACCAAAAGAGTGGATGTAGTGCAAGGGGACAGCCCATGTACTCCACTGGTACCTCTACAAAGCTGAGAGATTTTGAGGAAGGCCACTAGCTGTTGGATAGAACCCCCATGAAGGAGGGTACATTATGGAAAAATGTGGGTTGTGATTTTCTCTATTGAAGGGAATATCTAATCAATAAGATCAAGGATCCATTCAAGTAGAAACATTAGCTATCATTATAGTTATTGCTATTATGTGGCATCAGTAGTTTCTGATAACATCTGAGACTATAGTTGAATAAAAGCCAGTGCTTTAGTTTTTAAGTAGCTTACTAAATTCCAAGGTGCTTTTACTTTTGTTTAAAAAAAAAGAATGTTATTCCTTACCAGGTTTCAAAAAGAATTTACAAAGATCTCTTTATCTTTTGAAGTAAATAGTTCATCTGTTTACCACCTGCTGGTTTTTTAGTTTGTTTTTTTTTATTAGCATCTTCTAATTTCAGTACATTGAAGTTATTACTGGGAGATGTCCCTGATAATTCTTTTTTTTTTCCCTGATAATTCTAGGTATAAAGAATTGTCATTACCAAGTCTAGCCTTAGACTAGCACCACTGTATTTGTGAAGGTCTAGAATTTGATTCTTTGAATGCTTATTGCTCTCATTTTAATACTATCAAAGGAAGATTTCTTGGAATTGTCTGCTGTGCATCAAGTTAAATAAGAAATCTGGCTAAAAGTCAGAGAGAAGACAAGGTTTCAAAGATTTGGAGCTTGAAGGGTCCTTAAAGGCTATCTAATCCTTTCCCTCTATTCTTTCTTCATTTTACTGAGGCCTGTGGCACAGATGACTTCTCAAGGTCATACAGACAAGTGACAAAGATGAGTTTTGTACCTAGGTCCTCTGACTATATATTTAGTGCTTTTTCCAGTGTCTTATAGGTTTCTTTAAGCAGGGGTCAGCAACATACGCCTCTCGAGCCATATCTGGCTCCACCTCCAGACCAGCCAGTCGGGGCAGAGCCCCAGGATGTGCCCCAGGGGGCCCTTCAGCTTCCGCCCCATATTCCAGTGCCTTCTGCCTCCATTCTCCTCCTTCCACAGGCGTTCATGGATCTCACAGCCAAAAAGGTTGCCGACCGTTGCTTTAAAGCATTGTCAAGATCAAGAGAGTTTCCTGCAAAATGCAGGGAAGGGAGCAGAGGACTATGAAGTCACCGTGATATGATGCATGTCGGTTAAGTTCAGTTTCCTTTTTTGCAAATGAAAGAGCCAGACTCTATCTTCTCTAATGTTCCTTCAAGTTCTGACATTATTCTATTCTATTCATTCTGTACTGCCCTGTCCTATTTGTATAATGGAAGAAAATCAGAGATTTTCTAGAGTCAGATTTTTAAGATGAAAAGAATGAAAAAAGCCCCAGAGAAAAGAAACAACTCAAATAAGGCTGGTATTCAAAATGGAGCAAAATCAAAGTATGTCAGGCTTAAATGGGGAAGGATGGAGGCACCTAAACAATTAGTTTGGATTCCAGAAGATATTTCAGGAATCCTTATGATGGTCTCTGCTAAAAAGTAAAGAACCAAAGCATTTTGTTGGTCCAAAGGGCAAAGAAAGTTCCAGAGAAAGATGGGGAAGAGACAGGGAGGATGAGGGTGAAATATATTCTGGAAACAGCTTATGGCCTGAAAAGATCCTGGGGAGGCCACATAGGCATATAATTAATAATAGGTTGACTGTCTGACAGAGACCAGACTCCATAGGATCAGAAATGACCAGTCATGGGGCCAAAAAGTTGGAATTCAGTTCAATTCAGCAAACATTTATTAAACACTACCTTTGCTGGGTGTTATGGATACACAGATTAGAAAACAAACAAACAAGGTTCTGACTTGAAGGAGCTTACAATTAGAGTGGGAAAAATATAGCATGTACTAAAGGAAATATAATTCAAGCACATGGTGGGGACAAAGTGATCCAAAGTATTTTTTAAAAATGTGAGGAGGAAAAGAATATTTTCAGCTTTGCATACATTAAAAGGGTTGGGGGGATGACGGGGCATTATTTGATCCTAAGTGGAGGTGATGGCCAGCATGAACTCAGGTGTCCTGCCTCTGTGTTTAGGAATCTGGAATAGTAGAAGAGACCGTCAGAGGTAGACAGGATCTTATATACATTCTCATCTGTTCTCTTTCTGTTGGAGAAACTAAGGACCAGAGAGATTAGGTGATTTGTCCACAGCCACACTAAGTAATAGCAGAGTTGGGATTTAAACTCAATTTCCTATCTCTCGGTATGTTTTCTAGTATATCACACATTATTTTTATCTCGTAGTTAGGGATTAATAAATGTAGAATGAAGTCAATAAAAAAAAAGCGAAAGCTTCATCAAAACTATTTCCAGGTCAATATATTGTGCATTAATGAATGCTTACCTAATTTAGCTGGAAAAGCTGATAACAACATATAAATTAGTGCTCCCTTATTACCTGTGGGTAGCTTGTGTTTCTCTGCCCATTTCACTGCTCATTGTCATCTCATTTGGAAATGTAGAGCAAGGAAAGGAAAAGAGAAAATTCCATTTCACAATCTGAAGCTGCACTGGAACTCGGTGTTTAAAGGGGGAGAATCTAAGAGGTGATCAAGACTGACTCTTTATCCTGAACAAGAGGCCCTTCTGTCAGAAGATTCTTGCATCCTTCTTCAGACACAAGGCCCTTTGGAATTCTTTGGCCTTTTTTCTAGATTGCTGAGAATAGTAAGAAAAATCCTTGCTGATATTTGATTTTTCCATAAAATCCTTGGATTATTTTCTGCTGAGTTATATACTTTGCAAAATAATTTACACATATACATATATTAGTAACAATTATGAACAAAGGAAACGTCTCTGCTGACTTCTTAGAGAAGCAACGCTCTAAATCCAGGCCTCCAGAGGTACATACTTGAGAGATTTTTCTCCAGTCTGGTGGGTAAATCACAGCCCTAAATGAAAGCTGTCCCCAAACCTAAAAGAGCTGCCCTGGGGCACTTCCCCGCCCCCCAGGTCGTTAAGCAAAGATTGAATGATGACTGGTCAGGGATGTTGAATAAACAAGAACTGACCACACAGAACAGTCCCCCAAAACATTCCCTGTAGGAAATCATGAGGAAAATGACCCAGTTAGTATAGCATGACAGAAAGGGCCGTGGTGTTGGAATGGGAAGGATTGGATTCGAACCTCAAATCTTATCACTAATTAGCTATTTCATAATGCATGACTCTTTCTACTTCCTAGAGTCCTGATTTCCTCATCTGTAAAATGGGAATAATAATCTTTCATAACCTACCTCTCTGGGTTGTTTATAAGACTTAGAAAGGATGGTGTTTACATAAAGCACCCTAGAATGGAATGAAAAGGTAAGGTGTCATTATTATTATTAAATCAAAGCCAATTTCTGGTTCCAGTTCTGCCAGAATATGGGAATGAGAACTAGCTGAAGATGGAACCATCAAACCCAGAGGCCCTGAAGAAGCTAATCGATGAAAGGGAAGGAAATGCCTTTTCCCATCAATTCTTATTCTAATGATGGAACAAATATTACTAAGAGAAAACATCTGTCAATTTGAGGGTAATGTAGCTATGCATAGCAGGAGTTTATGAAGAACCAGTCATGCTGGACTGAAAGCAGATTGCTTTTTGGATAAAAATAGGCAATTAGTAGAGCTTATGAAAGGAGGGAATTGGTAATGATGTATCTCAATTTCAGTAATAGTGCTACTCACCAAATTAATTTAAATGGCTTGGCCTTGAGCCCACAGGTAGGAAATGAACTGAAACTTCTTAGAGCAGACATAATGATTGAAAACAGGCACCTGTGGCGAGCCATAGGCACAAGCTGTGGGCTCGGGCCCCATTTACTGTTTTCATTAATACTGCGGCAGATGGAATGAACATCAACGTTAATTAAGTCTGGAGATAACAAACTGGAAGGAGCAACAAAAACTAATATGAACTTTGAGCTTGCAAGGGTGCCCGATGCAGGTAGGAGCTCAATATATATTTGTTCAATTTATTAAGATACTGTGCTCCATGTTAGAATTCCTGACCTCAAGGTAGAACACCCACCACCTTTGTTCTGGCCTGTCTTTTGCCTGGATGATTATAAAGGTGTCATTGGCCTTTTTTGCTTCTGGTCTCTCCCCCTATTTTATTGGAGAGGCTACCGTGCAATGGATAGAGTCAAACCAAGAATACTTGGATTCAAATATTACCTCTGCTACTTTCTTCTTGGAAGGCCATTGGCAAGTCACAGTATCTCTGAACCTTAGTTTCTTTATTTGGAAAAAGAGACTGGATGAATGTCCTCCAGTGGCCCTTCTATCTCTAAATCAATGAACCTATCATCCATTATCTATATGGCTGCCAAATTAGTTTTACCAAAGCCCAGGTCTGACCGTCTCACTCCCCTACACAAGAAGCTTTTGGACCTCCCTCTTGCTTCAAGGATAAAATACAGACTCCTTTGTTTGGCATTTAAAGTCTATCATGATCTGGCTTCAGCCCATTTTCCTAAACATTTTTCATTGCTCTGCCTTTGATAGACCTTACTTCATTGCAGCCAAATTGGATTACTTGAAGTTTCCCAGTCCAGAACACTGCAGCTTTCCTCTTTGGACCTCAGAACAGGTTATCTGCTGTGCTTGCACTGTTGTCCCTGTTTATCTCTGTTTCTTGGATTCCTAGTATCCTTCAAGGTCCAACGCAAGGGACATCTCCTACCTACACAATGCCTTCCTTCCTTCCTTCCTTCCTTCCTTCCTTCCTTCCTTCCTTCCTTCCTTCCTTCCTTCCTTCCTCCCTTCCTTCC